>NC_134268.1:53124587-53457399 GCF_031893055.1 Leptodactylus fuscus
ACTTTGGCTAAAGAAAAAAAACACAGCAAAAACTGCAACAAAAAAGCTGCATTTCCACAACATGGAGCATAACATTCAGGGATATTAGACTATGTTATATGTTATAGGTAGGTTATGTAACTGGGCTCAGCTAAGGTTATGTTCACACAAATATTTTTACTGTGTTTTTACGTAACAATGGAAAACCTACGAGTTTTTCAAAGCTGTCTTTGCACATTCTTGGAAAGAAAAATCGAGATATTAGGGCCTGTTGTGGCTTTTCATGGTCTATTCTGGTCAGCCATAGGTCTGCTATGGATTTAGTTGTCGATCACTATGTCACCATATCACCATCGACTTGTCACCATTTTTTGGAATGACAGTAGGTGATGTATAAGTGGCAAAATCCACATTAAAATCTACAAAATTGTGTTGTCATTTTTTTCCTCCCTTGGGTAAACAGGATTGTATATTCCTGAGTTGACATCATATTCCATACATGTATTTGTTTCTTCTCTTTCTCTATTTTTGGTCTTTTTTGTTCCCCTCATTTTGATATTGACTATTATAAGATGTTTATGATGTTATTTGTTATGTACACTACTTTTCTGAGTCACTGAATAAACTTATGGGTTTTATACATTGATTCCTGTCTTATTCTTCCGTGTCTTGAGCATGGGTGTAGCTTTAGGGGGTGCAACCATAGTGGTCGCTCCCAACTGCTGGACCCTGTGGGGGCTCCAAAGGTCCCTCTGACACATAAAATATAGTACTATACTAAGTGGGACAAGGTAGGTAGGGGGCCCATTATAGATTTTATACCAGTGTCCAGGAGCTAAATATATTGTATTTTTAATTGAGAAACTCTCATTAGACTTTGTGGTCAGATGCCAGATAAAAGGAATCATATTGTAATTCTTTATAGGATGTTATTTATTATATATTAAGCACTAGGTTCATCTGAGTTATCTGCCCAAATACATAGAATAAAAGTCAGTCATGGTTGTTTTTGACTATTTTGGGGTCACAATCATTTACAGATTATATGTAAACATTCACTCGCCATCAATGATGACAGACTCGGAAAATATATCCCATCAGATTGGATCTTTTGCGGCCATGGTTGGCTAAAAATATAAGTATATTGCATGACTCGCTGAATTTGGCGATATTTGGTAATATTGATGGAATTGTACATGTGTGTGATCCCACTCTTGATTGGTCTGCTTCATTGGGTTTTTCAAAATCTCATGTGTACGGGCAACTTCCTATAAGGTGGGGTGAATTTTATTATTGCATCCACTGGGGTGGATTTTATTATTGCATTTCACCTATTTACAGTGCATTGGTGTACACCTTATTTTATTATATACTAGACTAGAAGAATACCCGTGGCTTCGCCCGCTGAAAATATATATTGCATTGATGGTTATGCTACCTAAAGTAAAATTTTCAGTGTCACACTGAAATTCACATTTTCAAAGCTACAGTAAATCTTTTTTTCCACTTTCAATTTTTATTATTTTGGCATTTTACTAATTTGTTGTAACATTGATGTGAACAATAACTTCTTTTTTAATTTCAACATTTTTATTGATTTTACATATTCCATACATATTATGTAGTATAAACCATTACAACTATTTTAACGGGGGTCATATCTCAGTAATGAAAATCGCCTCACAGGCAGACTTGTGGAGTTGCCCATAGCAACCAACCAGAGCTCAGCTTTCACTTTACCTCAACAGCTTCAGTGATGAAAGCTCCCTGTATAGTCAGCAATAATGACAATCTCACTATCAGGCAGATTTCATCTGACCAATATGGCTGCTCAGTACAGCTGCTTGCACACTACAGGATTTTTCATGGGTCTCTGGGCTGTGGATTCTACATTTCCATAGACTTCTATGGAGCCTGCAAAATTCACAGCTATGTGCACAAAGAAGTCTATGGAACAGCTAAATCCATGGCCCGAAGGCCCATGAAAAATACTGTAGTGTGCAAGCAGCCACTAAGGATATTAGACATGTTTTTTCAGTGCGTGCGTGTATGTGTGTGTGTGCACGCGTGTTATCGATGTGTATGTAAGCGTGTGTACATACACATGTGTGGTCCATGTATATGTATATGTGTGTGTTCACGTGTGTGTGTATTTGTGTGTGTGCACATGTGTGATCCATGTGTATGTATGCGTGTGTGCATGCACGTGTGTGGTCCGTGTATATGTATGCGCGTATGTGCGCATGTGATCCATGTGTTTGTGCGTGTGCAGTGCAAGTGTCAATGAGTGCGGTAGTTGTGTGTGAGTACGCATGTCCTCTGTTCGTCCGTGTGTGTAGTGTGCATTCATCTGAGTGTGTTTGCATGCGTGAGTGGTCCTTGCGTGTGTGTGTGGTGTGCATGTGGTATTTGTGGGGTGGTGCTTGTGTTGTGTGTGTCTAGAGTGCTCTGGTGTTTGTGTTGTGTGTTATGGTATTTGTGAGGTGTTGTGCTTGTGGGTTAGTGTATGTGTGCCGTCTGTGTGATGTGGTGTATGTGAAATGTTTGTGTGTTGTGTGTGGCGGTGCGGCCCCTTTAGCAGTGACTCTTTGGCGCTGTCGTTATAATCCATCCCTGTCAGTCACAACTGTTGTTTTCACCTCAGCGCTTTCACTTTCACATTTCTCCATTATATGTATAGGGCTTAACTTCGGGGGCCCCAATCTCAAGACGGGGGGACCACTAGCGAGATGTAATGGGTGCAGTATTCTGCTCCTGTGGGTGGAGAGGGGGCGTGCCAAATTTCACCCAAATCGGGTGAGAACTGTGGATTTGTATAGAGCAGACTACTACAGAATTTGAGTTATATATATATATATATATATATATATATATATAGACAACTTTTTAAAAAGTTACAAAATTTTGGTGCAAATTTCTAACTTGATTTAAAATGAACCAAAAATCTTTTGAGAATTCTGGTGCCCTCCACCTACAGAATTGCAAGAAATTTATGAACCAGTATGAAACATTCTCATAAATTTTGTTGCAAAAAAATATATTACTAAAAATAAGCCAAGTAAGAAAAGTGGCATAAAAAAATCAACTCATAAATTGGCCACATTGAGCATAGAGTTCAAATTGTACCCAAATGATTTTCTGAATTAAAGGAAATAAAATGAATGCAAAAAGGATTTATTTGAACATTTTCAGATTTAAACTGTGTATAAAAAGTCAGATAAATACGAGCTAGACTATATACATTAGATAGATAGATAGACAGACAGACAGACAGACAGACAGACAGACAGACAGACAGACAGACAGATAGATAGATAGATAGATAGATAGATAGAAAATCCAAAGCAGAACAGCAATTATCTCCATAGTAGTGATGCAAATCCAATGGGAAGGCGATTACTTATATATACAACATATATATACTATATATATAAAAAAAATAATAAAGCATGGCAGTACTCCATAGATCATATAGCAGGGGTGTCTTTAAACTAAGGCCTTGGATTAACCACAAAATGCAATTTGATCTATGTAGTGCTGCTATTATTATTTTTTTTTTAGATAGATAGATAGATAGATAGATAGATAGATAGATAGATAGATAGATAGATCAACATATGTCATATACAGATAAATAGATAGATGATAGATACATAGATTAGATAGAGAGAGAGTTGGATAGACAGATTAGATAGGTGCATAGTTTAAAGCTGCTGGGCCCTAATGTAAAATCTAATCAGGCCCCTACCCTGTTACATTGTGCCATTTAGAATTATAGCATATGTTATGCACCAGATGGATGATTGGGTCTCAGCAGCAATTCCTACTATTGCACCCCATATAGCTACATCCTGTAGAAAGATAGATTCTGTATGAGACTGATAAGCAGAAGAGAGATCAATAAATAGATAGATAGATATATAGATGTAGAATTAAGCCCAAGCCTAAATGGTGCCATCTTGTTCTCATTGGTCTCATTATTACCCCCTTATAGCACTGATAATTCTTCTGTATATTTCAAGCATTTGACATCAGTCAATGAAAAAAATGATAAAAATCGTACAAAAATGTAGCCTTTATCTGTTAGTGTCAGATGCCAGATGTACACTATACAATATATATAATTCAACAAGCAATATTTCCTGTGAGAGCCTTACAATCCATCTACTTACTCAGAGCATTCATGTTTTTATTGTCATTGCAAGGAATAACACAACATATGCATGAAAGGTCCTTCCATGTCTGTATAGAGTAGTTACATCCTGTCTTACATGTAATGATGGGGGTTGTAGTATTGTTGCTCTAATTGCTTATCTTAATAATATTATAAAGGTGAAAGTATGTGTGTTTGGATGTTTGTGTGTTTGGATGTTTGGATGTTTGTTCCTCAATCACGCCTAAAGAGGCAAACAAATTTACCTGAAATTTAACACATACATACCTTGGGTCCCAGATTGAACGATAGGCTACTTCGTATCCCCGTACTCCACCGGAATTCACGTCCGCCGACGGTGATTCTCAATTCAGCGTTCGCTCAAGGACCTGAGAGATGTCATCCCAGACACTTCAGCTGCAGGACCTGAGATGACGTCATCCCAGGCCCTTCATCCGCTCACCCCATTGGCTGGCGCTGCTCTGTGTGGGCGGAGCTATCGGGCGCACAGCAAACAAACCAACATGGGGTCGCTGTGCGCTTTGTAACGGCTGTGCACCAGGGAGACATGCAGGGCTCGCCGCCAGATCACCCTATGCTGCCGCGGACAGGGACAGACTCGCCTGCGCCGATGTCAAGAAAGCCTGCTGTCCCGCACCGCCTGCGGCCTACAGAGTCTGCAGGTCAGTCGGGTATCTAGCGCTCAGCCACACTATGTCTGCGTTCGCACACCATCATTCCACACCAGGGCACTACATGTCATGCCAGTGGAGTTAGGCTATTTTAGGGAGGGGGGCCTGCTAAACGGGGGGGGGGGGGGTACAAGGAGTGCCTCACAGGTGCGGGGCCATGGGGGGGGACTGCATAAAAAAGGGGGGGAAGGTTAATCTGGGGTGCCGCAGAACAGGGGGGGGGGTGTTCGGGGTACAAGGGGTGCCCCACAGGTGCGGGGTCATAGGAGGGGGGGGCTGCATGAAAAAGGGGGGGCAAGGTTAATCTGGGGTGCCGCCGGGGTCGCAGGTGTGGGGGGGGGCGGAGTCACAGGGGAGGAAAGAGGGCCGAGGTCGCGCAGGAGGGGTGATGGAAAGGAGGCCCGGGGTTGCGGGGGGTGCTGGAAAGGGAGGAGGGGGGTTACAAAAGGGACACCATGCGGGAGCCACAGCCTGCGCTGAAGGTGGGTCGCGCAAACCAGGAACCCTGCTGTGGAGGAAGTCGCGGGTACTAGGGGGGGGAAGAGGGCACGTTCCTGGGGGGCAAGGGGGCACGGGGTAGGTGGAAGGAGTAACCACAAGGGGAAGCGGGTATAGAGAAAGGGGGGTGGCGGCTGCCAGGAAGGAGAGGAGGTAAACACTTCCAGCGGGCCGCACGGGGTCGGTAACACGGGGACAGGCGGCATGAGGAAGGGGGAAAAAGGGGGCCCAGAGTAGGTAACACGGAAGAAGGGGGCATGGTGTTAAGGGGGGGAAGGGGGCCTGTTCCTGGGGAACAAAGGGGCACGGGGTAGCTGGAAGAAGTAACCCCAAGGGGAAGCGGGTAGGGAGAAAGGGGGGTTGCGGGCGCCAGGAAGGAGAGAAGGTAAACAGTTCCAGCGGGCCGCAAGGTTGGCCCCGAGGGTCCATGGACCCTCAGGTGTAGGAAGCGCCCGCTGCGGACACAAGACAAAGGAACAAGCCTGCGCTCCGCTCCAGGTGCGTCCCGCAGGGGGTCAGTGTTCCGCGGACGAAGTCGCGGGTAAAAGCTAGTGTACTATAAACTTAAACCCATTTGTAAAGAATTACAGCAATACATATTACTATAGACTTCCATGGTCATATAACATTACAAGGTTGCAAGTACAGGACACAAAAACTGAAAGGTGCTGTAACCTCTAATATTTCTGTCACCTTCCATTCACCATGTTCAACCTCTAAATACTATAAATAGACTATGGATGGAGTCTAATATATATATATATATATATATATATATATATATATATATATATATATATATATATATCTATATGAAGAGCTCAACGGAAAAATGGCCTAAGTCCACATTTTGTCATATTTCAAATTATTATCTAGAAAGCTTCTTTGTACCTCGTTCTATGCATTGGGTTTACAAGGTACCTAGGATTAATGACCTAAGTCCATATATTTCAATGCAGAAGAATTTACACTCAATGGAATAATGGCCTAAGTCCAATACAAACTTACTTACTTCGCTCTCGTTGGTAATTTTTTCATTGAAATCGTGACTTCCGGTCTGTTGTTTATATTAGTGTAAAAACTTTGTCTTATTGTTTAAAAGGCTCTAAATCGACTTTTGCACATATTTAGCGCCGAAAGGGGAGGCAGGTATTTATTATTCTTCATCGTTTAATAATAGTAGTAATTAATTAATAATATTAAATAAATAATATTTATACATGAAGCTGCAATTTTTTTAATAAATAATACAATTTATGATTAGGATTAACGGTGTTCATTAGCTGATTACATTGGATAGATATATTCCACAATAATGCCCGTTTGCTTTAGGCTAAAACTTTAAATTTCGTTTTTCTCACAATATTGATTTTTGGACTTAGGCCATTTTTCCGTTGAGCTCTATATATATATATATTATATATATATATATATATATATATATATATATATATATATATATATATATATATAATATATATATATATATATTATATATATATATATATTATATATATATATATATATAATTATATATATATATATATATATATATATATATATATATATATATATATATATATATATATTATATATATATATATATATATTATATATATATATATATTATGACTATAAGACCAGTAATGTATTATTTCCAGAGATATCAAATGGTGATATCTCTGGAAATAATGCATGCAGAAATGTGATCAAAGAGAACGTCATCTTTCATATGACACCAGAAGCACTGCTCTAGGTTTTAAAGTGCCCGAGATATCTCTGTTTGACGTGACCCCCTCCAACCTCAGCTTCCCTACATTATACATGACCCTGCTCCCCCATACTCCTAGGCAATGTATGGATGACATATAGCAGTACACAAAATGAGTAAGGATAAGGAAGGGACAGAAATTAAAGTTCAGTACAGGATTTCACAGAAAGGAGCCCAAATTCATTAATAAATATATTACAACAAATATTAATGTGCAAATGCTGCCAGAAAATCAAAACTTGTTGGAAAGTTTAGTTACTCTTTATCATATCATAAATGTGCAGGTGAACAATATAACTTACAGTCTGTATAGTATAATAGAGGTTGAACATATATATGTTAAATAGAGTATCTGCTATATATATTTGTAGTGTTATTATAAGATGATCCTTGGGTGTCATACTCAGGTATACTGGAAGCCGTGCTCTCGAGCTGCCGTATATTGTTAGTATCGAAGATTGTCTGTAAGGTGGACGCAGCCAACAAAGGCACTAGAGGAATCTTTTAATTGCCACATTAGGTGAACAGTGCTCATCTGAAGAGCTTCTCCATAGGAGTCCATATTATTTAATGTATCCTAGTCATGTGGAGTGCTTCGATTGCTCAAAGATAATTTTTTCTTTTTGCTATGGCTGAACTCAGATGACCTGTCAGAGAATAAATAGAATGGTAAACACTTTGGATCTGGTTCACATTGGGTGTTTTGGCTATTTTTTATGTGTTTTTTTATGTTAAAAGGTACAGAGATAAATTGACTATGAGAAAATCAGAAAGCAGGACATTATATGTGTTATATTGCATTTTATTACATGTAACATTAACATTGTTTAAAGAGGTTTTCCTATTTTCCTCTCTCGCTACTTTGCCTGCTGTCTTTTCTTCCCCCTCTATTCTTTAGCAAGTGAGCTTTGGCTATTTGATGGACAGGAAACTATGAAGTATCTCACTGGATATAGATATTACATTTACCAGGAGAGATTATTTATTATGATTACTAGAAATCTAATATAAGTGCAGATAAATAATATGCACAGTAAATGAATATTACATTACACAGGTTTGGAAAACGCTTCCATGCTGCTAGAACAGACAATGGACTTGCAAGAACTCAGAATTATCTTTGTGTTTACATAGAGAGATAACTGACACTGTCCAAGACTTTATCAGCAAACTGTTATACAGAGAACTCAGACTCCCTCCCCTGCAGGGATTGAGTCAGGTCATTTGTCCTGGATCATATAACATGTGCCTTGATAATGTTGGGAGCAATAATTTCACATAGCAGGTAAATGAAGCAGCATCACTAAAGCAATGTATTTAGGAAAACTCCTGAATTTATATAAGCTAAGAGTA
The DNA here is from genome assembly GCF_031893055.1 of Leptodactylus fuscus. Classification (NCBI taxonomy): domain Eukaryota; kingdom Metazoa; phylum Chordata; class Amphibia; order Anura; family Leptodactylidae; genus Leptodactylus; species Leptodactylus fuscus. The sequence continues at coordinate 53,133,034 of NC_134268.1, forward strand.
TAGATAGGATCCTTGAGATGGAAGTACCCTTGTAAGCTTCATTTTTAACTCAGTGCCCTATTTGCGATGTATTGGTGTATTCTGATCCCAACAAATTACTGCCAGTGCACAGGATAGAGGATAACTTGCTGATTGATGAAAGTCCATGTGGTGGAATCGTCAGCCATCACTAGAACTGGGGTGGTTTTGACTAAAGTTTGAATGGGGCGGAAGGTCAGATATGCATGCTGCCATTTCATTGGCATCACTCATTGGCATCACTGGGAACGGCTAAGCAGTGTGCTTAGACTATCTCTGTGGTTCCCATTGGAATCAACGGAGAGGCAGTGTGTATTTCCAACCCATCATTCTATTCATACTAAGGTCCAAAACAAGTCTGTTCTTGTGATCTGTGATGGGACTTGTGGCCAGATCCCCATAGCCAGCTAGTTATCGCCTATCCTGTGGTCCCTCTGCCTAGAATATTTCTTTATGGTGCAAAATTGCTTGTAATTCTTTTAGAGATCCATTTATTTTGTGATGTCATACATATGTACATATGTAAAGGTTTTAGATATATAAATTAAATTAAAAAAACAAAACAATAATTGTGAACTAGCTGAGAGGAAGACTGGTACAAAAGGGTAAAGTACCCTACCAACAAGGGCTTACAATCTACAGGTAAAGGGAAATGGAAATGGTAGATGCAAGTATAGGATTTCGTCAAGAGGTGGGTTGTGAAGGAAAGTCTGATGTGTTGAACATGTTCCACAGTATATGTGATGCACAAGGGAAATACTGGCGACGATTATGTATGAAGGAGACAATAGGACAGTGGACAAGGAGGTCTTAGCTTGGTCTCCACTGCAGCTAGAACACAGATGGGGGAGTTCTGCTGAAGCTAGATGCCAACAAAGGCAATGGGGCAGAACTGGTAATAGAAGTCTAATACCCAGATGTTTCCTGTTATTTTATGTTGTCAGGATGACCCTAGTCCTCTGGATGAGTAATTGCTAATAATTATTAATAAGTAGTCCACAAACGTCAAATGACAAGGTCATTTGTCATCTGTTACACATAAAACTCAGGCAGATTAAAAATTATAAACTGCCATAATTCTTGTCTAGACTGTTGTTTATGAGCCATAGTTTATAATTTGTTGACAGTTTTAAGTCAGTAAAAAGCAATTGCTTAGTTGTATACTCAGCGAAAAAAGAGCTTATCCCCTGTATATAGTATGCTAAAAGGCACATACTGCAGAATGTGAACTATTCTTAAAGGGGTCGTCAGGGATAAAAGCTAATTCCTACACTAATATAAACACCCTCCCCCTGCTTATTTTCTATATTACATAATTTATCAAAAATGTGTATTTACCCATAACCCTGACATTTTCTACTCCCCCCATCCATCCCATTATACTTAACTCTCTTCCTTCCAGGCTTCCTCCCTCTTTTCTAACTGCTGGTGCATGCAATAGTCCCAGAGTTGCTCTGTGCTCAGCAGCTAATGATCCACCTCTACCAGCAGTTCCCATGCCCGCGTAGTAGAGGTGGATCGGGGGCTGCAAAAAACAGAGCAGTGCCAGGACTATTGTGTGCACCAGCAGAATCAGAACAGAGGCAGGAACCGTCTAGCAGAAGGAAGCCTGGAAGAGAGGTAAGTATAATGGGGCTGGGGGTGGGCTGAGTTAGTTGTGAAGGGTTAGTAGTGAGCGGGATAGCTAGAGAGACAGGAAAGGGTTGTATGGGAGTGAGAGAAGAAGGGGGAAAGTGAGGCGAGAGAGGTTAGTGTGGAAGTTGCATAGCAGGAAGTATGTAAACAAATGCAGAGGATGCCAGGAGCTCCCAGAGGCATTCAGAAATCACTCATAACACTACTAAAGGTATTTGGGTGCATTTATTAACCCATTAATAGCACTAATAGACCTTTAAAAAAAAACAACAGTTTTTGCCAGGAAAACCCCTTTAAAGGGGTTCTCCCATCTCAGCTTTTCAGCCAGGCTGCCAGCAGTGTCTGCTTCTGGCTTCCTGTATTTCTCTTCCTACCCCCACTGAATGGGACAAGCAACACCTCTGCAGGTCAGATAATCTCCAGATTCTTGTACAGAACTGACTCCATGTTATCTGTGTGTTTACATAGAAAGATAACAGACTTTATCAGCAAAGTGCAATTATCTGAACTGATTGTCCTTGCCAGTACTGAGTAAGTGACGTCACTTGCCCTATCTCCCAGAACCCTGGTTATAGCAACACAGTGTAAACAACGGGAGGAATAAGCTCATATTGCAGGCAAAGAAAGCAGAATTTCTAAAGCAATATATTTAGGAAAAGGCTTCAATTTAGATAAGCTACCAGTATAGATAGGATCCTTGAGATGGAACAACCCCTTTAAGTATTTCTAATAGAATCCAGTTCTTCTTTGTTTCAATAAATTTACATTAACAGGAAACAAATTTGCAAATAGTTGAAGAATTACATTATAGCTTGATGTGATGTATACAGCTCCTGTACAGATTTATGAATCGCCATAGTAACAGACTACAAACAACCCATTCCCCTGCATCTTCTTAACTTATATTCAGTATATTAGCAAGAAGTAGAAGACAGAAGTGACAGACGGCATGAACAGAATACACTGGGTTTATTTGACGTCTGTAACCATGGAGAACACATAGGATAAGAGCTGTAGACCAAAACAGTGGGATATTTTTGAATCTACTTTAGTCTAGTGGAAAAGTCACTTCTTTTTTCATGTATTGTAGATGCATTGGTGCAGGATAAAATAAAGAGAATAGCAGAAGAATAGTCAGCAGTACAGAGACGGGTTATCACAGGTAATTGGTTATCATAAAACCCCCAAAAAATATGACAATATATAGAAGTCTATCCGTGACCAATTCATATATTTATTACTTTATTCAGGTAAACCATACCGTCTGGTGATTTAGAATGGCCATGAATATTAGATAAATGTTATGTCCAGTCTTAGGGAGCGTTCACACTACCATCGGTGTCTGACAGCTAGTGTCCGCTACTAATGTCCATTCAAAATCTCGTGCTTACATTAGCAGCGGACACTAGCTGTGTCCGTGACATTTTGCATTGATTTAAATGGACATCGGGTGCGTTCTTTTACTTCTGTGTCTGTCCTTAACTGTCCGTTCCCAAAGATGTCTGACTTTTCAAGCAGACAGCAAAACCCGACATGTAGGTTTTTGCTGTCCACTTGAAAAGTCGGACATATTTGGGAACGGACAGTTAAGGACAGACACGGACTTTATAAGAACGCACCCGATATCCATTTAAATCAATGCAAAATTTCACGGACACAGCTAGTGTCCAATGCTAATGTCTGCACAAGATTTTGAACAGACATTAGCAGCGGACAATAGCTGTCGGACAGTGGCGTAACTAGGAATGGCGGGGCCCCGTGGCGAACTTTTGACATGCCCCCCCCCCCCCCACGACGACCCCGACCGACCCCCTCCTACGCATTTCTACGTGTTCTATTATGCCCCATAGTGGCCCCTTAACACAGTATTATGTCCCTTAGTGGCCCCTGCAATCAGTATTATCCCCCATAGTGCCCCCCTGCACACAGTATTATGTCCATTAGTGGCCCCTGCAATCAGTATTATCCCCCATAGGTGCCCCTGCACACAGTATTATGTCCCATAGTGGCCCCTGCACACACTATTACATACCTCCCAACCGTCCCGATTTCCGCGGGACAGTCACGATTTGGGTGACATGTCCCGCGGTCCCGGTTGGAGGGAGGTATGTCCCAATTTCAAGGGGACGCAGATCTGAGTTGAACACATATGCGGCTGAAGCAAGGCGCTGACACAGGTCAGCTCCTCGCTTCGCCGCTGCCCGCCTCTCTCCCTGACACATGCGGCTGAAGCGAGGAGCTGACCTGTGTCAGCTCCTCGCTTCGCCGTTGCCGCCGGCTCCTGGCTTGTAGACGTGATGTACAAGCCAGGAGCCGGCGGCAGCGGCGAAGCGAGGAGCTGACACAGGTCAGCTCCTCGCTTCAGCCGCATGTGTCAGCGAGAGAGACACGCAGCGGCGAAGCGAGCACGCGAGCAGCTTCAGCCGCAGGTGTCAGGGAGAGAGGCGGGCAGCGGCGAAGCGAGGAGCTGACCTGTGTCAGCTCGACCTGTGTCAGCTCCTTCCTTCAGCCGCATGTGTCAGCGAGAGAGGCGGGCAGAGAGCGGCGAGGGAGCGGAGGAGAAGGTAAGTTTAATGTGGAGGTGGAACGTGAATCTGGGGGCAGATGAAGGAGAGGACGGCATGAAACTGGGGGCAGAGATGGGGGACATGAATCTGGGGGCAGAGATGTGGGGACATGAATCTGGGGGCAGAGATGGAGAGGACATGAATCTGGGGGCAGAGATGGAGAGGACATGAATCTGGGGGCAGAGATGGAGAGGACATGAATCTGGGGGAAGAGATGGAGGGACATGAATCTGGGGGCAGAGATGGAAGAGGGACATGAAACTGGGGGCAGAGATGGGGGACATGAATCTGGGGGCAGAGATGTGGGGACATGAATCTGGGGGCAGAGATGGAGAGGACATGAATCTGGGGGAAGAGATGGAGAGGACATGAATCTGGGGGCAGAGATGGAGGGACATGAATCTGGGGGCAGAGATGGAAGAGGGACATGAAACTGGGGGCAGATGAAGGGTGTATATGAAACTGGGGGCAGAGATAGAGGGGGGACATATAATTTATGGGTGACTGTAGGACGATTATACTGTGTGCGGGCACATGAAAAATTAACGAGTGGGCAGAGTCAACACAAAAGTGGGCGGGGCTAAATTTGCGCGCCGCACTTTTTGTCCCTCTTTCAGTTCTTCAAAAGTTGGGAGGTATGCTATTATGTCCCACTGTGGACACCCATAAACAATTATTATACTCTGGGGTCTTTCAGACCCCAGAGTATAATAATCGGAGACCCGGGGGAATAAAAACATAAAAAAACACTGTTTCTTACCTGTCCCCTGGCTCCTATGCTGTCTTCTCTGCTGCCGTCCTTCTTCTATGATGTCGGACGGCACATGACCCGGGACGCAGGCCGGGTTTATGTGACATCAGAGACGTCAGGAAGGAGGCCTGGCGGAATCGTGGAGAGGTAAGTAACATGTTTTTTTACGTTTCTTACCTCTCCCAGTCCGCCAATCATTATACTCGGGGGTCCGAAAAGACCCCCGAGGATAATGATAGCAGCAGTAGCAGCTGTCACCGGGCCCCTAATGTCCCGGTCCCTGTGGCAGCTGCCTCCGCTGCTATGGCGGTAGTTACGCCACTGCTGTCAGACATCAACAGTATTGTGAACGCCTCATTAGAAATAAAAGCATCTTGTAGCCGCAGATATATAGGTATATCAGAGAGCCCAGAAATAATGTGCTATCGTTTAGGCTAAGGTCCCATGTAGTTGGCCGTAGCAAGAAAGCACTGCAGCAGTTACCATGACGGAAATGCATTGTGTTTTTTTTGCACAGCGCTTTTCCCAGAAAGTCTCCAGAGTATTCTTCTGCAGATTTTCAGCTTTCATGATACCTATAGGAAAACCACCAGCATTTCCGCAGGTATAATTGACATGCTGTGATTTCCAAAACCGCAACGTTTTTTTAAATCGCAGCATTTCCGCTGCACGTATTTTTCTGCAATGTGTTGGGTTGGATTTGCTAGAATCCCATCCACTTAGCAGTGATTGTAAAACACTGCATTTTTTTGCTGCAGCGTTTCCACTGTGGTCAATCCATAACATTGTAAAACCTGCTGAAGGCTTTGTGGGGAAAAATACAAAAAAGTTGCAATATTTTTTGCAGAAATACACGATTAGTGACCTTTCATGCCTGCCTGTACTCCAGAAGACAAAACTACAAGGCATAATAAATCTTCCCCACTGTGTGTTACAGATTATTCACCTGTAATTTCTATTTGAAGCAATCACATGTACAGGGGAAGCTCAACAGATTACCAGAATTGTATGAGCCAGGCATGGGGGCCTTAACAATTATAATATAGAAAAATAGCAGCGTCCTATGTGAACAACAAGGCAGATTTATGTAATGTCGCCTGATGTCTCCCTCGCATATGATTGATATGTTGCTCCACTTTTAACACCACATACTGACTGGAGTGAGTTTGTAAATTCCTGCTTTGCGCCTTTTTTTTTACCCAGAATTCTGTAGTGCAGAACTTGATACATTCCCCCATTGCCTGGAAATGGGATATGAACAGATTGCAAGCTTGGTATTATTCTTTTTCTTCTTAAGGAGCATTCATACTACCGCCGCTGTCTGCCCGGGATTTCCGTCCTAAACCCCGGGGAAACTGGACAGGGGATGGCTTGCTGGTGGTCAGCTTTAAAAATGGGGTTTTAAAAGTGACCTCCGGTGTCCGTATGTAGCCTCTCTACCTGGAAACGTTTTTTTTTTTTGCACAGACACAAAGTCGTCATCAGCACGGGGCAACACCGTGGCCAGTGGTTAGCACTGCAGCCTTGCAGCGCTGTAGTCTTGGGTGCAAATCCTGCAAGGAACAACATCTGCAAGGAGTTTGTATGTTCTCTCCGTGTTTGTGTGGATTTCCTCCCATTCTTTAAAAAATACATACTGATAGGAGAAAAAAAAAAGTACATTGTGATTCCTATATGGGGCTCACAATCTACATTAAAAAAACAAAGTTGTCATCGGCAGTAGTGTGAACACCCCTTATATATTTTCTACCTACATGTGACTCATGGAATACATGACATACATTCTGTAAAGTTACCTTTTAGAAGGATGACACTGGGTTCACATCTGCGCCGGGCTCCCCCAGTGAACCGAACTGATGGTGAGCTAGTCTGCTAAAACAGCGTTTACATGCAGACTGCAGTGGACCCCATTGAATTAAATGGGTCCTGGGTTGTCCGCTGTTTTCATACTGAAAGCGACAGAGAGAAAAATCCTCCATGCAGGACTCTCCACCAATTTTTGGCAATTTCTCCATTGGAGAATCCAGTGCAGATGTGAATTCAGCCTTATAGATTACATAGTTACATAATAGATGAGGTTGGATGAAGACATCAGTCCATCAAGTCCAACCTATAACCCTACAATCCCTACATTGTTGATCCAGGGGAAGGCAAAAAACGCAATGAGGCTCATGCCAATTGCCCCATTTCAGGGGTAAAATATTCTTTCCCGACTCCTATCTGGCAGTCAGTATAAAACCCTGGATCAATGTGTCCTTAAAATTTAGAATCGATAAACCGTAATGTTCTCTAATTGGTTCTAAGCTTATATCAATCCATTATGAGCTCAGAATCTGCCCACATGGCGTTGTACGGGGTTATAGTACAATCGTATAATAAAGTAAGAAGTTTCCCTGCTCTATGACCACAGTATGTGAACAATCTTTCTTTTTCGGGTACATCTAAGTTTACATATTTTTAATTAACACTTAGTTACTAAGGTGTAAAGTGAATGAAAGAAGAGTATAAAATAAGGAGCGCGTGTCATTTCGTATCTGTAAATAAATCTTGGTCTCACATCTCAAGGACACCATTTATTTAATTTCAGATAAAGTCTAATTGAATGACGGAACATTATACATCCAATATGATTAGAGCGCCTGAGTCACGCCTGACACTGCGCCCGACTCCGCTGCTCTGTGACTCTGTTTCTCTAGAAGAATTATCAAGGGAAACGTTTATGTGGGTTAAATGTGAACTGTGTTTATACAGTGGATGAAGAAACAGCCAGAAAGGATGTAAATGTTACATCTTTTACAGAATACAGAGAGCGTAGCCTTTACAATACATAGAAAATGGTTTTTCTTTCTTTATAGTTTTTTCCAGCAATTGTTAAAGAGATTTTCCTTCTTAGACATTTATGGCATATCTGTCTTTAGGAACACTACTTACTGGAAAAATGGGACTTTATTGATATGGTATCTGCTGGCCACCACATCTAGGCAGAGAAAGAATGGAGAATTAACCACTCATATGTAGGACGGGGTCTCCACATTTTATTGGACCTATAGAAATGATAGAAATGTCCAAAGTTCCATTCTAGTCTATAGAAGTGGACTCGACCATACACATGACATAGGAGGATGGAGAAAGCTAATGCTAGACTGCTATGGTATTGGCTAAAATGATCAAGCAGTTGAAATCTAACCACCTGACCCTTATCTCCCCCAACATCTGCCATAGTGGGAGAGTCAGGATGACTCAATCCACCTTACATGGATGGCTGAACATGTCCAAACCAGTGGGACCAGCAAATATACATCTAAGGCGTATGGGCAGCTTTACTTTCCATAGAATTAAATTGACTTTAAGTGATAGCAATATTGATGACCTATACTAAGGAAAGGTCATCAATATTAAATAGTTGGGTTCTGACACCCAAACCTCCCCATAGTCCAGCTGTTTCAAGAGACTGCAACATTCCTGGGATTGCTGAGGCCTCTTCATTGAATAGCAAGGACATCACTGTACATTGTGTAGATAGTGTGCTTGATATTGCATCCTAGCCCCATTTACTTGAATGAAACTGAGTTACAAGCAGGCCACATATTAGTGTCCCTGGGTTCATGTGAACTTCCCTATTGGAATCATATCAGGGATATGACGGCGCAATGTATTCTCTATTCATTCACTTCTCCTAGGCACTCATCAATCTGTTCTACGTATTGTGAGTTTTTTTCAAGCATTATGTTCATTTTATCATAATATCACGTTTATTATATGTCCCTTAAGAACCAGGAATCTGGGGTAACACATTGGGACTTGGTTATCAATAGAGGGATATTTGTATCTGAGCTGTGTATTCTGTGAAAGATTATTATGTATGAAATGCACATTTGTATTTTTAAGATCTCAAAATGAATTAACCATCTCACCAAGATAACGCTGATGATATAATAATGGGCTGACTGTACTGACTTATGGTATATTATACTAATCCATTAGTATATATAACTTGTGTCTCTGGAGTTACACATGTCTCTATAGGTGTTTGTATATATTGTTATTGAGTGAGTCTGGTCTGGTTAGTGGCTTAATATATTAACAATGGCATAGCCATGGTCCTTGTAATGGGCAGTGGATAGTGGACCCACTGTGCTACCAAACTGGTTTGGCTTGGGGCCACCTCTAAGGGTGTTGTCCAAGCAGACTCTCTCCCTTTTGCCCCATATACAATCTGGTCTTCATTGTGGGAATTTTTCCAGGTTTCTACCTCCTGAGATGGTCCTGATTTGGTATTAGCTGACAAGGCAGGTCAGGACTATGGGCAGTGTGCCACAGAAACTGAAAAATTAAAGAACTGAACACTGGCTAAAAACAGGACAGGTGTATAGACTAAAAACTGACAGAGATACAGGACAAAGTGTACGGAAAAAAGAAGGAGGGTCTAAAACAAAAATTCAGGCTAGCACACAGGACAGCTAGCAGAAGCCAAGAGGCCACAGGCATCAGAAACAGAAGAGCTAGACCAACAAGTAACAGATAATAGATGCCATAGGTCAACAGGTAACAGATTAGATAAGCCTTAAAGCAACAGACCATAGATGCCAACAGGGGGCCCCGAAGCTGCAGCAACGGCTGAGACACAGGAGCTGCAGGTCTGGCTCCTGTCAGCGCTGCAGGACGTTCCCCCCCTCTCTCCCCCTCCCTTTCTCTGCTGTCCTCTGCCCACCAATGAGAGGAGGAGGCGGGGCTTATCCCTGCCGAGCTCCTGCACAGAAGAGAAGAGGAAGAAGCTGCTCCAGGAAAATGAAACTGAAGATACACAGGTACGTACTGGGGTTACTATACTTATTACTATCAGGCATTTGGGGGGATTACTTGTGTTTTAGTAACTCCATGTGCCTCATAGTAATAGCAGTTAACCCCATCATCTCCCTCACATTAACCCCTGTTTGCCTCACCATAAGAGTTACTGATATGTGAGACATATGGGGGTAATAATAATGAAGATACTTTATTATTACCTCCATGTCTCTCACATATCAGTAACTCTTATGGTGAGGCACACAGGGGTTAATGTGAGGGACATGATAGGGTTAACTGCTATTAATATGAGGCACATGGAGTTACTAAATTGTAATGCACAGGACCAGATTTTTTTTTTTCCACAATTTGTCCTGGTATAGCGGTCAGCGGTGACAGTATTTAGTCCTGTAGGGGCCACTAAGGGACATAATACTGTGTGCAGGGGCCACTAAGGGATATAATACTGTGTGCAGGGGCCACTATGGGACATAATACTGTGTGCAGGAGCCACTATGGGACATAATACTGTGTGCAGGGGCCACTATTGGGTATAATACTGTGTGCAGGGGCCACTATTGGGTATAATACTGTGTGCAGGGGCCACTATGGGACATAATACTGTGTGCAGGGGCCACTATGGGACATAATACTGTGTGCAGGGGCCACTATTGGGTATAATACTGTGTGCAGGGGCCACTATGGGACATAATAGAGCGCGCAGGAATACGTAGGAGGGACTCGGTCGAGATCTTCGGTGTCGGGGGGGCCCCATGTCAAAAGTTCGCCACGGGGCCCCGCCATTCCTAGTTACGCCACTGGACAGAGCACACACATTGGTTTCCAGGCTGCCAGGTCTGTTGAGAAGGCAGAAAGTCTGTGAATGCAGGTGTAGCACTCCTGCAGAGAGTTCTTTGATATAAGATAAGATAAGATAATCCTTTAATAGTCTCACATTGGGGAAATTTCAGCATGTTACAGCAGCATAGTAATACAGGTACAGGATAATACACAGTAATATAATACAGACATAGACACACATATGCTGAGAAGAGTAGGCACTAGGATACTAGGAGTCCATAGCAGCTAAGGAAAAAACGGAAGAGAAAGAAGGAAGACCTCATGGTCATCGTCATAATCATTAGTTCTCTGTGTGGAGTGATATTCGCTTGGTCTGATGTAGATTATACAGCCTGGTCGCGGTTGGAAGGAAGGACTTGCGATAGCGCTCCTTCTCACACTTGGGGTGAAGCAGACGGTCACTTACAGTGCTGCCAAGTGCGATCAAGGTCCCATACATGGGGTGGGATTTGTTCTCCCGCATGGAGGTCACCACAGACAGTATCCTTCTGCATACCTCCCAACTTTTGAAGAACTGAAATAGGGACAAAATGTGCGGCGCACGTAGTGTGCTGCAGAAAATTTAACCCCGCCCACTTTTGTGTTTACTCCGCCCACTCATTAATTTTTCATGTGCCCGCACACAGTATAATCCTCCTACAGTCACCCGTAAATTATATGCCCCCCTCTATCTCTCCCCCAGTTTCATATACACCCTTCATCTTCCCCCAGTTTCATGTCCCCCCATCTCTGCCCCCAGTTTCATGTCCCCTCCATCTCTGCCCCCAGTTTCATGTCCCCTCCATCTCTGCCCCCAGATTCATGTCCCACATCTCTGCCCCCAGATTCATGTCCCTCCATCTCTGCCCCCAGATTCATGGCCCTCCATCTCTGCCCCCAGATTCATGTCCCTCCATCTCTGCCCCCAGATTCATGTCCCTCCATCTCTGCCCCCAGATTCATGTCCCTCCATCTCTGCCCCCAGATTCATGTCCCCCCCATCTCTGCCCCAGATTCATGTCCCCTCCATCTCTGCCCCCAGATTCATGTCCCCTCCATCTCTGCCCCCAGATTCATGTCCCCTCCATCTCTGCCCCCAGATTCATGTCCTCTCCATCTCTGCCCCCATATTCATGTCCTCTCCATCTCTGCCCCCAGATTCATGTCCTCTCCATCTCTGCCCCCAGATCCATGTCCCCCATCTCTGCCCCCAGATTCATGTCCTCTCCATCTCTGCCCCCAGATTCATGTCCCCACATCTCTGCCCCCAGTGTCATGCCGTCCTCTCCATCTCTGCCCCCAGTGTCATGCCGTCCTCTCCATCTCAGCCCCCAGTGTCATGCCGTCCTCTCCATCTCTGCCCCAGTGTCATGCCGACCTCTCCATCTCTGCCCCCAGTTTCACGTTCCACCTCCACATTACACTTACCTTCTCCTCCGCTCCCTCGCTGCTCTCTGCGCGCCTCTCTCGCTGACACATATGCGGCTGAAGCAAAGAGCTGACCTGTGTCAGCTCCTCGCTTCGCCGCTGCCGCCGGTCTCCCTGACACATATGCGGCTGAAGCGAGGAGTTGACCTGTGTCAGCTCCTCGCTTCGCCGCTGCCGCCGGTCTCGCTGACACATATGCGGCTGAAGCGAGGAGCTGACAGGTCAACTTGTCGCTTCAGCCGCATATGTGTCAGCGAGACCGGCGGCAGCGGCGAAGCGAGGAGCTGACACAGGTCAGCTCCTCGCTTCAGCCGCATATGTGTCAGGGAGAGAGGCGCGCAGTGGCGAAGCGAGGAGCTGACCTGTCAGCTCTTTGCTTCAGCCGCATATGAGTTCAACTCAGATCTGCGTCCTCTGGAAGCAGATCTGAGTTGAAATCGGGACATACCTCCCTCCAACCAGGACCGCGGGACATGTCACCCAAATCGTGAATGTCCCGCGGAAATCGGGACGGTTGGGAGGTATGCTTCTGTCACCCACCACCTGTACTGGGTCCAAGGGGCTCCCCAGGACAGAGCTGGCCCTCCTGATCAGCCTGTCAAGTCTATTTCTGTCCCTGGTTGATATACTGCTCCCCCAGCAGGCCACACCGAAAAAGATGGCTGAAGCAACCACAGAGTTGAAGAAGGCCCTAAGAAGTGTCCCCTGGACTCCGAAGGCCCTCAGCCTCCTGAGCAGGTAGAGTCTGCTGTGGCCCTTTCTGTGCAGCACCTCCAGCTGCTCAGCCCAGTCTAGTTTATTATTGAGGAGCACGCCTAGATTCTTATAGGTCCTGACTATCTCAATACATGTCCCTTGGATCTCCACTGGGTTCGGAGCACCTCTCCGAACCCAGTAATGTAATATAGTTTTACCCTGTTAAATGTTTTTCATATAATATTTCTTCCTGTCTTTGGTGATATGATTCATATTTTATCATTGTTCTAATAAATGTTATATTTTAATTTTATTAGTCATTGACCATTATTTTTGGCAGTGACTTGCACATGATGATGTCACTGGCATGTGAAGTGGAAGTGGTGCTGACCCAAGAGCTACTGCCGCATTGAAATCTGTGGACGTTCCAGGTGTCCAGCCAATGCACTGTGTGAATCTGGATTGATAGTACCATAACCGGGTAGGTTTATTATTACAGGTGTCTATACTCTGCTCTGGGTCCTTACACCTCACTATTGGATTTGAATTCTTTTGCTCTGTATACTTTGTGCTTCACCTTATCACTGATATATATTTCTCATGGTATCTTGGCTTATGTAACTGCTTGCATGTTGTTTACACAGTTGTTTTATATATTACCCAGTTCAGTTTTATCACCAATTTACTTCATTATGCCAGCCTCCCGTGTTATGGTACATTTACTGTATTGGTCCTCCTCATATTTAATATATTACTGATTATTATGTGTTATCTCTTTTATATTTATCTCAATAAATATTTATATTTTACCTTTGAGTGATCCTGTCGTTCTGACATTTCTTTACAGTTGATAGTACAATGTAATGTGTAGTACACATGCATCCACTTCATTAGCTAATTAGAATAATGGTGTAGAAGAAAGCAGATAAAGGGAAGGAAGGAACAAATACATGAGAGCAGTATGCAGAATAGACTGGCACTGCACAATGGCATGGAAGGGAATTCATCATACTGAAACTACTGACATGCTACACAACAGGAAGATGATGAAAACAGCAGCCTGCGTATAAAAACCCTCAACGCGTTCAGATGATCGATTTGCACATGAGAAACAAGTTTACAAGGTTTTTTTTCTTTTTATGGAGATGAAGAAAATCTCCAAATGCACAAAGGGTTGTAAAATGTTCTAGTTCTGCAATATTATGGACAATTGAACATTAATGAGCAAAGTTAAAGAGATACCCTGGAAATAAGTCTAGTTTGCTATTATGTCTATTCATTGGACGTTACATTTTTCAGTTTGCTCAGCAATACACATGTAAGCTTTGGGGACATTACCTGGCAGCAGGGGCAGCGGCAACCAGATGGCACCAACCAACCTGAAGGAGCGTTACGCGCGTACATATCAATGATGTGGCACTAGCATTTCTTCCTCTAGGATTTCTTCATGTACTAAGACCATGACCTAAATAACACGTCCTTTTCTGACAATGCATTCATTATAAGCTAGTGTCTGTTGCAGAATAATATTAGCATTTTTTATTAAAGCTGTCATATTAAACAAACTGGAACATGACACTTCTACGGGCTCGCTGTAGCAATAGTGATACTTACCTATGTTGGATTATACTTGTGAATTATCCTTATAATTGGAATATATACCTTGGGAAGGAATTCATTTACTTTATGTAGGGGCTGTGAATGAATTCCATGGCATGTACTATTTTTTCTCTTTATGTGTCTCAGGCTGGATTAACATCAACACTTGCTCTACATTCAGGGTTTCTGTCCCCGAATCTGCTTGAAAAATCTGCAAGTAGGACTTTTCTTTCTGCATTTTATGGGCGGAAACCTGGCGGACCCCATTATAGTCTATGGAGTAATTGGGTTTCTGTGGGTAACTGCTTTGTTAGGGCATACGAGCGCTTCCATTGAAGTGAATGGGAAGTGTTTAGAAGTGCTCGCGTGTACGGCTCGGAATGAGCCGAGCGCTTACGCCGTGTGAAGGGGCCCTTAGAGATTTGGGTTTCCCTTTTTCAGGTCCACAAGCAGTCCCAAAGAACGGAAACCCGAGCACAAGTATGAATCTAGAATCAGCCATTGAAGTCTATGAGGACTCTTGAACACAAGCGTGTGCACTGTTGGTACTGTCGGTGTACTAGCTGTGTTTTTCATGGTTAGAACATTGACCCCTTATTTTTTTACGGCCCCCTACACACAACCCTGTATTATCACGCACCCATGTATGGGGTTGCGAGCCCAGGGCAAAACTCACGATAGGTCCTATTTTGCGGCCCAGTGTTGTTCAACCACAGACCTGACTCATGTATAAGATTGTATGCATGAAGCCAGGTCATACAGCACACAGACGTTATCTATGTGCTGTCCGTGTACTGTCTGTATTTCACAGACACATTGCTAATGATGCTGAAAAATAAAGAAGACAACATTTTTTAACCAGTTGAGGACCGGCAGCCCTTCAAATTACAGCCGGTAGTCCTGGTCTCTGAAGACTGACCAATTGTAAAAATACGGCTGGTCTTTAGAGACCCCCTTGACATTGATTGGGAGCGGATGTTAGCTGTTAGCTGAGCTGAGCTCCGACTGGACATTTTAACCCATTGGATGTTACTGTCAAATATGTCTGTGGAATCCAAGGGGTTCTGCAAAGTTTCTGTGCCCCTTGGCATATAAAGATGCATATAAAGTGAAACATGTCAGTTTTGAAAAATGAGGCCTGGTCCATAAGGTCCTTAACCGGCTAATATACTCATACAAAAATAGATGGCACATAGATCTGACATAGATGGCTCATAGAAATATGCTAGGAACATCTTTTTTTTTATATAGTGCACAAGACAGATAGTTAGTGTGAAAACAGCCCAATTATGAGTCCATAATAAGTCCATAATGTTCCATGTTATTGTTTGGTTAGGAAACTAAAGTGTCAGATGTGGAACATTACTGCTCATATTTTGTTTCGTAAGCAATTATTATCACCATTATGAGTTATTTTTTATATTGCCTGCATAGCCTGCAAAGCTCTATAGAAAATATATTCATTCCTATCAGTCCCTGCTCCAGTGAAGCTTACAATCTAATCTCTTACTCACAGACACACTAACATATGCTAGTTCCAAAAGTGTCTATCTCTTGGGAAACCAATTAACCTTCCAATGTTCTATGAGAAATAGGCAGAAACAGCAACAGTGCTAAAAATGCAGCATCAGGGACATTCTGCAAGTCATTTCATTTATGATGCGTTTATTACCATATTTAATCTGGGACTTACATTTGACGTTGAGATTACATTTTAAGAAAAAAAAAAAAAAAATTAAATTTTTAATGTAGAACCGAAAGGAAACCAGGCTGCCAAATATACAATTATCCTATCATTATTTATTCATTTTTACTTTTGAGATATGAAGTCATATTCAAGATTCCGAAATAGAACTTTATGTATCTAAGTAAAAACAGAGAAATAAATCATATGTCCTAAACAGGTGAAGTGGAAGAGGAGCACAATGAATGAAAAGCAGAGAAATACCTGCAGACATGCTGCAGCTATTAGTAAGTAATCTATCTCAACAGAGTGCTTTATTCACATTAGTTCTGTATAGGACTTACTCCCATATGAAGCCACAACTGTTTCTGAGAGAGAGTTAGGGAGCAGAAGCTCCTGTTTTCTCCATGTACTGAGAAATTACAGTAGTGAATCCCTACCCACTAGGTACAGAGGTAACAAATAGAGATAGAATCTGCATAGAGCAAAACTGAAAAAAGCAAACAAAAAATTAGCTGTTCTTATAATGGTTAGAAACAGTGTTATTGCTTATGCAGACACACTAAAGCTTATCCTGAGTTGTCTAAAAGTGCGGATATGCTTTAGAAAGCCAGGACCCTTAACATGGAAGATTCAAAGCTCAAAAAATGAAAAGCCCTGGCTTTGGAGGACGACTGAGTGCCTTTCTTTTCAGGTATTGAATGGGTTACAGGAATCAAAGCTTCCCATTGTGCAAATCCGCTGAAATATCTAAATGTAAAGTTTTAGGCCAATACCCCACGTAGCAAGCCGCAACCAAAAAACGGTGCAGAAAAGACCGCAGTGCAAATGCATCATGTTTTTTATGCAATGTTTTTCACAGAAAGTCTGCAGAGTTTTCTTTTGCGGACTTTCTGCTTCTATTATACCTATGCAGAAAACACCAGCGTTTCCGTAGGCATAATTGACATGTAGCGATTTGCAAAAACAGAGGAGCAATTCTATTCAATTGGACGTATTAAAAATAATAAATCTTTATTGGTTTCTCATTAAAAGATTCTTCAAACAAAAAAGTGCCACACCAATGTGATAAATCCTAAAAAAACTCCTGACTAAGGGTTGGTTCTCACTAGCGCTTGTATTCCGTCCGCAAGGAGTCCGCATGGAGACCCCCCTGGACAGAATGCAATTGCAATTGCAAGTGATGTGCTTGCAAAGCACATGGAGCCCATAGACTATAATGGACTCCGTGTGCTTGCTGCGCACTGCCCGCACAAATGAATTGTGTGGGCAGTGCGCGGCAAGCACATGGAGCCCATTATAGTCTATGGGCTCCATGTGCTTAACTGCACAGCGCTTGCATTAGCGTTGGTATTCCGTTTGGGGGGGGTCTCCATGCGGACGGAATACAAGCGCTACTGTGAACCAACCCTAATAGAGTATCCTGTGTGTACAATTAATTATACATCCACACATACATACATGACCAAAAAATCCCTACAAATCAAGGACTCAGTAATGTCTCTGTAGAAAGCACACACTGGCCCTAAGAGTCTTCTGCCAATATAAAGTGCACTGTAACTGCTGATTATCAAGATATAGCAATAACCAGCCTATCATAGAGTAATGTGCAAAAAGGCTAGACGTGTTTCTAAATGCTAGTACTCTAAGGTCTAGCAGTTTCATCAGAGGCATAAAGTAGAGGAGCGGTCTAACCACCTTGGTGTTTCATAATAGCATTCAGTAGTCCCAATGTAGAAGGGAGCAGCAAAAAAGAGCTGCAGGAAACACCACAGTGGAAACGTTTCCGCTGCGCTTTTCCCAGAAAGTCTGCAGAGGTTACCTCTGTGGACTTTTTGCTTCCATTATACCTGTAGGAAAACGCCGGCAGCGAGCAGAGATCTAGAAAATAGTGAGGAATTGATACAGAAAGTGTATTGCAAAATTGTATATCCTTTTATTGTACATTTGTTTGTCAATATTGGTCTGAAAGTGGCCAACCCCTTTAAGCCCACAGATATCACAGACATGCCCAGTATATTAGCCAGGCAGGACATGTGACCTCTCTGTATAGGTGAAAGGGTCACAGGTCCTGCCACCATTCCAGTTAGGCCAGATAGGGAGAGGCTGCAACTGGAGATGGGGACAGTCAGGGCCTTAAATAAATGTAATAATTGTCCTTATGAGGTCAGTGCAGCGAGGTAGTGAGAGGAGCCGGATACTGTTCGGGGCAGTTAGAATAGAAATAAGAATTGTCCTTTTCAGGGCAGTGACAGTAACTGTGTGTTTTACCCCCCTATATCATCTCATAGCACAGTAACAATAACTGAGTGTACACATGACATCTCCTAGCAACTGTGTGTATAGTCATACCATCTCCTAGTACAATAAGAATAACTTTGTGTTACCCATACCGTCTCTTGATACAGTAATAATAACTATGCGTGTACCCATACCGTCTCTTGATACAGTAATAATAACTATGCGTGTACCCATACCGTCTCTTGATACAGTAATAATAACTATGCGTGTACCCATACCGTCTCCTAGTGCCGACGTTGACTCACATGGTGGATGAATATCTGTTGAGACGTCTCCTGGTGCTGAGCGATGGTTTCTCCCTGTTCAATTTCTGGCTTGGTAAATTGGACACGTGGCCAGAGTTTTCCCTCTATGCTTTGGAGGTGCTGGCCTAGCCTGCGGCAAGTGTCCTATCAGAATGTGTGTTCAGCACCACAAAGGGTGTCATCAACGTCAAGAGGATCCACTTATCCAGAGCCATTGTGGCCATACTTACATTCATTAAGATGAACCAGTCATGGATCCCACAGGACTTGGCATTGCAGCACCTGACTAAAGGGTTAAAGTGTTGGCTACCCACTCTTTCTTTTCGACTTACATTGCCACATCCATCTCCTCCTCCTCCCCCTGGACCTCTACCACCTGTTTCAAAATTATTATTTTTTTTTGTTCCTAATTTTTTTTTTTTTAATTTTTTAATTTCTTTATTTTATTTTTTATTTTATGTTATTATTTTAGGAACTTTCTCTACCCCATTATTCTCAGGACACTTGCCCTATTATTGCCCCCATTTTGCAGCCCTCTAACCCTTACTATCCCCATTTTACATCCATATTTGGGTCACCAAGTTCAGGTCCCCATTGATTTCAAAGGGGTTGGGTCAAGTTCAGGTACCCCACCCGGACTTTTGAACTCGTCGAAACCTGAACTTCAACAGGTTAGCTCAAGACTAGTATTGATACAATTTCCCAGAGAAAGAACTCACATATATAGGATTTTATGCATTTCATAACGTCAATTTGTTAATTTTAGTTCACTTAAATGATCTTGATAAGCTGTTAAAATATTGATGTGTCCATATAATTATTTTTTAAAATTTTTTTAAACCCTTAAACCCTTTTAAACCCTTATCCTTACTTTCTTGGAACAGGAAATCAATTAGATAAGATTTTATGGATCAAAGAAGTTCTGCAGCAGTTAGTGTTACTATTATACAGTACTCATCAAAAATCAAAATCTGCCAATTATACATGCTTTATAAATATACAGTAGCTATGGCTACTGTAGTTACTGAAGTTATGGAAAGGTGATTTCATTATTTTAGTCAATTCTATTGTAAAGAGACAACTCATTAAGGAAAATGGTGGAAATAGTGAAGCAGGCAAGGTGTAGGCTGGAGGAATAATGTGATGGGTTAAGCAATGTGTGCCAGTTATGTCCTTGCTCATAGAGAAAATATATCTGATAATTACGAGTAATATTTCCTAGGAAGAGCAATGTGGAAATGTTGTGCAGCCTTGAAGAGTTGTGACTGTCAGCATTGAGACTATTAGCAGTGACTGTCCTCTGTGTTCACAGATAATTGCTTCATCTGCCTGCAGCATGAGAAGGCTTTAGTGTCAATCATATGTAATACGCCGCCCCTTTATACCGCCACCCCCTGCCTCTCATGTTCAGCGCAGTACAACAACTAACCTGCCTAGATATTGCTACACTAGAGTTACAATATTGTAGAGCAAAACACAGACTTCTGTATGATCTTAGATTTGGATACAATTCTTTATGTAACATTAGGCTTTATTCACACAACAGTCACGTGATGGTCATTTTTTGTAATGTCTATCATTGTCCATTTTGACGGACACAAAATGACAATTTGACAGCCGATCCAAAAATGGCCATTATGAATACATCCCTGCTATGGACTTTTTCTCCTATTGAAATGAATAGAGCAGAGGAACACTGACCCAATTACTGCTCCATTCAGCAAAACGCTAAGGCTGAGGTCACATAGGGTATTTTGGTCAGGATTTTGAGGCGGAGTCCGCCTCAAAATCCTGACTAAAGCTAAGGCTCCACATTGCGGAAATGCAGCTTTTTTTGTTGCAGATTTTGCTGCGGTTTTTTGAGACAAAACCAAGAATGGCTACAAAAGGAATGGTTACTATACATGAAGCTTGTAAGGGAATTGCTAGGACCGCAATTCCTCAATAACTGTTTGAACCCTGGGACAGGACACGAGAGACAGTGAGCCCTAAGCTGAAGCCCCCAACTTTCCCTTCCTATTGCCAGGCCCTATCCTATGTAATAGGCGGCAACCACGAAGACAGTCCCTTCCTGTATAGGTGAAACATAAAACGCTGACAAGACGGACAACAGAAAGAGAGGCCAGCTAGCCAGGGGTCAGTAACAGTCGAGCGATGCAGTGCCAAATCGGAGTCCAGAGAATAGTCAGTGAGGAAAGCCAAAGGTCAAGGGTAAGAAAGCAAGCAAAATAGTGACAGTACAGAGCGAGTATGCCCAAGGCAATAGCAAGCACTCATGTGAATGAGAGCCAGGGTTAAATAGGGAAGGCAGGAAGGCAGGCTGTCAATCACAGGGCAAGGCCAGATTAACCATTAGAGGAGCAGAGACAAACAAGGGCAGAAGACGGGTGTGGTACAACTACAATCTCAGAACTAGAGCCGTGTTCACACAGTGCGACCAAAAACTTTAAGCCATGAACCAATCTGTACACGCCTCCTGCACCACAGCATGCGAGCAGAGGGTGGCGCAGAGACCTAAACAGGCAGAGATGTTACAAAGCTCTTATACTTCCCAAACAGGTTACAAGGAAAAAACTTTTTCTGGTCCGCACTCCTTCGGTATCCTTAAAATTTTACTTTTAATTCTCCATATAAAACAAACACACAAAATACACTCCAAATGTGACAGTGAAGACACACTACAGTGTTTTAAAAACCCATCATTGCAAATTGGCTGACGCGTTTCTGGGTGTGCTCACCCCTTAGTCATAGCCCAGTCTTATACTTCCCCTTGCTGCACAATCCAATCCTGGCTTTGGCTCAAAAAACCGCAGCAAAATCTGCAACAAAAAAAGCTACATTTCTGCAACGTGGGGCGTCAGCCTAAAAAAACTGCTCCCATTGAAATCAATGGTCAGTTCTTTTTTCCAGGAGCGATTTATTCCGGCTTCCAGAAAAAAGAAGCGAGATGCATATTCTTCAGGCGGATTCACCTCGTGACATCTGCCTCACAACACTCCCTCCTGACTAGGCCCATTCATTTGGGCCTAATCCGGAGCAGAGTGCGGCGACTGGATGCCGGTGCCGTGCACCAGCATTCAGTCGCAGCTACCGTTTTCTTTGGTCAGGAATCTGAGGCGGCCTCTGCCTCAAATTCTGGACCAAAAAACCCCATGTGAACCTGGCCTAAGGCCCTACATAGTGAAGTGCAGTAAAAACAACACTACAGAAAAAAAATGCATCAGAAACACAACACGTTTATTTCCCGCAGAAAGTCTGCAAGTATAGCTATATGGAAAATGCCAGTTTCTCTGCAGGTATAATTAACATGTTCAGATTTTCGAAAATGCAGTTGCCGCTATGGATTTTATTCTGCAAAGTTTTTTTTTTAAGTTGCAGTATTTCAATTATACCTATGGAAACTCTGGTGGTTTCCCTATAAGTATAACTGAACAGAAAGTCTGCAGAGGCAAATTTTATGTGCAATGTACTCTGGGCCGTAGTACTTTGCTGCAGCTGTTTTTCCTGCAGTGGTTTTTAGCAGTGGGACAAATACACAGGGCCTAAGACAGGAAAACTCCTTTAAGTTGTGACCGTCGCTGCATGTGCATCCATTCTACTGCTATGTAACTGGATGGTTACATACTTGCATTAATGAGAGTCTACCAACACCAGAATTTTTTCAAAAACCCCTTATATGCTGTTAGTGATTAGCTTCAAAGTGAAATGTCGCTGCTGAAAAAAATGAAGTGTCAAACCGTATGCAGATTAGCTGTTTGGTGCAACTGGGGCATGGTCAGTGGCGTAACTAGGAATGGGGGGGCCCTGTGGTGAACTTTTGACCCCTCTCCGAATGACGCCAAAGACCTTGACCGACTGACCCTCCCCCGCATTCCCACACGCACTATTATGCCCTATAGTGGCCCCTGCACAAAGTATTATTTCCACTAGTGGCCCCTGCACACAGTATTATTTCCACTAGTGGCCCCTGCACACAGTATTATATCCCCTAGTGGCGCTTGCACACAGTATTATGCCCCATTGTGGACAACCATGAACAATTATTATACTCTTGCGTCTATTAAAAAAAAACAAAAAACAAAACCCCCCACAGCAGTAGGGGCTGTCGCCGGGCCCCCTAATGTCCCGGGCCCTGTGGCAGCCACTACTGGTGCTACCCTGGTAGTTATGCCCCTGGGCATGGTTAAGTTTACAATCTATGAGGTAGAGGTGGTGACACAAGAGGTAGCAGGGGCGGCATTGCTTATGCAGAGGTCAAACACTTTTGTAATAGAGATGACTGTCATTACATAAACATAAAACTTTATGAGCCGTCGACAGTCGTGTCCTTTAACATGTGGATGGAGCTTGGACCTATAAAGTTAGCATGAGATGACATCATATCATGTGGGGAAATGTGGGAGCGGGGACAGAGGAGGGTTAAGGGTTTACGTTAGAAATTGTGATGGGACTGTCTGAAAAGATGTGTCTTTAGTTTGCATTTGAAACTGTAGAAATTGGGAGTTAATCTGATTGTCCGGGGTAGAGCATTCCAGAGAAGTGGTGCAACTCGGGAGAAGTCTTGTATACGAGCGTGGGAGGTTCTGATAATAGAGGATGTAAGTGTTAGATCATTGAGTGAGCGGAGAGCACGGGTTGGGCGGTAGACAGAGATGAGGGAGGAAATGTATGGAGGTGCGGCATTATGGAGAGCCTTGTGGATGAGAGTGATAAGTTTATATTGTATTCTGTAATGAATAGGCAGCCAGTGTAGCGACTGGCACAGAGCAGAGCCATCGCTGTAGCGTCTAGCCTGATAGATGAGCCTGGCCGCTGCATTCAGAATAGATTGTAGAGGAGAGAGTTTAGGGAGGGGAAAACCGATTAGTAAGGAGTTACAGTAGTCAAGGCGAGAATGAATCAGAGAGACAATAAGTGTCTTTAGTGTATCTCTGGTAAGGAAAGGGCGTATTCTGGAGAGGTTTTTGAGGTGGAGGTGACATGAACGTGCGAGTGATCTCTGAAGATCTATACTTCCTCTCATATTCAATCCATTCCCAGTGAAAGTTATTCATATCATACTTCTATCCCATTCTTCTGTTTGGTCTGGACAGCTGAACCTCTTGTGACCATGTCTACTGGTATATACCTGAGGTTCTTGTAATCTGATTGGATGAGTAAGTATATACCTTGTCAGGTATACCTAATAGAGTGGTCCATCTGAATATCTTATACTAAATTGTATTTTACATGACAAAATCTGTGTAAATCTGAATATATTAACAGCTAGTACATAGATAGCAATAGTAATAGATAATAATATAAGATATAATGGATGGTTATAGATACACTCATAACAGCAAGTGTTTTGCCTATGTGCATGTGCACATTAATAATCCGATTATTTTATTGGCCTGCAGTCGTTGCATATTTTACATGCTTTGATGCTTTTATAAATATATAGAAGACATTTATTGGAATGAAGAGTATGAGCATTTTATTTATAGCATAGGGAATGAGAACAGACAGTTCTAGGACAAAGAATACGTAAAAATAAATATTCTCTTCAAAGCGTCAAACATTGCTTTAGACTTCTGACCTGATTTCTTACTTTAGTATAGCTCTCTCCATTTGCATCAGAAGCTCCATTCTGGGCCGCTGTTACAGATTCTTCCATACTTGACAATATAAGTGGAAGCCACAACCCAGATGTGAACAAAACCTATTCATTTAGTAAAAATTAACGGCATGTGTCATATTTTTAAAGGATTTTTGACTTTGTTGTTTTGAACGTCTTTTTCTTTTCTTTTCTTTTTTTTTTTTTTAATAAATATAGATTGTGAGCCCCATTTTTCCCTATCAGTATTTTGCAATTTCTACTCTTACCACTAAGCCTAATATAGTCTTTGTTTCTTGGAGATAGATTCAGAGCCATAGAAGGCTCCAGCGAACATTAAATAGTCGACTTGTCTTGCCTAAATTGGTGGGTTTGGCCAAATTTTCTCCAATATGTATTGGGGCTTCACGTCTTACCCATAAAAGGTTAGCTGAGATCTATTGCACACTGTGTTATATTTGCTTTTATAAATCACCAAGAGCATTGACATGGAAGGAGTGTATAATTTTGGTGTAATGTGATATAAATCTGTGAGTAGATGACAAGTGTAATTTATATTTAGCTGTATCTATGCCCATAGCCTCAGAGAGACTCTATACCACTGGACAGGTTATATTTACGTGTGCAGGTGCCCTAAGGCTGATAATGGACATTAGACATCAGGGGTCATTACACATCCATATCCATTATAAAAAATGCAGCATTAATAATGCAGGTCGAGTTTTTCAGAGCACAATAATGCTAATATAAGATTTTATAATAATGTGAAGACCTGGTAAATACTTGAGTGTTATACTAATATATTAAATACTTCGTATTCAGACATCTTCAGCCATTTTTATTTTTATTATTTAATGTGAAGACTCCTATCCTTATTAGACTGTGGTCTTTCCAAGTATTTTAAATGGCAATTCATTGGTAACATTTCACAGCTATTGTCTTTTGTGAGGAATAATCATTCTTCATTGACATTGACAGACAACTGTTCCAATGACAATAATGGTGGTGAGACATCTGCCATGGTCAGGCCTTCTAAAAGGGAAGGATTCTGCTTTCATGATGGAGAGTTTGCCATATTTTTCTGCTTCTAAGAGTCAAAAATTGATCCCCTGCCCCCAATACCCGCAGAGACTTCTCTCTTTATTTTTGGAGCCATAGGGGGGAGGGGGGGGAGTAATAATATATATATATATATATATATATAATGATATTTGAAATGTTGGGATGTAAAGCCTTGATATTAAATAATAGATTTTTTTGGAACACATTTTAAATTTATTAGCGTAAATATACACACATTATTCTAAAAATGCAAATACATCTTGTATTACCTTGACCATATCTGGCATTGGGTATTGTAAATGGACATAAAAAATATTATTATGTACACATGGTCAATATAGTTAGACTAAATACTAGAAATAATAAAATAGCAACTTTTAGCCTAATATTGTATAACTTATATTATATTATATATAAGATATATTGATTAATATTACTCATTTTGTGTTCATTATAATTGTATTATTTGGGTTGCTCATTTTACATGAATGGTAAGTAATGGATTATCTCATAACTGGAGAGTTTATACATAGTGTCGGACTGACCCACCAGAGAACCTAAAGGTCCATTGGTGGGCTCACTGGTTAATTATACATAAGACATGCCTCACTCAGCTGCTTGGATCGTAAGGGGCCACTGGTTTCCTCATTGGTGGGATGACCTCTTGAATTGGAGCCTCCTACATCTTTCCTACAGTCCAACACCCCTTACCTGATGAAGGGTTTTTAACCCGAAATGTTGCTATTGCCTATTTCAACTAACATAAAACCTCTTGGGTTGCTGTCCCATTTCTTCTCCTTTGGATTATTATACTGGGAATATGGCCAATTCTCACTGGTGACGTGCGCCCACTTGTAAAGTCTCCATCGAGTTCTACCTGGTACCAGTATATAACTACAATTACTTCTGTCTTCTACAATGCAGTGCTCTAGTTACTATACTGTGACTGTAAGGATCTGTTCACCGGTGTGTACATGACCATGGACTGATCTTTATCCATTGGAATGAATGACAACAAGCAGAATTTAATTGTTACATTGATAAGAGAAATTGTACCGCACTAATTTTTTCAGTTTCACTGGGGGTTCGGAGTGACTTACTGCGAGGTAATGGCCCCAAATTCAAAAGGAAATTATATTCGAACTTTTTGAAAACTATTTTTAACCTTGATGTTTAGAGACTGAAAAACTTCCTTAGAATCTAATTGTCACCCGGCACATAAATATTGTGCTGCTCCGCTACAACAATTATTTACTCTTTTAATAAATGTTCTTTATATTGCTCAACTGGTTTTCTTTTATTGCTTTTATTTATGCACTTATTGATTTTACTGCTTGCTACAGCAACAAAAGCTTTGGTAAAAAACGCTACACAATATGATTTTCACTATTTACAAAAACATCAGAAGGCCGACTGTGTGTTAATACATTGGTAACTGTAGATTGGTTTTGTCAGCACTGTATTGTCTCCGCAGTGGTTTACTGCAGATTAGTTGCCTCTATTCAGCAGCGGAGTCTCAGGTCACACTGGGATGAATCATTAAGGCTAAGGCCCAATGTAATGGGTCGCATCCAAAAAACGTTGCGTAAATGATTGCGGTAGAAACTTATCACTTTTTTTTCTGCAGTGTTTTTCATAGAAAGTCCACAGAGTTCATCTGAGCTCCTTCATATCGCTATGTCGACAGGAACTGTCTTCTCATCAATAGTGAAAGATGTTTCTGTTTTCCGTTGAGCCTGTGCGGTGCAGTCCATTATACTGGACACATTTTATCAGGTCTGATCAGTCACATGACCTACGAGAAGAGAAAGCTTCAGATAGGAAGGGAAAGCTAGATAAAGTAATACTTGCTGACGCTAGGTTCACACCTGCGTTCTACTTTCCGTTCTGTGCTTTCCGTCTTCTGCATGCCAGAAGACGCAAAGCACAGACCGGGTCCGGCCGTGAGCGGCGGTGAGCGTTTTATGCTCTCCGCCGCGAAACCGGATTTTTTAATCCGGACACAGAGTACTGCATGTCCGACTCTGTGTCCGGATTAAAAAACCCGGTTTCGCGGCGGAGAGCGCAAAACGCTCACTGCCGCTCACGGCCGGACATCTCTCTCACCCATTCAAATGAATGGGCAGAGAGACTCCTGCAGGTTTCCATCTCCTGCTCTGTTTTATGCAGGAAACGGAAACCTGCACAATGGAGAGGGCAACGCAGATGTGAACGAGCCCTGAATTATATTTATTTACTGAGGGAATAAGTACATAATGTGCAAAAAAATCACTGGTTTTCTTTACAATTAGAATTTGAAACTATTTTTCATCTGTCATCATGTGCCTATCTATCTATCTATCTATCTATCTATCTATCTACTGTATCTATCATCTATCTATCATCTATCTATCTACTGTATCTATCATCTATCTATCATATATCTATCTATCTATCTATCTATCTATCTATCTATCTCCTATCTATCTATCTATCTATCTATCTATCTATCATCTATCTAATCAAATCAAATCAAATCAAAAAAGCTTTATTGGCATGTCCAAATAGATATTTGGCATTGCCAAAGCTAGTAAAGTGTGTGTGTGTGTGTGTGTGGGGAATTGGATTCGGTTGGGTGAGTGGTGGGTATGGGGGGGTGGGGTGGGTTGTTTGGGTTATAACAGTCCATGGAGTCTCATCTTCCTCTTAGTTGGTGACCGCTATATGGGGAGGTGGGGTGGGGCGGTTGGTTTGGGGTATAGCAGTCCGTGTAGTCTCATCTTCCTCTTCGTTGGTGACCACTATATGGGGAGGTGGGGGTGGGGTGGGGCGGGTGTATTGGGATAAATATAACAGTCCGTGGAGTCTCATCTTCCTCTTGTTTGGTGACAGCTGGACACGTACTGGGCGGGGATCTCCACAGTGGTCTCTTCTTCTCCCAGTAGGATGTAGAGTTTCCTCTTCTCGTCTGCAGATATGAAGTCTGGGATGTGGGCAGAGAGTCTTTGGTAGTAGACGGCCCTCACAGCTGAGTATTTGGTGCAGTGTAGCAGTAAGTGGGTCTCGTCTTTTAGGGCCCCCTGGTCACAGTGCTGGCACAGTCTGTTCTCCCGTGGCTTGTACGTCTGCCTGTATCGCCCCGTCTCCTTCTCCAGGTTGTGGGCGCTCAGTCTGTACCGGCTCAGGGTCTGTCTGTGTTTGGGGTGGCGTATTCTCTCCAGGTAGGTGGCCATGGTGTAGTCCCTTTGTAGGGATTGGTACACGGTGAGTTTCTTGGAGTTATTTATTTCGTCTAAATATATATCTATCTATCTATCTATCTATCATCTATCATCTATCTATCTATCTATCTATCTATCTATCTATCTATCTATCTATCTATCGATCTCAGCCAGTATTTCATTATTTTGTTATTGCTGTCTAAAAATTCGGTAGGTGATCTCTGAGTGTAACATGTGTCTTGGATCTCCACAAGTCACAAACTCTCTTTCTGTATGATGAACTGTTCCATACGTGCTCTCCACAGGGGAATACTAACTCCTATCACTAAGTACTGCTGGAGATTAGACATCTCCTGTCACCCAGTTATAATGAAATAGCTGACAACGCAGGCTCTCTTACTGAGTAATTAAAGTGTTTTAGATTTATTGGATACCTATGGATTTGAGAGAGGATTTTGTTCTTACCCCAAAATGTGTCATCCAATACAGGCTGAACCTACCAATCTCCTCCTGCGGAATGACCGCAATACAATTGTATGCGGCAATACA
The DNA here is from genome assembly GCF_031893055.1 of Leptodactylus fuscus. Classification (NCBI taxonomy): domain Eukaryota; kingdom Metazoa; phylum Chordata; class Amphibia; order Anura; family Leptodactylidae; genus Leptodactylus; species Leptodactylus fuscus. The sequence continues at coordinate 53,161,990 of NC_134268.1, forward strand.
AAGTCTAATTACATTAGATTTATTGGAAATATTAAGAACAAAAAGTACCTGCATTGACCTCTAGTATGCAAAGATGGCACTGACTCTAGCTGCTCATGTGATACTGTAATGAGACATCATGGGATTAATGTCAGATAACAGAGAAAGAGACATCTAAGAAACAAGATGGTGTATTGATCAAGCACAGCGCACTTTAAAAGGATTGCACCGCTTGGGTCGTTATGCGTCTTGTACACATTCACTCTCTCGACTTGACTCACAAATGGACCGTTCCCAGGAGGCATTAACTGAACTACTTAAGACTAGGGAGGAACTGAGTTCATACCTTGATGAAATGTATCTGCATTCTAGAAACTGCTCCCTCGCTCGTCGCCTTCACCAACGTGGCAATCTCATGTATATCTGCCAGTTACAGGACAGATCGGGTCACACCGTCCATTAGCCCACTGATACAGCTGTGGCGTTCTGCTCATTTTACCATGGCCTATATAACATTCGCAGGCAGTACGCCAATCTGGCCCCAGACTCTCTCCGTGATAAAATCCAGAAGTATGTAACTGACACACCTCTTCCCATCCTTGTGGACACAGCTATCTTACATGAGTTCAGCCGCTTCGGTCACCTAAGTAACTTTAAGGTAAATCTTTCCAATAGAGAGGCCCTCAACGCCACGTTACCCCATGCTGAGATAGTTCATCTTATTGGCAACTTCCCGTTTAAGTGGCAAAAACACTTCCCTCAAATACCTCAGGATTCATATCCCCCCTAAACCTTCTTACTTGTATCATCTTAATTATCTCCCATTGCTTTAGACACTCACAACAAACCTGCAGAAATATGGTACATATGCCCTTACCTGGTTCAGCCCTCAAGATGGATGTGGTCCCTTGGCTCTTGTATCTGTTCCAGGCGCTTCCCATTCACCTTCCGCATACCTTTTCCACTAGAGTTCAGTCCCTGTTTGGGAGATTCGTATGGGGCTCGGTGTGGGATACAATATCAGACATCGATCCACCGCAAGGATAGGGGGTGCGGACCTGCCGGATTCTAGACTTTATTATCACTCCGAGGTTCTGCTTTGTCTTTTTGACTGACGCTACCATGGCGAGGATAAGCAATGGGTTTCTATCAAGCCTGACCTGCTCTTGGTTCCCCTCCCCTCAATGCCGTGGATTCCAGCTCATTTCCACCCAGGATCTGTCAGGCACTCATTCCTCTCTTCAGACTTCCTTAAGACTTAGGATTTGGTGTGCTCCAGTGGAAGAGTGGCTAGAGTCCCTGGCCCGCTTAGTCCTCTCTTTCATAATTGTATGTTCCCCCCAAGTTGTTCCACAGATAAATTCCTTTGTTAGCGAAACGGTGACGACGTTAGACTTAGGCAGGTTGCTGGGGATCCTCCCCTTCCTCTGTTGGTCCAACTGCACTCTTCTTATCCAGACCTTCATTTGTCCTGGCTGAAGTACGGTCAACTTATGGCCTTTTGGCGGAAATTCTCTTTGTCCCCTCTTCTTTCCTCCACTATAACTGACCTAGAGTCCGTCCTTTCCCAAGCTGACTCTTCCCTGTGTGCACTCTCAATTCTTTACAACATTCTTCTCCGAGATGCTAGTCTCAGGTCCTTCTCTTATACAGGCCCCTGGGAGTCAGACCTTTGCGCGGGTCGTCCCCCTGCCAACTGGGATAAGTCTTTTCCTGTTTGCACATAAGCTTCTGTTACCTTGCAGTGCGCAAGAAAATAATTTCAAAATTCTGTCTTGGTGGTACCATTGTTCTGACTTCCTTCACAGAATCTATCCTGCTGTGACTGACCGGTGTTGGCGCTGTGGTTCTCAGTAGGGTGCCCTATATCACATCTGGTGGGAGTGTGACGTTCTTAGCCCTTTTTGTCTTGGTCTCTGGACTCCATAGGCAAGAGGGAACTTGCACTCACTTTTTGTCAGTGTTACATGAAAAGAAAAAAGACCATCCTGCCTCCATCTACTGTATATGTTACCCTGTTGGTAATATGTAGCAAGGACTCATTGGTTTCCATCCATATTGTTCATCAAAATGGACGTTCTGCCATCCAAATTACTGTATATTGGAATCATGAAGAATATTCTGCCAATTTCTCCAATACTAGTAATTCATATCATTATTTGTCTGAAGATCAGCAAATCAATATACCAGTAGACTGACCAAGTTGTCTAGAAAACTTTGACTCGGTTCAGTAAAGCACTTGCTCTGATTTTTTACCTTTGTGCCCTATTTATGAGGCTTCTGGCTGTCTATTTGTGAAGGTTTTGTCATATCTGACAGTTTAGATTTTTTGTTTTGTTTTGATCATCCGAATTTATGAAGTGCTTGTAACATTTTCAGTTTCAAAAAATGTCTGACTGCTTGTGCCCAGTTTAGCAGGTATACATTGACAATAATCCACATGTGTGATATTTCATTTCTTTAAATCAGTTGTGCAACTTTTGTTACATATAATAGAAATATTAATAATGAAAAAATATGTTCCCATAATTATGTTTTGTATTCATAGGCTCCATATCTTATATTAAAAAAGAAAGGGGGGAATCTGCTGTTTTTGTAATTTTTTTCTTTCCCTTTTCCAAAAACAGCACCACTCTTGAGTCAAACATCAGACAAGCCCATTCCAGACCACATGTCAGCTCTCTTGACTAGTGTGTTTTATAACTACTTGCATTACTCATAGAATCCAAGTCAGGGTCATGTTTTTTCAGAAGTCTGCATTGTGCCATCTTATCTTCCTGAAAATGCATGAATACATTGACAACTAGGAATTACCATTCCCCTTGTTAAGAGGACATGTCCTTATACACTCCAATCAGTGGTGACAGTGTGACTATGTGAGGACTCACTTTATTGACACAAGTGAAATAGTAATGCCCATTCATGTTACTTCGTGCCCCAGAATAGTTATTTTATGGGGAATGTAATTATTTTCTGAAACAGACAAGTGAGTAGTACAGACAGGTCTGCTTTAATGTCCACTATGTATTCAGTTTTTCAGTAGATTTTGTACTAGTAGAAAAATTACACAAGTAGAAAGTCAGCAAGAAGAAATCAAAAGTTTCCTATAGTTATTAAAGGGAGTCTGTCACCAGAAACAAGCTGTGATGAAAGAAGTCTATTTATTATTGTGTATGTATTATCTTTAGTGATTGTTTTGTTTATGTTTGTGTTATCAATCCACCACAATGGTATGTGTGTATAGAGCAGGGGTGCCCAATACGTCGATCGCGATCTACCGGTCGATCGCGATGGACGTATGGGTCGATCGCGGGATGCAGCCAGGCATCCCCGCTGTCTGCTTCTCCACAGCGCAGGCTGAGCGTTATCTCTGGACACTGACAGCGCCCCGTCTGCCAGTGTCAGTAGATGACTCTCAGCCTGCGCTGTGAACAAGCACTTGCACAAGCACTTAGTGCTGCTTCTTCACAGCGCAGGCTGAGTCATCTACGGACACTGGCAGGCGGAGCTGCCGCAGCCCCAGCCTGTCAGTGTCCAGAGATAACTCAGCCTGCGCTGTCAAGAAGCAGACACCGGGGATCCCTGGGCGGCCGCCTCTCACGATCCGCCCGGCCACGCTCACATGCCCCGCCCCACCCATAGACACGCCCATGGGCCATGCCCGGCCCCGCCCAAAGGCCCGCCTCAGCAAGAAGTGGGTAGTAGATCTTAGGGCTTGGTCATGATAAGAAGTAGCTCACATGCTGACAAAGTGTGAGCACCCCTGGTATAGAGGTATAGAGAGAGTTAGAGGTGAAATGCTTTTCCCTCCTGGCAGGAGATGTCCGTTTTTTTTGTTTTATGACATCTTGGTTGAGTGGGCAGGGGGTGTTGTGACCCTGGACTAACCTCAGTGCCAAGAGGAAACACAGCTCTACAAGGTCAAGAAAGAAAATTAATCTTTGGCAGATATATATGTGTCGGTGATTTCCCAACTCAGGGAGTAGAAGGGGAGGTGCACCTTGGCAGAGAGGTGTGGCTAAGCATAAGCTAGAAGAAACTGTTCTACTTTACCACCAGCACACACCTCTGAATGTCAGCTAACAAAGCTGGGAGTGGGAAATTCCATCAGAAGATACTCCAAACTTCCGAGAACCAAAGACTATTAAGTATTATTCTGTTGTTTACACTTTGTGTTATTTGTTATCTTTTCTTGCATAAATGGCACTGAACCCTTTGGGTATTTAAATTATTAAACTTATGGTTACTTTGTGTTGCTCTATGGACCAATTTCCTTTGAAGTGTGTTTGTTGGGAGAAGCAGTGTGTATCTGGAATTCCTATTGGTTCTTGATTCTGCATACAATAGGTGGTGGCAGCATGTAGTTGGGGGGCGGAGACTGTAGTTGGAGTGTAATTTATGCTCAATTTGCAGCCTGAGTGAAGGGTGAGTGCAAGATTGAGTAAGTAGAATGAGTTAACCCCTGACAGCTACACCCAGGTCACCTGCTAGGGTGGTTCATATATAATAAAAGCATATTTACCCAGAGAGGCAGGTTAGGCCTTCTAAATCAAACATTGTTTTATCGTTGTGAATCGGAGCCTACATTGCAGAAATATTAGAGTTTTTGTGAATATACAAATGAGCTCTTTGGAGCAATGAGGACATTGCCATTGTTCCAACAGACATACATCACTGATCCCTCTAGACTGATCATTGAGGTGAGGTGGGACACAGGGCCATTGTGAACTCAGGCACGGTGTGTGACCAAATTGGTTGCAGTGGTGGACACCGGAATAAATTCATTGCAACCCATTTATGCTGAGCACTGAACCTGATGAAGGGTTTACATAAACTTTCCTAAGATGTCTTTCCTCTTTCTATCCGCAGCTCCGTTATTGAGAAAAACAAAACAAAAACTTTGAAAAATGTGGGCTTTAAGGGAATCTAATACTCTGTGCACCCTTGCAATGAAGTACAGGTTACGGCACAGTGTAGACTGACGTTATGTCTTTGTGCATTACATGTGCACTGCGCTTTCCAAAGTTTGCACGAACCCCAAGCTCAGACGGGACTGGGCTTCATCTTCAGTTGGATGGACCTACATGGGCTCTACAGGGGCTTTAGAAGTGTGTAATAAACTGCATTGCCAAACCCCAAAGTGGAGATTGATGCCTCTAAAGCCTATTTCAAATAATTTACGTGTTTTTAAGTGTTATGTCCGTAACAGAGCCGTGGGAAGACAGACGAAAGACATCTTAGGAAAGTGCATGCAAAGCCCTGTAAGGTACTGTGTGTAGGTTAACATGCTATTTCATGCTAAAAGACTCCCTTTAAAGGAGCAATCCAGTAAATATTTGGTACTTCTTTGAAAATGATCCTGTCCATAGCATAATGGTACTGGTGGTACTGAATAAGTTACTGGTAACTTTATTGTGAAGTTATGTCCTTCTCTCCTCTTCTCATCTGATGCACAGGTCATACTATCAATGTAGGTCTATGGAAGTCAGATTGAGACTGAAATAGACTACCATTGTAAGGTTGACCTCCTGTTCATACAGGAAATAATATAGGTTGATTTATCATAAAGGAACTTTTTATGTCACTTTTCTAGCTTATTTTTACAAGTGGTTTTTTTTGCTACAAATTTATCAAAATGTCATAAATTTGTTGTGTTTCTATAGGTGGAGGGCTCCAGAGTTCATAAAGGACTTTTTTGGTAATTTTGAAAGACAAGTTAAAAAAGGAGTGTGCTTATGCAAACATTTTGCAAATTTTTAAAAGTTGCACATAATGAATGTGTTTTAACCATTCACAAGCATTAGGCACAAATCACTAAAAATATGGTACATGCACTTAATAAATTAGGTGTAACCATTAAGATAAATTGGTATCAGAGGAGCAAAGAAGTGGTCAGTGCTCCGGAGGGGAGCATATAACATTACAATAAAGCTATTAGTAAGTTATTCAGTAATACAGTAGTACAGTATACAGTGCCTACAAGTAGTATTCAACCCCCTGCAGATTTAGCAGGTTTATACATTCTGAATTAACTTGGCATTGTGATATTTGGACTGTAGATCAGCCTGGAAGTGTGAAATGCACTGCAGCAAAAAAGAATGTTATTTCTTTGTTTAATTTTTTTTTAAATTGTGAAAAGTTTATTCAGAGGGTCATTTATTATTCAATCCCTCAAACCACCAGAATTCTGTTTGGTTCCCCTAAAATATTAAGAAGTAGTTCGGCACAAAGAACAATGAGCTTCACATGTTTGAATTAATTATCTCTTTTTCCAGCCTTTTCTGACTATTTAAGACCCTCCCCAAACTTGTGAACAGCACTCATACATGGTCAACATGGGAAAGACAAAGGAGCATTCCAAGGCCATCAGAGACAAGATCGTGGAGGGTCACAAGGCTGGCAAGGGGTACAAAACCCTTTCCAAGGAGTTGGGCCTACCTGTCTCCACTGTTGGGATCATCATCCGGAAGTGGAAGGCTTATGGAACTACTGTTAGCCTTCCACGGCCTGGACAGCCTTTGAAAGTTTCCTCCCGTGCCGAGGCCAGGCTTGTCCGAAGAGTCAAGGCTAACCCAAGGACAACAAGGAAGGAGCTCCAGGAAGATCTCATGGCAGTGGGGACATTGGTTTCAGTCAATACCATAAGTAACGTACTCCACCGCAATGGTCTCCGTTCCAGACGAGCCCGTAAGGTACCTTTACTTTCAAAGCGTCATGTCAAGGCTCGTCTACAGTTTGCTCATGATCACTTGGAGGACTCTGAGACAGACTGGTTCAAGGTTCTCTGGTCTGATGAGACCAAGATCGAGATCTTTGGTGCCAACCACACATGTGACGTTTGGAGACTGGATGGCACTGCATACGACCCCAAGAATACCATCCCTACAGTCAAGCATGGTGGTGGCAGCATCATGCTGTGGGGCTGCTTCTCAGCCAAGGGGCCTGGCCATCTGGTACGCATCCATGGGAAGATGGATAGCACGGCCTACCTGGAGATTTTGGCCAAGAACCTTCGCTCCTCCATCAAGGATCTTAAGATGGGTCGTCATTTCATCTTCCAACAAGACAACGACCCAAAGCACACAGCCAAGAAAACCAAGGCCTGGTTCAAGAGGGAAAAAATCAAGGTGTTGCAGTGGCCTAGTCAGTCTCCTGACCTTAACCCAATTGAAAACTTGTGGAAGGAGCTCAAGATTAAAGTCCACATGAGACACCCAAAGAACCTAGATAACTTGGAGAAGATCTGCATGGAGGAGTGGGCCAAGATAACTCCAGAGACCTGTGCCGGCCTGATCAGGTCTTATAAAAGACGATTATTAGCTGTAATTGCAAACAAGGGTTATTCCACAAAATATTAAACCTAGGGGTTGAATAATATTTGACCCACACTTTTATGTTTAAAATTTATTAAAATTTAACTGAGCAACATAACTTTTTGGTTTGTAAGATTTATGCATCTGTTAATAAATCCTGCTCTTGTTTGAAGTTTGAAGTCTCTAACTTATTTGCATCTTATCAAACCTGCTAAATCGGCAGGGGGTTGAATACTACTTGTAGGCACTGTATATATATATATATATATATATATATATATATATATATACACATGTAGATTGTAAGCCCCATATAGGGCTCATAATGTACATTTTTTCCCTATCAGCATGTCTTTGGAATGTGGGAGGAAATCCACACAAACACAGGGAGAACATACAAACTCCTTGCAGATGTTGTCCTTGGCAGGATTTGAACCCAGGTCTCCAGCGCTGCAAAGCTAACCACTGAGTCATTGTGTTGCCCCTTATTCATTAATATTTTACCATATATAGGTTCATTTTCAAACAGGAGTTTTTGTTATTTTTTACTGTATTGTTTCTCTAAAATGATCCCATATGAAAAATATTTGAGCAAAATGACAAATGCTGCGGATTTTTATAAATGATACCCTGTGAAAAACTATATTTTACCCCATTCAGTCTCATTTCATGAATTTAAAGGACATGTCTCTCATAATTCACAATCTTTAGCAATTTTGTTGTAACTTGTATAAAATGAACACATTCCTTTTCAATAACAGTTGTGTAATTGACTGTCATATCTGTTAGTTATGGTTCATCTTCATTACCTGCTAATTATTGTATCTTAATTGCTTCCCATGAGAAGGAAGTCAATAACTGGGGATTGCTTCTTCTACTGTGACTCAAATTCTTCATCTGAGAATATTTCAAAATGTGTTCACTTGTTTGATTTACATAATAAGTTGTGTCAGTCATATAAATTGATTCTACAAAAATATTGCTTTGCTCGAAAATTGCATAACACCTATAATGTTACTGTGTGGCTAAACCAGAGATTGTCACCAGAAGCTAAGCCCTTCAGATATATAGGTTAGGGTCACCTATATCAAACAGTAACCTGAATCAAACAGTTTTTTATCCTTATGAATAAGTGCCTTTGTTGTTGAGTTATAATGCAAATAAGCTCTTTGGAGCAATAAGAGTATTACCGTTGCTCCAAAAAAAATAAGCAGCTCTGGCCTCAAAACCTTTAATAATTTACTTTTAATGTTAAAATTTGCACAATATCATTAACACATGAACATAATTTTTTGTGAAATGTAGAGGAAAGCTGAATTGGACATTGCTATTATGACAATAGCAATGAAGCACCAAAGCTTCTTGCAAGATGAGTTAACTTGAAAACGTGTAAAGAAGAAGTAAAGCAGGATTCACATGGGTAAAATCTGATCATATTTTATGGTCTTTATTTTTGCAACAATACCTGTGATTCCTTGGGGTCTACTGATCCAAACTTAAGTCACTGGGGAAGCCTTAGGTGCTCTATAAATGGTGCAGTAGATTTGTGGAAAGTTTGGGTTTTTCAGCCATAATACAAACCATAACATTCAGTTGTATTTTATTAACATGAGTCTGTCAAAATTAAATTTTCAATGGAGAAGAAGATAATAGACGGCGCTCTCAGGTCAAACGAGCAAACTTTATTCGGGAGAGCATAGGAGATGCATATCGCAACCATAAAATGTATAACGGCGTTTCGGGCTCCAACACCCTTTTTCAAATACAAAAACTTACGTCCGGATTGTAAATTTTCAGACAACTTAATCTCACTTAATAGAACATGGTGATTCTTAACTAATATGTGCTGCACTTTATTACAAAATCTTGCTGTTTTCTGCCTGAAAATCTCTCTAATGTTCACACCACTAGGTGTCTTCCTCCTTCCTAATTTTTAGTTCATTCCCTGTTTCTTGGGCAAGTCCATCTTTCAAAATCAGCAGGATTAGGACAGAAAAACAGTGAGTTAAAGGGGAAGGAGGAAGGGGCAGTCTCTCTTCACAGTTTCTACAGCTTTCCCTGTTGTGCATTGCACATAGAGGAGACCGCAGCTTCTGAAAGCTCACAGTGGGTGCAAGAAGTCTCCTCGCTGATGGAATTTTAGCCATTGATAACAAACAGCTGTTCACATACAATATAGGGCCCCTTTTACTGCCACCCACAAGGTATAACGCTCACTTTACTGGCTCCCACCCAGTATAACATACCCTTTCTGGCCCCAACGTGGTATAATACCACCTTTACTGGCCCCCACATGGTATAAAACTCCTTTTACTGGCCCCAATGCAGTATGACCCCCCCCCTTTACAAATGCCCACACCTGGCAGAATTACATATAAAAAAAAAAACAGTAGTAGTTATAATGGATGGGGAGGGGGGCAGACATGTCTACGGTCTCAGGAAGTACAAATAAAATGTGCTGCATCCATAATGGTGCAATTGGCAGCAAAAAAACTGAGAGGACACCAAATATGAAGGCTTATACAGCCAGAGAACAAACTGCTGATATTTTTACTTTAGATAAAAATGTAGGTATCTTTCCTATATACTTCATTGCACAACCTTTGGTAAAAAAATTCAACCTTCAGATGTTCATTTGTATTCAGCTGTGAGCTTCTTGTGCCTGTCTATTGGTAGTTTCTTCCACTGCAATCCTCTCAAGCCTTTGAATGTTTGCAGGGCTCCTTTTCCCACTTGCAGATTTCAGCTCTCTTCAAAATTTTCCATTCGAATGAGATCAGGACTTATTGCTGACCAAGTTAAAAACAGTCTTTTTTTCCTTTTTAACCATTGTTGTGTACTTTTGGATGTGTGCTTTGGATCCTTATCCTACTGTAGGACCCATTTTGTTTGGCTTAAGTCTTCTTATACTTGGGAACACATTTCACTTTTAGATGATCTGATAATCCTTTGATTTCCTTGTTCATCATACACCATGTTGAAGGCCACCAGTCCCAAAGGCAGAAAAGCAGCCCCGTAATATTATGGTTTTATGGAATGGTAACAAATGAGAATGAAGAGTGTCCCATGTGGTATGAGAGGGTACCTTGTATGCCCAATTACATAAGGAATTTGCACTTCCCTCCACTTAGTTATATAGGTGCCTTTAGATCTGCTATATGTACCAGATACAGATAGGATCCCAAGGAAACATAATTGCCTGTAGTAGAATTATGAGACTGATTGACACACTAGAGACTAGAGATGAGAGAGTAGTGAAATATTCGATATTCGTTTCGAGTAGCCCCTCAATATTCGACTATTCGACCGAATCCCATTATAGTCTATAAGGAAAAAAGGCTCGTTTCAGGGGAAATCCAAATTCGACTAAGGAGAGTCACCAAGTCCACAATGACACCCCAAGAAATGATGCCAACACCTCTGGAATGCAACTGGGACAGCAAGGGATGCATGTCTGGGGGCATCTACCATGCCCAAGTCCCAGGATTACCCCACTGTCACAGCCTATCAACTAGACACTTTCCACACGTAATAGAACCTCTATGGAAAGTGGGAAAATACTTGGAAACTTTGGGGACTTCACCCTTATCCTCCCCTTTTCCTGCCTCTGCTCCTTTTGCCTGCACCATCATGTGCCTCTTCCCAGCAAATCTCCATCTCCCAGGCGTTTCATTACAGGCAGAAGTACAGCACAACCCACCCACATGCCCAAGCATTCAATGGCCTTATCTCAAAACTGCTGGCCCTGGAGATGTTGGCATTTATGCTAGTGGAGACTCAGGCCTTCCGTGACCTGATGGCAGCTGCAGCACCTCGCTATGCTGCCCCTAGCTGTCACTACTTCTCTTGGTGTGCCATCCCCCCGTGCGCCAGCACGTGTCCCATAACATCAGTCGGGCCCTGAGTTCCGCACTTTGCTCTAAGGTCCACTTAACCACCGACGAATGGACAAGCGCATGCGGTCAGGGACGCTGCTTCTCTATAATGACAGGCTGGGTGAATGTAGTAGAGGCTGGGCCCGGCTCGCAAACTGGGGCGGCCTATCTCCTTTCCCAGCCCAAAATTCATGCCAGGGGTTCTCAGAAAGCCTACTCCTCCACTGCAACATTGACCACACCTGCGAGCTGTAAACGCTGCAGCACTGGTGTGTGGAGATGTCAGCAGGTCGTGCTGAAGCTCATCAGCTTGGCTGAGAGAAAACACACTGCCCCGAGGTGAGGGATGCCATCCTAGATGAAATGGCAATGTCTTTCTCACCGATGCACCAGGGCCCAGGCATGGTCATGTCTGATAATGGCCAGAACCTGGTAGCGGCTCTGGAGCTTGCCAGACTCAAACACGGTCCACACGTTTTCAACTTGTTGGTGCAAAGGTTTTTAAAAACCTACCCCATTGTGCTTGATATACTGGTGAAAGTGCGGCCATTTTCGTAAATCTAAAGTAGCCGATGCTAGCCAGAAAACATTCAGAGCACAATCTTGTCATCTTCTCACCGTTGGATGACAGAGGAAGAGGAGGAGGATGAAGTGGCATTTGATGTCACTGTCCCACACGAGGCTAGTGGGGAAGTTTAGTGCATCCCATTGCTTCAGCGCAGATGGTGGGAAGGGTGGGGATGGTGTGAAGGGGAGTTGAAAGTGGAGGAAACGGAGAATGACCATACCGGTGGGGGCAGCAAAGTCTTGTCAAGTAACACTCTTGCACACATGGCTGACTTCATGTGCGGCTACTTTTCCAGAGACAAAGGCATTGTTCACTTCATGGAGAGCAACCAATACTCGATTTTTGCAATCTTCAACCCCCGATATAAAAATAATATATCGTCATTCGATCTGGTAGGGGAGAGGAACAATCACACAAATGATTGCCACAAGCACCTGGTGCAGAATATGATGGAAATGTTTCCGTCAACCCTCGCTAGTGGCAGAGAGGAGATTTCCTCTAAGAGGCTAACAACTGCCATCCAGTCCACAACCACCAGGGGAACACTCTCCAAGGTGCGGGACACTTTAATGCCCCCCCCCCCCCCCCCGCCAAACTACCGCCACTGAGGGGCCTATTGTCACCAGGAGGGAAAAGTATAGGTGCATGTTGTGTGCGTACCTGTTGAAACCACAGCCCTGTCCTTTCTGATCCCTTTGCGTGATAGAACCTGCATGTCTATGCTTCTTTTGAGTTCTAGTTAGATTTGTTCATCTGGAGCCTAACACCAGCATAGTGTCAGGCCCTTGGGGTCATTTTTTTGCCTTGTACATGCAGGGTTTTAGGCCCCTGGGGTGAGTGGAATCTTCCCCCAGCTGAGGTTTAGGTGAGTTTGGCGAGGGGGTGCAAGTACGCCCCCCAGTTAGCCTTTTTGGTGGCATAGAGTGTATACAATGAACTCCAACTGTCACTTGCTGAGCCACTCTTCTACTTGTAACATCATGATAGAACCTGTGTGCCTATGCTTTCTTTTGAGTTATAGATAGATTGGGGCACCTGCATTTTAAGTTTATGCCTCATTCTGTTGCTTCAGGCCACAAGCAGAGATTTTTTTTGTGCCCATTCAGCCCTGCCACCCCCAGTAGTAATTCTTTCACCCCTTTCTTTGAATTGTGACTTGCTTCAGCAGCGTTTACAGTGTCAGGCCCATTCTGTTTCTTCAGCCCAGGTATATACTATATACCATTGGTACGGAATTTCGGCCCTAAAAAGTGGTTTTGAGAAATTTCTGCAGGATGAGCTTATACGCTGATGGTGTTTATAGACTCATCAACAGTGTTGCTGTTTTCCTGCCTAGCAGAAGCTAAAATCTCTCTCTGACCCTCAGTACGATGTCTCTCCCTATCTATCCAAGCCGCAAAAGACACGAGCATGGCTGCCACTATTCTTATAGATCCTAGGTCATCTGATTTCGCCAGCCAATTACTTTTTCCTATTTTTTTTCGATGCCTACGTTTTCCTCTTTCCTGTCCCACCTCCCCTGCACAGTTATTGGTGCAAAAAAAGCGCCAGGGAAGGTGGGAGGGGATACAAATTTTTTACTGCGTTTACCGCATGGTATTCGTTTGATATTGAATATGTCGAATAGCCTGATATTCGATCGAATACCTACTCGATCGAACGGTATTCCCTCATCTCAATTAGAGACCTCACCTTGGGCTATATCCAGGTTATATGTGTATTTGTTGATGTTGCGGTTAACACTGTCAACAGGGTCTATAGTGTCAATACTAGGTTGAGCGATCGGGATCGGAAAAGATTGGATTCCGAACGGCGATCGAGTAAATTTCACGATCGCAATCGGAATTCCGATCTTGATCTTTTTAGGCGGGATCGAGGTCAGAGGTTATTTCCCACAATGCTTTGCTACTGGCCAAGCATTGTGGGAAAAACTAACAATGTTAGCTACTAGAGATGAGCGAGTACTATTCGAAACTGCCATTTCGAATAGCAATCTCCCATAGGAATAAATGGGAGGAAACAGAAGAGTATACTGGACTCTGCTACATCTGCATTACTGTACATTGACTTGTCTATCTACTCTTCTGCTTCATCCCTGCTTTACCACATACTCAGCTCTGCTACATCTGAGATCTACTTACTAGAGAAGGAAGAACCTTAAAACATTTGTTTTGAGAAATATTCATGAGCTTCTGTCTTCTACTTCATTTGGGGCTAAACTTGATGGGCGTAAACTGGAAGTTATACTTCAGGATTTTTTCAGACCGCAATATAATAAGTGAAAATCCAGGGAAGGTGAGTAAATATAACAAACTGTTATATTCACCTTGCCTTACTTCCTCTTTGACCCAGCGTCATGAAGTTGCACAACACGTTACCACTGAGGCCTTAAGGTGACTCCAAAGCTGTCAATGTCAGACAGAGGCTGTAAGAGACCCTAAGAGTATAATAGTATTTCATAGGTGGAGAACCCATGGGCCAAACCCCAAAATGTTTAGAGAGTTTGGGTCAAATACAGTTCTATGTGAATCGGTTCACTCATCAGAAGAGCTGACTGTTGAGAGCAATTTGGGCTGCACAATATCTTGCCCATACTGTAGGCTGTATCACGGGATGGATTAGTCCCCTGAGTGTTACTTTTCTTGCCTGCACGATTAAACTTTTTTGCCTCCTAAATGTTGTTGGACTCCAACATGGAAAGACAACATTATATATGGACACTAAGTACTCTGCTTTATATCAGTGTACTATATTTACTTGGGGATTGCGTTTGGGTGGAGGGGGGATTGTTTGTTGGGAGTTTCTTTATAAAAATTTAAAAACATAATAAAAATAAATAAATAAATATATATATATATATATATATATATATATATATATATATATATATGTAGATGGCGGTTAGTTGCTGCATTTATTCTAAATTTATAGTACAAGCTATTACCAAGGCAATGCATGTTGTTTCACTGAACAGCAATGTTATTTCAAGAGGATTAAATTTGCTTCAGGCAACAAAATATACAACTCATAATTCATAATGCCGTCAACCTATTTTATTATGTTTTCTCTATGTTTTCCTGACTATTGAGCCTTCTCTCTTATGTAAATGATTTTACTTTCCACTTAATTACCTGATATAACAATAGAGCCTTCAATGTGTGAGACTGTGTAGGAATTCAGAGGAATTATGACAATAAAGCAAGATAGTTGACTCTAGCTGTTTGCAGATCTTCTAGAGTTGTACCCTAACTAGTTGCTCGAAAACCATGGTTTCTATAGACAATACTAAAAATACAGTATATACAACATGAACAGAATATAAGGGTCACAAACTATATGCTTTGTCTGGCATGAAGGTCTGTGAAAACTACATGTTTTATAGATATGGAAAGATTAGAAATCCGGTAGACAAGGAGCATACTGTGCAGATTGAACTGGTTTGTCAATTATACCGGTATCTACGGAAACTCGGGCACAGTTTTTCCCACTGTGATTTTTTTGCCGCGGCCCACTATGTGGGACCTAAAACTTAAAAAGGTATTCCAATCTTATAATGTTGTTATAACAAAACAGAAACACAACAACACCGGGCTGTATATAGTGTAATATTGTTTAACTTAGAATAAATTGGAGAATAACCAGTGGCGCAACTAGGAATGGCAGGGCCCTGTAGTAAACTTTTGACACGGCCCCCCCCACCCGACCGACACCGACGCCAAAGACCTCGACCGACTCCCTCCTCCGCATTCTTTTATGTCCCTTAATGGCCTCTGCACACAGTATTATGTCCCTTAATGGCCCCTGTACACAGTATTATGTCCCTCAGTGGCCCCTGCACACAGTATTATGTCTCACTGTGGACACCCATAAACAATTATTATACTCTGGGGTCTTTTCAGACCCCAGAGTATAATAATCAGAGACCCAGGGGAATAAAAACATAAAAAAACACTGTTACCTCTTCCCCAGCTCCGCTGCAGTCCTCTGCTTTGGGCCTTTTTCAATGACGACGAACACGGGATGTCAAACAACTAGGCCCGCGTGTACGGCTAGCTCTGCTCCTTCAGAGCCGTACACGCAAGCACTCCCCATTCACTTCAATGGGACTGCTCGTAGTGAAAAAAGCAGCCCATTCATTTCTATGGGGGGCGCTCGTATGCCGGCTCCCATAGAAATGAATGGGAACTGCTTTATACACCGCTGATTCTGAACGTGTTTTACGTTCAGAATAAGCTGGCGTTTACGTAGTGTCAATTCACCCTAACACAGTTTTTATGTTTCTTACGTCTCCCGGACCTCCGATCATTATACTCGGGGGTCTGCAAATATTCCTCTGGAGGTATTCTTTAACATCCTTCCATCCTCCAGCTAAGGCCTGGCTCACATCTGCATTTGGGTTTCCATTCGGGGAGTCTGCTTGGGGACCCCCGAATGGAAACATATATGCATAAAAAAGCAGTTACCTAAAGAAACCTGTTGACCCCATAGACTATAATGAGGTCCATGTGGTTTCTGTACGAAACATGCGGAGAGAAAAGTGCTGCTTGCAGGACTTTTCTCTCCGCATATTTCATGTGGAAACTGAGTGGAAAGCACATGGATCCCATTATAGTCTATAGGGTCTGCAGGTTTCCCAGGTGTGAGGGTTAAAATAATAATAATAATAATAATAATAATAATAATAATAATAATAATAATTCTTCTTGAAAAATAGTAGAATAGTAGCTTGACCTTACAGGTCAGCACTGCCAGCCAGTCTAGGGCATAGTGATATCAAAGTTGGGAAAAGAAGCAGATGTACACTGTTATCAGTTCTTGTTGTGTCTGCATGTCGTAAAACTAGGCCCAGAAGCGGATCTCCCTGTAAGGGCATGTACCCTGTGACTGTAGTATATCATACTTCCTATAAGTATTCACTGGATGCTGCAATAAACTGAAACATTTGCTTGAGATACACTGGTGTCTGTGTCTATTTTCCGAGTGCTCGAACTTATTGATTATTGATTTGGCCTACGACAACATATCGAGGGGTGATTGCCCCCTAACACAGGTAACTTTTATGTGTATAGATTTCCATTTGGGGGTCCCTAAGCGGACTCCCTGAACGGAAACCTGAAGGCAGATGTGAACCGGACCTTACATAACTAGTGTAAATATACAGTAATATACATCTTAAACATCTGTTCATTAGTATACATAATAAATGTATGACTAGCTGTAGTTATTAGTGAAAAGGTGCACTGCTGGTTGGATTAATAATGTACTATAAATGGATATTTTAGCTATGTTGCTTATATGTATTTAGATATCTTGACATAGTATTGATTTAAAACAAAAATCGTATAACTTGTTTTTTTGCAATTAAAGGACAATGCACAAAAAACAAGACCCATTTACAATGAAATACATTGTCTTAAATGTGCTCTTTAAAGCGAATGGTTATGTAAGTCTTTACTTGCCTCTGAATTCTATACTGAGACTCTTTCCTGTTTCAATCAAGGCTTTATAAAGTGAATTTCAATGCTTATGTATGTGTCAAATAAACCACATAATGTTAGAGCTTTGGATTTGAAAGGATTAAGTAGGGTGAGCTCCCAGCACTGCACCTTACCAACCGTGGACCTCACATTAAACTAATCTGAACCTGTCATTACTATTAATAGTCAGTCTTACACTAATACATAACCCCATGTCTACTCCGGGTGGCTTTGTTATTATGTATGTCTCTAATTTTATAGACAGAAACTAAACGAATGACCTCCTGTCAGTGCATGTCGCAGGGGTCTTATTGTTTACTCCCTCCTCTTAAGCTCTTATTCTCACACGCATGTATAAAAAACCTCCAATATTGATCTATGATACTAAAATTGTTGCTAAAGAACTGTTAAAAAGATTGCTTAACCTTTTGTGAAACAGTAGAGGTGTTTCAGGGAATAGAGTACCAGTACAATATAAAATGATGATGGTTACAAAATTGAATAAAATTCTAAATGGCGGATGAAGAGACTTAACCCCTTCCCGCCAAAGCCATTTTTAGATTTTCATTTTTGACTCCCTGTTTTCAAAAAGTCATAACTTTTAATTTTTATTTTCTGTTTAAAGAGCCACACGAGGGCTTCATTTTTGCAGGACAAATTGTAATTCATAATGGCATCATTTAACATTCCATGAAATGTATTAGGAAGCTGGAAACAAAATTCAGAATAGAGTAGAATTAGAGAAAAACTCAGTGCGACTTTTTGGGGTTTTTGTTTCTATGGTTTCCACTGTGCGGCTAAAATAACATGTCTTTGTATATTTTAGGTCACTATAATTACAGTGATAATATATGAGTGATATATATATATATATATATATATATATATATATATATATAGTGGGACAAGATGTACTCTGCATTTTGGGGACTGTTTGATATTATGATTGGTTTTTATCCAAGTTTGTAGACTGGGTGTTTTTGGATACAGGATAAATAATGTGTATGCATTTATCTTTATGTACTTTCACATGCATTTTATTTTTTATATTTTTTAAAACTTTTCTTTCACTGTTATTTGTAGACCCCTGGTTGGTCTGATCACTAATGAAATACACTGCAATGTTACTGAATTGCAATGTATTAAAAAATACAAATATTTATATGTAATAACAAGCCTGAAAGACTTTAATAAGCCCCTGGCTGTCATAGTAACAGATCAACGACTCTAGATTTCAGTGCTGGGGCCACTGATCCACCCTAAATCTGTGGCACCAGGAAAATAGCACCTCGATAAGCTTTGATGGCATTACCACTGTCTCCTGAGCATATTTACCTGACATCTGCTGTAATAGTATGGTGAATGCTAGGAAAGGGTTAAAGGATTTTTTTCATGCATATAACCATATTTAACTTTGTAGTCAAATTTTTTTTTTTTTTTTTAGCAAATATAAGTTATTAACAATATTTGCAGAATGAGTGTTTTCTTTAACCATCTTAGTAGTGAGCTTTTTTTCTTCTTGAACACCAATGGATATGATCATGAATGCAGGATCTGTTTATGGTCTGGCACTTGTCAGAAACTAAGTCATGATTTCAATCTTGTGCCTGGGTTATCTTCTCATGCATGCCAGCCACGATAAGAAAATCATGGCTGGGTTTCCTGCATTCATAGTTGCATCCACTGGCAAGTGATCAGGACAAATCACTGTAACCACAAAGTTAGAGAAAATCTTTAAGTCTAAGGCCCCATGTAGCAGCCTGCAAAAGTGTTGCGGAAAAAGCCGTGGTGGAAATGCATCATGAAACTTCCTTTCTATTACCATAGCTTTTAGGCTAAGGCCCCCTGTAGTAGTGGTTTTTCCCACAACGCTTTTCATAGAAAGTCTGAAGAGGTTTCCTCTGTGGACTTTCTGCTTCCATTATACCTATAGCGAAACCGCCAGCTTTTCCGTAAGTATAAATAATAGGTATAGGTCCCCAGATCCCCAGTTCCCCATATAGGTCCCCAGCCTTAAGCTTTGCAGAAGTTTTAATCACTTATTGTTCCAAAAATGGCCATTTACTTACTGTGTAAGCGGCCATTTTTCTTGTGGCCGCGGGCATGCGCAGTCAGCTCTGCCCAAGTCCTAGAATTTTGACCCCAGTGCCGGAAGAAGACGCGTGAAGAGATTGTTCCTGAAGAAGATGGAGGCATCACTGGAGAGTTCTCTCGCAGCACTGGGGACACCCCCAGTGCTGTTTGAGTGCTGGATTCTGCCCCCAGTGTTGTGAGAGAACTCATTTGCATACCGATGAAAACTGGGATTTCTACGGAATGACAGTGCAGAGAAGACATCTAAAGGTAGGAGAAGAATAGCCTTTCTTAAGGCTATTCATATGTGTGATCGACAAAAAATTTTGGTTTTAATGGTAGAATCCCTTTAAACATGGTTATTTTCATGGGAGACCCCTTTTTAATGTTTCATAGTCTCAAAAGCTTCCAATTAAAAGGTAAAACTACTATAATTTAAAAAACTTAATTTCACAATTTCATGCAGTTTCATTGAAGAAATCTGGTTTCTGATAGAGAAGTACATGATGTCAATTCTTCTTTCCAATGGCTGTATTTGTTAATTATTTGTTCTCCTCTGGTCCTTGGCTTATATCATGTGACCAGCAAAAAGATGCTTTAACTGATGCAGTCTTGTATGGAGTAGAAGTCAACTGCTCTACTTCTCCTGTGAGATTGCCTATGTGAGTCTTATAGAAAGAGAATCTGTGCACACATAAGATGTGGTGTTAGTTATAGAGCCTTATAGCTGGTCACACAACACAGCTGAGGAACAGAGGGGGGGATGGCTCACAAGCACAGTCACCGGTAAGGAGACTTGGGAATGTCCTACGCTAGTTTTAATCAATTCCTTCACTGACATGAGATAAGCTCTGGCCCCTTAATAAATCTGATGCAGCCTAGGAGGTCCTGTGAATGAGAATTGAAATTTATTTTTGGGGAGTTGCTTAAGGCTGAGATGCCTTTTTTGCAGATTTTGTAGTGTTTTTTTGAGCCAAAGCCAATAGTGCCTTTAAGTCCAGGGCCCCACATGGCAAAAACTGCAGCATTTTACAATCCCCTGCAAGGTGGATGGGATTATAACAAATCCCATCCACATATTGTAGAAAAAATACCTGCATCAGAAATGCTGAGATTTCCAAAGCCGTCATGTTTTTGGAAATTTTGGCAGGTCAAATTCTAGTAGCTTCTGTATTAGACAATTGAAGCAGAAAGTCCGCAGAGGAAAACTCTATGGACTTTCTGTGAAAAGTGTTGCGTGTCCCCTCCATATATGTCTGACAAATCTCCCGCTACCTGCCCACACGTAACCTCAGATCCTCCAAAGATGTCTTACTCCGCTTTGCTCGTATCCGCTCTTCACACAACTGTCTCTAAGATTTCTCCTGTGCATCCCCCGTACTCTAGAACTCCTTACCAAGACACATAAGACTGACCCCCACAATCACAGGCTTCAAGAAGGCCCTGAAGACTCACCTATTCAGGAAGGCCTACAACCTCCAATAACACTACTGTCACCTCACCACCATCTGAACAGTCTCTACTCTCACCTTCTTTATCTATCCCTCTTCCCTCATAGATTGTAACCCCTCGCGGGCAGGGCCCTCCATCTCACTGTACCAGTTGGTCATTGTTAGTATTTAGAGATGAGCGAGTAGTACTGGATCGAGTAGGTATTCGATGGAATACTACGGTATTCGAAATACTTGTACTCGATTGAGTACCACTCTCTATTCGAATGTAAAAGTTCGATGCAGAACCAGTATTGATTGGCCGAATGCTATACAGTCGGCCAATCAGCGCTGGTTTTTCTCCTACCTTTAGAAGTCTTCTCCGTGCAGCTTCCCCGTGGCGTCTTCCAGCTCTTCATTCACTCTGCCAGGCATCGGGCCTGGGCAGAGCCGACTGCGCATGTCCGCTTGTAGTGTGGGTATGCGCAGTCGGCTCTGCCTAGGCCCGATGCCAGGCAGAGTGAATTCAGAGCCGGAAGATGCCGCGGGGAAGCTGCACGGAGAAGACTTCTCGGAGGATCCAGCCCGACCCTCACTCGTGGACTTGGTAAGTATAATTTGATCGAATGTTGCCTACCCCTGAAACGAGCATTTTCCCCCCATAGACTATAATAGGGTTCGATATTCGAGTAGTTGAATATTGAGGGGCTACACGAAACGAATATCGAACCTCGATCATTTTACTGTTCGCTCATCTCTATTAGTATTATATTTGTATATTTTGTGTACCGAATGTAAACCCCCCAAATGTAAAGAACCATGGAATTAATGGTGCTATATAAATAAATAATAATAATAAAAAAAACTGCTGCTATGGGGTGCCTTGGCCTAAAAGGTATGATGACTAGAAAGGAAGGACTTATACTTCTCCCTTCTACTTAAAAAGAGCAAATTCTCCAACAAAAATGCAGTTTTGCAATGTGTGGCCTCAGTCTTATAGTAAATCTAATGCCCATGGCATCCTTGTCCTGCCAATTTACATCATGCACATTTTCTTGGGCCAGAAAATAAACATTGACATTGGATCACTTTGTTAAGTATATTATATGCAGGCAGCTCTTTGCCAAGAATATGGAGATGTCACTGGAAGGATCTATTGGGAAAGCTATAAACTATATATCTGGCAGCGTACCTTGCTTTAATGACATAATGCACAAGGTTCATTTTTATTTGCAGCTCTCCCTGCACGTGTTACAGAGGAAAACCTTTGGAATGCCTTGTGTGCTTCATAGGAAAAAATACACTTGTGACTAACCTAAGGTTTTCATTGGTGACTCTCATTGCACCAGAACAACCCTGCACTGACTTACATAGTGGGGTGTTAGGAATCATATGAATCAAGGCAGACACAAACCAAGGCATGCAACTGGACCTGGACACATTTACAAATGCTTATTAGGTACAAGGTGCTTAGGATTAATAATTAAGGTATCAGAGAAAGGGCGTACCATGAGTCATTATGAGTAGGGATGAGCGAACAGTAAAATGTTCGAGGTTCGATATTCGTTTCGAGTAGCCCCTCAATATTCGACTACTCAAATCGAATATCAAACCCTATTATAGTCTATGGGGGGAAAATGCTCGTTTCAGGGGTAGGCAACGTTCGATCAAATTATACTTACCAAGTCTACGAGTGAGGGTCGGGCTGGATCCTCCGAGAAGTCTCCTTGTAGCGTCCCCGCGGCATCTTCCAGCTCTGAATTCACTCTGCCAGGCATCGGGCCTGGGCAGAGCTGACTGCGCATGTCCGCACTACAAGCGGACATGCGCAGTCGGCTCTGCCCAGGCCCGATGCCTGGCAGAGTGAATGAAGTGCCGGAAGACGCCGCGGGGAAGCTGCACGGAGAAGACTTCTAAAGGTAGGAGAAGAACCAGCGTTGATTGGCCGACTGTATAGCATTCGGCCAATCAATGCTGGTTCTGCATCGAACTTTTACATTCGAATAGCGAGTGGTACTCAATCGAGTACGAGTATTTCGAATACCGTAGTGTTCGATCGAGTACTACTCGCTTATCTCTAATTATGAGCATAACATTTGTTGTTATGGTTTATCTATGGAAACATACCTTATCTGTAGCCAGAAAATTAGCTATAGGTGTGTTTTTAAGGAATTTCTGGTGACTTTTTGGATTTTCTTTCAATGTTATTATCTAAATGCTTTAGCTCTGCAGTTCTCACTCTGGTCACTAAGCCAAACAATATGCTGACACTTTCTATTTTCTGTAGGAGATTTATTTGCAGCAGCCCTCACTTCTCAGCACACTTATATCACAGCTATCATGTATATACAGTCACAATTGGTGATTTCACTGCTTATCCATTCCCCTCTCTATGCAATGACCTCTGCAGAGGTCACAAAGCATGCCTAGAAAACTCTCCCATAGAAGTCAATAGACTCTGGTCCACACCATTGTCTCACACGTGGCCCATTTTGAGACAGGACATGGCTTAGTGGCTAGAACTGGAATTGCAAGATGCAAGATAATAGCATGGAAAATTAAAAACAACAAAACCAAACATTCTTTAAGAATATTTTTAATATAAAAATGTGATTTAAATATTTTCCCTTTACAGAAAGCTGCAAGACGTAATGAAGTATACATACAAATGATGACCAATACACAGCTATAAAAAGCTAACCTATAGCTCACCGATTGTATTTCAGGGCAACCACAAGGAATTAGAAATTCCACCGGTTCCTTTTCACATAGGAAGCTGGATATTGCTGACAAGATTACGATTACACAATGTATCATAGAATGTCTATAGCTATTTCAATCAAGCTATTTAGAAAAGCATGCATAGAGGGTTTTTTTTTTTTTGCAAAGCAATGAATGGATTTATCCCTCTGGCTTTCTGGCTGTAGGGAAGGAGTTTCCTTTTAATTGCTATCCATAGGAGTTATATATTTTTTTCTATTACAAATTGCTTTGCCACAGTGTATAATTCCATCAGATAAGAAATATATAGAACATTCGCAAACATACCTGAGCTTCCAATTTAATTGAGTCTACGGGGATCTTATTGAAAGCTTGTAAGAGTAATTAAAAAGTAAATAATAATGAAAAAAAATCTAAATTATAATATATATATATATATATATATATATATAGTTCAAGTCTTTTAATTTAATTTCAGGACAACCCATTACATATAAAGAATTCAGTACATTGATCTTTAGAATTAAATAGAATCAGGGGCGAAAATCGATTCAATCCTCTATCAGGTGCCATAAAATATATAAAAAAAATCTAACTGTAACTGCAGATTTATTCCAAGTGGGTTGTATTTCTCTCCTGGTGGGCTATTCAAAGCTTCATTGTCTATTTTTTGCAGTTTCTATATGGCCAGTGTCGCTCATTTTTCTTAGTCATTCGTTGAATAAGTTCTCATTCATGGCATAAAAAATGGAATTTTACAGAATTCCCCAAGGCAGGGCTAAAAAGATATAGTTATGAATTAAAAATCCTATCCAAAGGTTGCTTTATACTTGCGAACAGTGATGATAGAAATCTTGCCTTTTGACTCTGTATGGGTTCCTGCATCTTTTATGTTTGTACACAATTCTATCTTTATTTAATATTTTCCCTCTTTTCTTTCCATAAAGCAATGATATGACATATATAATTTTACCCACTAAAGCTTTATAGTCTGTGTGTCATTGAATTTTATTTTGACTGTTACTCTTGATGTTACTCTTTGGTGATGAAATCCATTATAATCTCATTGAACGCTTACTACGAAATTCAGTAGATTTTCTATTATTTGCAATAATGTAATCTATTAGACAAAGCATGGGATATAGAATATGAAATTTAGAAATACACATGTTTCACGGCAGGTGTCTAAACGCACATTGATTTAATTGCTATTATTGTATTACAAATGTTTCTTTATAGGAGCCGATATGAATACTGAATACTTTTATTAGCTCTGCGTGAGCTTGATGAAGTTTAATGCATATGCTATCAAAACATTAAATGTGACTATATTTCAGGTGCTTCATATTAATAAATGAGAGACATTTTCTGAGCCTCATTGTTTGAATTAAAAATGGAGATAAAATCTGTGTTTTATTATACTTTATATAAAATAGATGCTTGAACATAAAAACACATTCAGAGGCAATAAACTCATTTGTAGGACGTTGCAATGTGCAATGATCATTGTGTCTGCTGGGTAAGGTATTTATAATGGGGAATAAGAGGAAAAACCATGAGGCTAGTGTTGCATATGTGGTACAAGGGAAATAATATGCAAAGAAGATCCCAAGTTCTAGAGCTCAATGGAAACCGAAGCAAAAAGCAGGGGCAAACATTGACAGTAGAGGACTTTAAGGCTGTAACATTGCTTTGCTTTCATACCCTTCATAGGGCTACATAATATCCATCACTGGTACCCCAACACATTAGTTGATGGCAACCGTTGGTGAAGTCCATGCAAGCAGATTAGTAGCCAGTAGATTTGTTTTGGACTAGGCCCTCCTAGAAATTGGGCCCTAGGCAGCTGTATTATTGCCATGTATTATGTGACCTCTAAATTATTATTTTTGTACATTTTTTGTTGGGGAGATTTTTCATTCACATTTAGTGGTCAATACAAATAATGTGAAAATATGCCATATATATCAAAATAGCCGTATAATAAATATGTCACAGCTTGCTGGGCATGTCAGACATACTTCTCTTTGTGGTGTAATCTGATGACGGGTGTATATATACACTAACATCTCTATAATGCGTTTGTGGTATAGTGGGACAGTCAGTTTGGGACAAATTATACATTTTGCTTAGTAAACCCTCTTACTGTTTCTATCTATCTATCTGTCTATCTATCATATATATATATATATATATATATATATGTATATATATATATATATATATATATATATATATATATCAATAGAAAATAATGCTACATAAATATCCTACCTATCAAATAAAAAAATCCCAAAAGCAAACAAAAAACAACTAAACGGTCATTTGTGAAACTCTCATTCACTAACATAATACAGTGGGCTGCTGGAATAAAATAGAAAATAAAAAGCCCTGTGTGAATCTGGCCTTATCGTCAATAAGCACAAGTAGGTAAGTTCAATGGCAATGTATATATAGACACATACAGAGAGAGATGTAACCTGTACACTCCTATGCTAGTTGCGATGTTAGTTCTAATATTATTTCAGCATTGATTTACTTTATTGCTTCTAATATTGGCTTTATTTTTAGACTTTGCCAGTATTCACCATTGGGGTCTATAGAAGCTATTAACTAATCACCAGAAAAGATTCAGCAATCCAATTATTTGCAGTGGCCAGAATGTAGTGTCAGATTGTCAGGATCCATCCATATACATTAGGTGATCAATTCTCAAGTGTTTTGCTGGATGCTTTCCAACTTAACTCCTTATGTTCTGGACACCACCAATAGCCAGTACATCATATACGTAAAGCAATAAGGTATCACTTGCATTACTATTTACGACTCGAGAGCTTCTCCTTAGTTTCCAACAAGTCTACAATATAAAATAAAAAATTCTAAAAAAATATATCAATCCATTGGAGAAACTTTTTGTTCATATTTTACGACTTTATAATATCACACAAGAATATATAGATCATGAATTGTGTGTATTTATATATTTTCGAATTTGATAAAGCCCTATCGGATAGTAAGAAGAATGGAAGAAGAAGAAGAATGTACAAAGATTCTATCTGATATTAACATGGATACATTGAAGCTGCAGGAGCACCAGGCACTAAGCACCAGCCCCTTTCTCTGCAGTTATTGAAAATGGAGCTTGCAGACAGAACCAATGACTTGTTACTGCAACGTGGCAGCATGAGCTGTATCTGTTCATATGCTGTGTCACATTCCTGGATGCCTCTCGCTGTGCACTTCTTTACAGTACATACAGACAAGAGATTTTGCTATACTTTATCAAGCATTTCATTATCAAAACCACATAATACCTACAGTGCATGTCAAATAGAATTTTGGATCTAGGTTAGGATATTATTATTACATATGCAAATAAAAGTTAATTGTGCCCTAAATTGGAATTTAATAAAACTAGACAATGCTATAAATAATGTATTCGCTAAATGAGCAAGAAACAAGTGTGTGAAGATGAATAGTTAACGCCGCTGCCATTTTCTCTGAGCGGTAGAAGCAGTTGTAATAACAATGATGTTGGCAATGTGTTGATGCTGAATTATTGTAAAGCCATGTATACTGTGTCTGTAGAGCTTGTATAGCTCTGTAGGCAGTCCATGTGCTTGTGTATGGTGCCTACATACATATTATGCCGCAAACCTAGAGTATATCTGTAATATGGCACCGAATGGAATTTTTTTTCTATTAACCTCTCATCAGAAAAACTTATCTCATATGGATACTATGTAGCTCTATACACTTCTTTGTACATTCTAATCTCCTATGGGCAAGCATATTTGTCTTGTTTGCTCTTTTATTCTGGATTGGATTTCTTGGATTTTACTTGTGTCTTAATTTCCCCATTTATAAGTGCTGTGGAATATGTTGGTGTCGTATAAAGATTCTATCCCTGCATCCTTCTATTATTGCCTCTGTTTATAGTGCTGTATAACCTGAAGCTTGTACGGAGCCACAATGTGGTCGAGTGTATGAGCCCAGGAAATAAAAGCCCATTTTAGCTTTTGGCTTCTGCAAAAACACAGCAGAAAAAAACCTGCATTGTAGAATCAGCAAAGTGATCAAGATTTTGGTTAATCTCACCCACACATTGCAGAGATAAAAGTCACGCGTACATTTTTGACAGACGCAGCTTGTTCATTGCAAAGCATCCTTTAGGTATATTTCTTTACATGGGGCCTTAGCCTCAGAGACCTTTTCATAGAATATGTTTTCTTATACACATAACATTTTGAGTAAGTCCCGCTCTACCCTGCCGAGCTGTAGAAAGTGGTTTGTACCAAGCTGTCTGCATTCTGCTGATGGGCCTGTAGGGCAAGTTCTGGGAATTAGAAATACAACATAGTGCTACTAGTTATTTTGGGAACACTCCTACGGCTAAAGAGAGACAGCTTTTGGTAGAAACATTCCATTAGGGAACAGTTATTGCTATTTACTAATATTCAATTACATATTATTCAGACCCTTTCAAGGCAAGGTATTGCCATATTATTGAGCCTAGAATTTTTTTATAACATAGTTTACAAATGAGCTTTCCTCCAGAAGGAAGAAACCATCTTTCTAATGCCACTATCCTGCAAGCAGAGATTGGTGAACCGATATATTCTGTAAAGTCAAAGTGTAATGACATTACCTCTACCCACCTGACCGCTGATGCCCAATCACAAGCCTTAGCAGTGACCAAGGGGCCATGAAGACCAATGGAACACCAGAGAAGTCCAGGACAGGTGAGTACATATTATTTTTTATTTTAGCACACCTTTCCTGCTCTCCATTTATTATGATCTGGGACCTAAAGATACTTCACGGTATAATAAATTTCTATTCCTGGCACAGCAAGTTCAAAATAAATTTTCATGGCGAACCACTCAAATACTCACAAAGAGAATCTCGTGAGGTTTGCCCATCACTTCCTGCGAGTCAATGTCTGACCTATTACAGAGCTTTGAAACGTTACTAGGGATATCAACCATACCAGAGACATCCATCTGTATACATCACTGATTCCGAGCTCTGACTTCTTGAGTAGGGTATGTACTTGCTGGGTGAGATGTCTTGACACAGCTGTATGAAGGTAATGGCTCTCCTTGTAGAAATCCAGCTACTGTAGAGAAGGTTACAGGCAATGCTTCCTTTTCCCAGCATGAAAAAAAAATTCAGAATCAATATATTTTGTCATCTTCTAGTATCTTTAGAAATAGGAATAGGAATTTGCATTAAAGATATTTGAAATATAGTCCTAGCTCTCTAGACATTGTCTCTTTTAGACAATGAGACAAATGTTGACATTTGGAGATTGCAGTTATGTACATATGGATTATTGATCCCCTTGACAAATGAGTAAACCTTTAAAATCCTCCTTTTCATTCCATCACCGGCAGCAAACAGTCTGCTTCAGCGCAAATCTTCACCCAGGCTTCTCTGCTGCAGCATCCCAAGCCCATAGAATGAGAGATCCACTGAAACATTGCACGTTCATATATGTTAGAGTGCATGACCAGCATTATTAGTATTATTATTAGTATTATTGTTTTCATTAATCATATAATAATAATAATGGTAATTAAATAATTGATAAAGATTATTTTATATGAAAAATAGAATATATCTGGAGGTATGTATTCAAATAATAATAATAATAATAATAATAATAATAATAATAATTATGATGATTATTATTATTATCATTATTAAATTTACATTGTTGACTATTATTATTATTATTATTATTATTATTATTGTTATTATTATTATTATTATTATTATTATTATTATTATTATCATTATCATTATCTAACCGTGCACCTTCAGGTTCTTTTTTTTCAAGATTTCAGAAATGGATATAAATAAACAATGTTTGTGAATGTTTTAATTAACATTAATTGTTCAGTCTTGAGAATAATCCTCTCTATTTTATTTGTCTTCCACCTTACGTAATTGTAGGGATACAGATTCTTTCCTTGTAGAATGAAGCCTTTCCTGGCAATACAGCAGTGAAGTGGAAATGAAGTAAGAATAGAGCAGCTGAGAATGAAAAAGAGAGAGAGAGAGAGTATGAGAGTGAGAATGAGAGAGCAAGAATGAGAGCGAGAATGAAAGAGAGAATGAGACCGAGAATGAGAGAGAGAATGAGAGCGAGAATGAGAGAGCACTCGAATGATTGGCTGTGGCGCATCACTAGGAGTAGTGCAGGCAAAAATTGTTAGCTGTCAGAACATGGACGATCCCTTGAACTTCTACCTGGGAGAAAGAAAAAAATATATATTTGAGAGATAGCAGAAAACACTATATCTCCATATAAACTCCTCAAGACTGTATGAATAAAAAGTTTTAAGTACATAATTCAAGACAGAAAACAGGTACAACAAAGTTGAACTCATAGGGGTTTTCTTATCTCAGGGCTTCACTTTTTCTCCTGTCTCCTTTCCCCTCCACTTCCTGGTTTCAATGAAACGTTAGTGAGCAGGTTTAGCCTGTACAGGTCAGGCCATCATGGTGCATTGATCCAAACACTGCACACTGCTACCTCTGGATTTTTATACTGAGATAACAGGGACTCATATCAAACACTGTTCTAGCCGTTATCACCCTGCAGCTAGATTTCTGTATTAGCCACCAATCACAGTGAAGAGAAGAGAACATAGGTAGCCAAGAACAGGGACTGATCAGCAGCCTGACCACTGCAGCTATATAACAGCGGTGGTCTGCAATCTTAGGTAACAAGCTGTAGATACTGACGAGACAAATATTTAGCTGAATCTGACAAATGAAGCAATACAGATAAAGCAATTTATTGGATAAAACACTTTAGTTAGCTTAAACTACAAGATTAAATATGGAAAGATGAGAATAGATGGGAATCCCCCTTTAATAAATAGATTGGTACAGAACCGTGCAGAAAGTCTGATCCAATTTTTCTGTTTTCTAACACAGATCGGAAAAATATTGTAAGATATTACAAGAAAATAAACCTAAAAACAACCTATTCCCTTAATAATCCTGTTCAGCCTACAAACATTTGGAATAGAGCTGGTGGATATGAGCCCTATTCAGAGCCTAAGAGTCCTATGGGTGGGTTCTCTCATTGATTGGTAGCCTTATATGTATCAAGCTGTCCACAAATGAGTAGGACCGCTCACTGGACCCCTTAGTCTAGAATAAGCAAAGATTTAATTTAATTCTCATAAATATATATCACACTGCTCAGCGCCTCCTGCTCTATGACATGATAATATCAGATCACACTGCTTGTTTAAGGTTTCATTTAAGAAAATTTTGTCATTCTTTATCATATTTAATATCTTATGTTAGACTTTCTTTGTAGGGTATCAACTTAAACATGTTTTTTTTAACTGCTCCTCTGTGATTCCATCAACCCTATCAATGCCAGAAGAAAAAAAAAAAAAAAAAAATATATATATATATATATATATATATATATATATATATATATATATATATTTGGAAATAATATACTTTAGGAATAGATGACTCAGTCTATGCATTGAATTCTTGCGTGCGGATAAAATACATAACGGAAGATAAGGACAGATGAACACCTGTAACAGTAAAGGGCTGAGTTGTTAGCAGTTTATACACATCTTGAGGATACCTAAGGATATCTATTTTAAGACTTTAAGCCAGATTTTCATAGGATTAACTACCCAATGTCGTTCACATGGCTTGCTGTGTGTTGCACCTGTTCACCGAGGATAGAAGCTAGTACCAAAATCTGATACACATTCATGAATCCTTTTTTATCCCATACATTCCAGAATTTGCAAAAGTAAGCGACAAATAAGATTCTAATGGAAACCAACAAACCTATAACTATAAATTAAAGGTTCAGCTTTAAATTACGTCCCAAAATAAATATATTATCTCCCACTGTGTAAAGGAAAGAATAACTGAGTTATGTGAGTGTCCTATTTATCTGAATGGGGTTTGCAGAAATCCATGTGCTTGTCTGGAAAAGATTTTGAGAAATGTATACAAAGAATATATTCTAAATCTAGGTTCACTTATATATGCTGTATCTAGACAAGACTATTTTTTGCATACTCTGTGTATTACCCGTTGTCCATTGCTGGACGGTTCATCGAACCATATAATGGTTCTCTGAACAGCATCTGTGTATGTACTACGTACAGTATATGTACAGAATAGAGCAAAAGAAAGTTCAATGGTCAAATTGGGCAGGTCTCAGTTAAAGTCATACAGAAAAGCGGCACTGCTTATGGATATCTCACACAAAAGTAGGTATTCTTGGACAAGACTATGGTTGGCCCATTAATTTACTGATTTTGATAATTAATATGGATGCAACTATGGGGAAGAGGAAGGAGAATGAGGATCCTAGTGATAGAAAAGCAGAGATACACAAATATATGCTGCTGCAGGAAATATACAATGTTCTATCTCAACCCATGTGGTTTATTCAGATGATTATTGTTCAGTACTGCTCAGTAATGTCCTCTGGGCTGCTCCTAAGTAAGTAAGAGAGTTAGTGAGTCTCCTGTTTTCTCCATATGCTGTCTATGGGAGACATCAGAGAAGCTAGTCACCAACCACCAGCTCAGGGACAACAAAGAATTAGTGATAGAGCCTGCACAGTGAAAAACTATTAAAATTTCAGGGTAGACAGCTAGAAATAATTACTCTTCATATACATACACAGAAGCATATCTTATAAAGACACCTCAACGGACAGGTGCACTTTAAGTTTGTAACTCATTAGTGTCTATTGAACTTCTGTCTACAAGTTCATCAAGGACATGACCTCTCTTTTGTCTCTACTTTAACCTGGTAGATGAATCAGTGTTTTACAGAAAACTATGTATACTGCACCATAGATATAGGATGCTGGGACCTGTTACTACTATCATATTAGACCCATTTATGAAGAAAGCAAGTTTATTTTATTCGCTTATAATGTCTAGTGTGAGAAGGAGATAGGCAGAGTGCTGGAGACCTGGTATATCTCCCCCAGGTTTCTGACATATGTATGGTCCAGTGCAGGTCTTAAGTAGGCCTCAGCCCTGGGTGTGGGTCCTGGGCTCGCTATTGTATAATAAAATGCTGCAGATCCTACACTTCAGGGCAGACCCTGGGAGTGAGAGAAGCGCCTGGGTCTGTCCTGAAATACAGAGAGTCTGGTGAGACCATACTGAGCCATTTTGTTTGTTTGTGTGGTTGGAAGTAAGCCACAAGTATAGTTAGCATTACACAGATTAGTTAGTGCTCGAACGAGCAGGGTTTTGAGGTTTTTGCCTGAAGTTAGGCTGTATTTTATTTTGCTTATTCTGTACCTGAAGTGAAAATTTATTTATTTTGCTGTTTTTTCAAATACACCTGTTTGCATTAGATATTGTGTCCCTGTCTCTGGTTGGATACACAACATTACTGCTACCGAGCTACCTTCTCCACACTAGCAAAAGCAACACAAAGTGGTAATTATGTCAGACAATATTAAGAAAGAAACATGTACCACATTAACTACATCATGATGAAATATGTAGAAAAATGTGATATTCATGCCAAAAAACATACAAGAATACACACTTTTGACATTGGTGAATAGCAAAACTGGGGACTTCAGTGACGATTTCTATGGAAACATCAGGTCTGTTTTTTCAGAATCAATGCCATCAGAGGCTGTGTTTGGTATTGCATCTCAGCCCTATTTACTTAAAAGGTCACTAACGTTTCCGACAATATAGTCTCATTTTATAGAGAATGTGATTGTGGACCAAAATGTAATGCATATTAATTAAAAATATGACTGGTTTCTGCTTGTATAGCATCTCCTGCTATGTTTCTCCCTTCTATCTAATTTGCAGTCCACATCCCCTTTTGCTAGCCAAGGTCTGTACATAGATACATTAGATAAGCAAGACAGGATCACAGTTAGTGGAGGGGGGAGGTTGAGTTCTGTCTATTGAGAGCGGCTGATTCTCCTCACAGACTTCATTCATGTCTTCAAGCTGTTGCTCTTTGCAATGGTCTGAACATTCTGGAAATCTCAAATCTTACAATGTACGAAAAAAGTCTTCTATATATGTGTATCTACTTTTGACTGCTTGTATAATTACAAATAGGATATTATTCACAGACAGCAATAAGAATTCCTGACTGTGCTCTTAGATTTGTTTTTTTTTCCACCCATGTTTTAGCTGCTTACCTGCATGTTTTTGACATATATTTCTCTTGTATTTGCAGTCCTGTGTTCATGGATCTCCTATACTATGCTAATGTGGACTTTTCACAGCTATTTATTTTCTATTGTACAGTTACTCCTAGCGGAATGGCAGAACAGTACCAGTAATGAATAGGGGAGGGGCAGACTGTTCCTTACTGTACATGCCCACAGCCTTGGAGACAAATGTAAAACGTGGTGTAGCCAAAATAACTGAAAGGACACCACATCTGAAGGCTTATATAGTCATAGAACAGACTGCCCAGCTAGACCCTGGACATATCTCAACTTTTCATGAAAAGGTGACCTTTAAAGGGGCTCTATCATTGGGAAAAGTCACATTCTTGCATAGCCTTTAGAAAGATGATTCCACACCTACCTTTAGTATGTAAATTTCCTCAGTGGTTTTTGAATAAGTCCATTTTTATTCATATGCTAATTAGCCTCCAGCCAGCACAGGAAGTTCCCAGCAGCACTCATCTCTACTATTCTCTCTATCTGTGTGTGCGAGCAGGAAGCAGGAAGTCACCATCATCATCATCAACAGCAGCAGCAGCAGTAGCAGCCTGTGATGTATACACCCATAGGAAACAATACAAAGAGAGAGGAGTGCACAATCGTGCACCAAGAGGCTAATTAGCGCTACCAGTATAGTGTACCAAGCTCTGTACACTGTATAGAGCTTCTGGTCTGTACAGTTTAGCGGTGATGTATGGATCCTTAGTCTCTCTCCACTTACTTGAAGTGGAGCAGGACTGCTTTTGAGCATATGCTTAGTATATGACTTCCAGCGACTTCTTCAGATGATCATTTTGGGGTTCAGGTGTTGAACCACAACCAATCTGATACTGATGACCTATCCTGTGGATATGTCCCCAGTATCAAATATCTTCAGATCCTGGACAACCCCTTTAAGTGTAATACTTACACAAGACTGTCCCGTATTGAAATTAGCAGTTTTATTAAAGAGTAAAGACTTTTTTAAAATAAAAAGGAGAATTTTTTCAAATCTCATACAACTCCTTTAACAGTAACAACACACTTTTCTTTGTTATTGTAATCGAAAGCAAAGTGTAAAGGGTTCGAATAACAATATTAATATGTGACATCCACATATTTATGGCACGAAAACTGCAATAAAATGACATATTTGTAAAAGATTGTGTTATATTTTTATTAAATAATGAAGATGTCAATGACTGTTGACTTTTTGTTTCTCAACAACTCTGATTTATACATTCTTGGCACAGTTAGATACTTCAGCCATTAGGGAATAGCTATTGGATACTGCCCAAATCACTCAATTATTATACTCTTTGAAAGATAATGAATTACATGTTTGTTTATTTCATTTTGTTCCTTTAAGGATTAAAGCTTCAATCTAGTAATAGGACGGGAGCAGAACATAAATCAATATCATTTTACAATGTAGCAGATGAGAGGTCACATGTTTTGTTTGGTCAAATAAGAAAGTAAAAGAAGTGAACAATATACGGGTAAATATTGCAGTTCATTATGTCACATACATGCCGCCTGTGATACATGTAGAAATGTGAACACTACTCAACATTGATATGAAAATATTCTAGGCTTTGTCTCACGTTTACAGTTAGATTTGGAAATATTTGGACGGTGACACAATCTTTATGATTTGGGTTCTGGATGCCACAACATTGGATTTGAAATGAAACAATTGAGATACAATTGAAGTGTACACTTTAAGGTTTAATGCAAGGGGTTGAACAAAAATATCCTATGAAACGTTTAGAAATTGCAACAATTTTTCTGTGAAGCCTCCTCATCTCAGGGACTCAAAATAATTGGACAAATTAAAACTACCATAAATAAAGTGTTAATTTTTCTAATTTTGATGATCTCATACCAATAAAATCCACTTTTGCCACTACTTCTGCCTAATGGATTCCTGTTCTTCCAAGAGAGCGCGCAACCGGGTTTGGTTTTGGGAAACTCTTTCCCTAAAGACGTTCTACATTTTTATAATTTGTAGAGAATCCTTTATAGGCAATGACTGCCTGAAGTCTGGATCCCAGGGATATCACCAAACGCTAGGTTTCCTCCTTTATAATGCTTTGCCATTCTTTTACTGCAGCTGTCTTCAGTTGTTGCTTGTTTATGGATCTTTCTGCCTTAAAGCGGTTGTCTAGGATAAATTGAGTATTCCTGGTTAAGTCCCCCATGCCCTCCTCCAACTTTCTAATATATCTTTTTAACCCATATTGTATAGTTTTTCAGTAAGGGGGCGTTCACACTACCGTCAGTGTCCGACAGGTAGTATCCGCTCCTAGTGTCTGTTCAAAATCTCTCACGGACATTAGGAGCGGACACTAGCTGTGTCCGTGACACTTGTCCATTATTTAAATGGCGATCGGGTGTGTTCTTTTGCACTCCGTGCCCTTCCTTCACTGTCTGCTTGTAAAGATGTCCGACTTTTCAAGCGGACAGAAAAACCCTACATGTACGCACAATAGTACCTGGCAAACTGGCACACAATACTTATCTATATTCTCTTGCTTCTGGTCCGGAGCTGAGCCATGATGTCACTTCCGGAAGGGACATCACTTCTGGACGTGAGGTTGGGCCCAGCTCCAGGCAGCGTGGGAGGCCTGCCTTTTCCCTGTACATTTAGTGCCAGTTGCAGGAGGAATACAGCCTCTTGCCCATAGTTACAGAACTGATGTGGGTCCTGTAGCTCTGACCCAGCATCTCTAAGTGACTGCTGGGACAGAGGGGAGCCACATCATGGCGGTGCCCATGCTGTGTACACAGTGATCAGGAGGAAAGGGACAGTAATAAACCATCAATGCCTTCTCTATGGGAGCTCCGGCTGTAGTTACAGCCAACTCCCTGTTTCAGCAGCTGCATGATTTTGTACAGCTACTAAAAACTGCAAGGACATACAGGTATGTCCTTTAAAAACAAGGAAGCCACTATACGGAAATAAAAACCCAATGGAAGTGGTTAAACATGACCTGTCAAAACAGGAGATGGGGAATCCTCACAAGAACCTGTTTGGCACAAACCAGATACACTATCATTATACTCTCATGTCTCCTTAAACCCCAGAGTATAGTAAATGGACTCCCAGGGAATAAAATGAACAAACTGTTCTGTTATATTCACCTTGCCTCACACTCCTGTGCATCCTTGCAGCACCTGGCAGCCCCCTGATATCTTCTTGAGGCCTCTGGCTGACCTCATGCACCCTGGGGTCACTGTTAAGGCCCAATCACAGGCCTCAGCAGGGAACCCAGGGTGCATGACTTCAGTCATAGACCGGAAGAGGCATGAAGGGGATGCCAGGGGACCATCAGATCCCCAGGAGAGGTGAAGCAAGGTAAATATAACAGTATACCATCTCTCCTGGACCTCCACTTAAGATATTATAGTGTATACACGGCAACCATGATACAGTTTCATCCCAGCCTGGCAGTCATGTGCCTTGTGCTGGGAACTGCCGAAGCTGCAAGGTCTTAGAGGACCCAGATCAGTTCTTTATTGTATAATAAGAGGCTGTATTCCGCTGGTAACTGGGGCAAGTGTATCAGCTCCAGTTATATGGCAAATCAGCAAAAAAAAGTTTAAAAATCCCTCTCCCCCCAAAGATCTATTATAGAGGGGAGCCATGTATAAAATTAAGAAAAAGAAAAATACACTACTGTGCCAAGATCACAGGTTCTAGCCCTGCCCCCAAGACTCATCCATCTACATAAAACATCTCTGTAATGGAGAAGAAAAACTATTTAAAAAAATGTGATAGTACTACTTTGTTTTACACTCACACATAAATAAATAAATATATATTTATATCAGTTTTTTTTTAAACAGACACATTTTCTTCCCCTTTCTCAACATATATCTGGATAATAGCAAATATGAAAAAAACCTGCAAAAAATAAAAATAACTGAAAAATAAAGTAATATGTACAACTCAAAAAACAAGAATAAAAGTTAACTTTCAAAACCACACGTGCCAAAAGAAATTGAAAATGTGTCCAGTATTGAACCAGGAAAAATGACCTCCTCTCGAACTCTGGAAGTGTTTACTAAAAAATGGTTTAAAAAATTCAGTAGTGCGAATTTGTTATCATAAAAATAATCCAAAAATAAAGTATGTAACACTGAAAATAGACACAAAAATAATGGACACGAAAATGTGTCCAGTGTTGAACCAGGAAAAGTGATCTCCTCTTGAAGCAGTCACTTATATGATTACATTCTTCAAAATATAATTATTTAGTCTTTCTTAGAACTCTATACTGTTCCTCTGTAATTTTGAAGAAATTACTACTAAAGTGATACAAATTAGGAGTGTCCTGCACTCTCTTACACTGTCCAATCAGGTACACACCCCTTTGACGCAAAAATAGTGACACCTAATTGTCAATTCATTAATAAATTTCTGGAATGAATAACAGAGGGACAACACAACATCAAGTTTAAGAAAAGATGTTCAAAATTTTTACTTAAACAGACCCAATGCCCTCTCTAAAGTGAATGTCTTACATTGAGCACTATTTGTTTGTTATTCCAATGGACCTAAGATTCTCTTCTAATTATTTTCTATAATATACATTCATATGTAGACGGAGAGATTACGGAACACTGTTAATAACTTAAACTAAAAAATAAAAAGTATTTTCTAAGCTCCTAGGGACACGTTAGTGGATATTCCAGCCATAGAGAAATATGTGCTGCTAATGGGTTTTAAAAAATAAAAGACCTTATACTTGTTTCACCCATCCCCCGCCAGTGCTGCCCCCCACCGTTGCCATTTCTTGCTGTGTTGGGACACGAACACAAAGTGGAGCACAGCAGGAAGGTGGATATTATAGTAATGACAGCAACGGGGATCAGTGAGTATGAGCTCTCTTATTTATTTAACCCACATACAGCTCCGTTTTACTGGTATATGTCTGGAAAACCATTTTTATATGTCTGCAAATAAGTCCTCCTCGGTGGAAATAGGGAACTTGCTCTAGTCCCACCTTTTGAAAGGTTGCTCCTTATCGATCAATGCCTGATTTTCAGACACCTAGTGAAATAATTAAGGAAAAAGTCAACTAAAATATCTCCCCCAAAAGAAAGAGACGTATTTTCAACAGTTGTTTCAAAATTAAGAGGGATTAACCTAGGTTTTGGGAGAAACAGGGAAAAGGTGGCCATAGATCTAGGGCCTGTTTTTCACCTAGGAGGAGATATTTGCATATTCCTTTCCCAGGTAATACTTCTACTGCAAATAGATAATACAAACTGATTTAACACAACAGGAGATGGTCACAGATCACCTCCACCCCCTCGTTGCACTTTGAACAAAAAAGGGGGAGAACACCAAACGTGCTTATAGTGTAGATGAGTTTTCAATGGATGCTGGAAATAAAAATTTACAGAGAAATGGACCAGTTGGTCCCTCACCTTCAGGTTTTGTGAATGAGTCACAACACCAATGGAAGCATAGAGGTTGAGATGGCTGCAGAATCCACAGACT
The DNA here is from genome assembly GCF_031893055.1 of Leptodactylus fuscus. NCBI lineage: Eukaryota > Metazoa > Chordata > Amphibia > Anura > Leptodactylidae > Leptodactylus > Leptodactylus fuscus. The sequence continues at coordinate 53,201,142 of NC_134268.1, forward strand.
GGTCATTGAAGACCAAATGGTAATGGAAGGAAGGAGGCCAGTGGGTAGAGATGGACGTCTGCGCTCTCTGGTCCACAGATTGGAATGTCGACAAGGTGAATAAAATATATGACCTTTATTGGACAAAAAAATACTGCACAACACGTTTTGAGCTCCACAAACTCTTCTTCAGGTGCACAATTACTTGTCAGGTGAGGTCAGACGTGTCATATATTTTATTCACCTTGTCAACACTCCAATCTGTGGACCAGAGAGCACAGGCGTTCCCCTCTAGCTGCTGGCTTCCTTCCCTCCTTGCACAGTGACCTCTGCAAAGGTCACACAGCATGCCTAGAAACTCTTCCTTGGAAGACAGTGGGACCTCCAGATACTGGTTACCATGGTCCATGTTTCTGCTTCATATTTCTGAATACTGTTAATAACAACTTAGATAAGATGCCTGTCCTCATAATATGTTACAAAACATAAAAAAAAAAATCTACTGTGAGAAAAATAAAGACTGGTCATAAAGAATGTATATCACATCTGTTTTGGATTATCAAAAATATAAGTGCGACTTTTCCTTTAAGTACACAAAAACAACAAAAGAACATTAATCGCACATTCATTTCTAAACTTAAAGCATGATAATACAGAATATGCTACAATAATAAAATTATATTCATGTTGCTGAAGACTGAGTCACACATCGGACCTGAAACTGCCCCTTTACATTTCATTTCTGAAATGATAAAACAATGATTCATGTTTTAGATGATCCACCGGGAATAGACTATAAGAATTCTCGAGTCACCACAATTACAATCAGAACCTTCTTATGTATTGCTATTGGCCTTCCACCTCACTGTGGAGGAATTCAGCCCGTCCTCCTTGAAGAACTACTTCAAGAACATTTGTCACTGTGTTCCGAGCAACAATCAATATCACTACAAAATCTTTTTACTGTCTTGTTGCACCATTTTTAGAGCAATCTTAGTGGATGGTCTCTGAGAATGATGAGTATTAGGACCTGGAGCTTTAACCAATCACATTCACTGTTACTCAGAAGTCCATGTAAAGTCACATAACAGAGTGATTAGCTAAAAGACTGAAATGCAGATGTTTCAGGATATCCATAAGCAACCTTTTATTAAGATTGATGTACACTTAAGCTAAGATCACATTGTCTTTGTTCTGTCCATTGTTCTGATCCATCATAGGATCAGAATAGCGGAGTGAAATGTTGACATAATGAAGGATGTGGATTTAGCACCTTCATCAATCACTCTAATGTTAGACAAAGATGGAAGCTTTAGTCCGTCCATATTTGTATACTTCAACAGGTAAAAAATTCTACATGCAGGACTTCCAATAGAAAAAATAAAGATGAAATCATCCATGTTTCTTTAACATTAGAGTGAATGATGAAGGATAGAAATGGAGGGAGTCCATCTACATCTTCTTTCATTCAGTCTATGATGGATCAGAACAATGGACAGAACAATAGCAATGTGAATGAAGCCTTAAAGGGATGAGGGGATATCGTCACTCCATAAGGAGAGAACCACTATTAAGGTGTGTGGAGTCTTATTAAGCCATAAGCCTTAAAGGGAGTCAGTTCTAAACCTAATCCCAGTACCTTATAGAGGTGATTCTATGGTTTCTGGCTTCATAGGTCTATTATCATGTAAATCAATCAATCTGCATATGCAAATGAGGGGGAAGTGCTTTGGGGCATGTCTTAGTTTGCCTGGGGTGTAGTCTTTGGGCAAAGGACTTTTTTCCTCCTTTTCATCTAGATAAAACATCAAATTACATGAAAATGGGGCTCCAAAGCCGAATAAAAGAGGGATATCGGGAAACTGTAGATTCTCCTCTACAAGGTACTGGGATTGGGTTTCTAGCCAATATACTGCTGACAAACTCCCTTTAAGAAATTTTGAAGGATCACAGTTTAAGTAATGCGCTGTTCACACTAGCATCATGACTTCAATTTATAATGGAGCCATGACAGCTATGATGGATTCATTTTTAAATGGATCCCATTGAATCCTGATGGATCCTATTGGTTTATAATGGGATGTCAGGTTTCATTTAGTGCTGCAGACTACTCTGTCCTCACCATCACAAAGTACTGAAACCCCTGACGGAAAAGGAAGAACGGTATTGAGAGCCGAGCCTTATATAAAGGAATAAACCTTCACACGGAGCAAAATAAATGTATATATTTCTAAAACTATGCAATGCCACGAGCTTACAGATGGCGGTTATGGCTAATACAGGTCAGTAATGAATCTGTATGATCTGTCAGCACGGTGTTTAACCCTTCGCCCATATTGTTGTTATGGTTATTAACCATTTCACCGGCTCCCTCTACAATGCTGTATCCCTCACCCATTGCTTTCTTTTGTGTTGTGAAATGTCCATGTCTCTGCTTTTTCAATCTATTCCTTCTATAAGTAGATTCTATATTGAATAAAGTTATACCTTTGTACTATATATTGGTGTTGTCATATATGATCCTTACCCGAGAATGTGATATGACTTTGCAGTAAGTGGAGTTGCTTAGTGGAAAACCCAAACATACTCCCAAATTTTGGCTTTTTTTCCACGTAAAGTAAACCAACGATAAGGTGATGTAAGGTTAGAGAGGTGTCTAAAGATTCCCCTCATTTATCATCCTGCATCAGTCACTGTGATAAATCGGGGGGATTATTACACTGTCTAGTCTAAATTTACACCGTCTGACTACTAATATGGACATGCTCACATGTTACCGATACGCTCTGGGTTTTCTGTCATGGAACTGCGCGCAAAAAATCTGCAGCATATTGCATAGAACAAGCAAAGTGAATGACATATTACTAAATCTCCAGTACACGCTGCACAAAAAGACAAAAATCCACAACAGAAATTGACATATTGTATAGCATGGATTTTCTTTGTGAGTTTCACCTTTTGCAATGCAATGCATTTACACATTAAAACCTAAAAATGCACAAATTGGTGATTTTTTTCTGCTCCAGTTGTGATCTGCACTCTTGTGGGAACGCACATGCCTTTAGACAGGATTAGTAATCCTGCCGATCGTAAGGTTTTCCTGAACATAAAAGGCACATCCTTGTTGTGTTTTTATATCACGTTCCAATTCTGTCATAGCTTTAGCTCATGCACACATAACCCGGCGTTCTCCTTAACAATTGTCTGTACATACGTCATGGTTCCTTCCATAATGGCGGGTTACGTTCTCCTCCAACCTCCAACTAATATAAAGGATGGCTGCTCTGCCATACTGCTCAGAGGGATACTACACCAAAGAGGAATATATACAGCTATACATAGCATTGATATTGACTTCTACTCCATGGTCATTTATAAAGTGGAATAAATCACATCTGTTACATCCAAGAGCTCAGCATGGAAGATGAAGAATCCCATCCCCGTATTTAACCTGTGTCCGTTCTTTATCTTTCCTTTTATAAACTAATTTTTAGCGCATTCAGTTACGATATATAGTCATGATATCGGAACTATTTTCAGCACGGTATTCATTTTACCTCCCTTAGACCATGCGCAAATGTTCACATTATTTTAAAACGTAATTTATTCATTATTTATTTTTTATTTATTTTATGATTTTATTTATTTTTATGTGTTAAATAAGCCCTCGCGGGCAGGGCCCTCTACCCCACTGTGCCAGTCGGTCATGGTTAGCATTATATCTACCTGTATATTTTGTGTACTGTATGTAACCCCCAAATGTAAAGCACCATGGATTTAATGGTGTTATATAAATAAACAATAATAATAATAATAATAATTGTTCTAATGTAAAGGATCAGCGCCTCTTCATACAGTATCGTAAGTGTATTACGCACACGTAGATGCAGCAGTGCTGTGTTTGTCGACGGCTATATATCACTGCGGTGTCATGATAAGCAATTGAAGCTGTGCATCAAACAATGGCCGCTCTCAGCACTGCTACATCCCTATACCTTTACACAGTACAGTAACAATTATGTTGTGACTTGACCTAGTTAGAATGGCGAAAAAGCTTCTCTTAAAAAAGGACATGAAAAAACAATCTATAAAACCAATGAATTAATATCATTATATTGCACAGGTTATTATTAGGTGGGAACTCTATAGTAAGTGGATAGAAGAATGCCTGGGATAAATACATGTCTATCCTAAGATAAAATGGAAATAATGTCAGGGCAGACTAGATGTGTTTTTTTCCTGCCGTCAATCATCTATGTTTCTATGTTATAATGTATTGCGCTCAACTGGAAATTTTCATAAGGGTTCCTATATAGCTTGTGTATCCATTTGATACAATGTATCCAAATTGTATCTACGTAAAGACGGCCCAAAGGATAGGGGAAGACATATCGGAACATGGACGTAAAGGAATGCAATTTACGCTTAACGTTAACGAATGTGAACTGTCGTCAACCAAAGCAAATGAAAACGACATAATAATCTTAGCTGGGCTGTAATGGCGGCAATAAAACAGTGGAAAGAATAATCTTGTAAGATATGTTTGTGTGTGCCATTATCTAGGTGACTTCCCTTTGTAGCAATGTGTTGTCCTATGTGTTTTCTCTTCACTATGTAATGGAATGAAAAACCTGCAAGCCTGGAGTTAATGCTGATTTCAGCAGCTGCTTACACATGAAGTCTCCATGGCAACTGCACGGTTGCCACGCAACCGTGTTCTTTTCGGGACAGTGAAAATGCCCAAAGGCTTACTAAAAATACATTGGAAAAAAAAAAAAAAAAAAAAAAAAAACCTTTATTTTTTTTCCCCACTACTTTTAGTGGTTACAAAGAAGCATGCAGCAAAATAAAAATCACGGGTCAAGCAAAACACAAACCTTTACCTGACCTTTAAAAATTGCTTGCTGTTGCTTTGAAATTTCAAGCTTTATTCACAAAGATGACTTTCGATCGATTGCAAAATTGGAAGCTTAAGCTAGGCAACCATTGGAGAATGCAAGACGCACTACTTTGCTATTGGTATTTCTGTAGGGCGAAGGGTCAGCTGAAAGTCATCAATGCGATATCGATCCGTGGCGCTGAAAAATGCTTATGTTTACACCTTCTCGCTCTTTCGACAAGCAGAGCGAACCATAAGCAGAGCCGAGCTGCATAATTGCTTTCTATAGGAAACCGTCACATTGGTATGCAGAAAGTCGCCTCGCGCAGGATTCTATAAATAGGTGAAGAAAGCAATGGCCATATAGCATTCGTCTACAAGTAGGCTTTTCCTCCTTCGACTGCAATGTAATATTGTTTTCTTTGTATCTCATTTTATTTACTTGTGTTTCCAATGGGATATGCTGGACCAGATTTACGCCATTCATCTACCCATAAATTGGGGTTTTATCAAGTTGTGGATAACGTTGAGAAAATAATTTTGCATCATATAATGTGATGGGTTTTAAGTTCTAGAGATTTTATTTTTACGGCTTTTTGATTACAGATACATAGAAAAAAATACATTTGGCAAGTAAAAATACCCAGTATGTCCTTCAGGGTTACTCACTGTGTTTTATATGTAATATATGTATTTTATATTTTGTATTTTATATGTCATGCTCTCTAAGGAATACTAAATACTAAAAAAAAATCAGCATTAATTTAATTTTATTTTGTCTTATGTTACAATTAAAACTGAGAAATGTATCAAGAAATCTTCTCTATGTATCTCTGGAGCTCTTCACTATTCAATGTCTGGTTCTAAGACAACTGTCTGGAGCAAGAGCTGCGTTGCTGTGGCCGGTCTGAAGTAGGACAACATTATTGTTAGACCCTGTCCGTTGACTATAATAATAATACTGGGATAATACTGTACCTGGCAACCTCTTATTTCATCTCTGCTGTCTGCACCCATAATGCAAAATGGAGTATTTTGTAACAACAAGGAAACTACAGCTGTGCCTGATATAGTATAAGATGCTATTCCCATCCTCATGGCAAAGCGCGGTAAGGACTGGAGCCATTATCCATCTGGAAGATTTGGTAAAAAGTGAGATCCAACATACCGCAGACATTTCTCAGGATACAACTGTCTGAGAATATCTCAGCAAAGGGACTAAATATGACATATAAAGGGTTTTTTCCCAGGTTTGTAATCATATATAGATTTGTAGACAATTAAAAGTTAAACATTTTTGCAAATATATTTGATTAAAAATTTTCCTGCGGTTTCAAGATTTTCTCCAGTAATCTATGTGCTGACATTCTATGGTCTTGTTAGGTTACCAATGGATATGACCATAAAGGCAAGAACTTTCTATGGTATGGTGTAAACTAACCCAACAAAAAGGTGGTATAAGGTTAAGACTAGAGATGAGCGAGTAGTACTCGATCGAGTAGGTGTTCGATCGAATACTACGGTATTCAAAATACTCGTACTCGATCGAATACTACTAGCTGTTCGAAGTTAAGATTCGATGCAGAGCCAGCGTTGATTGGCAGAATGCTATACAGTCGGCCAATCAACGCTGGTTCTTCTCTTACCTTTAGAAGTCTTCTCCCTGCGCAGCGTTCCCGCGTCCTCTTCCAGCTCTGCATTCACTCTGCTTAGGTATCGGGCCTGGGCAGAGCCGACTGCGCATGTCCGCGTGGGCGCGGGCATGCGCAGTCAGCTCTGCCTAGGCCTGATGCCTAGCAGAGTGAATTCAAGGCCGGAAGAAGACTCGGGGACGCTGTGCAGGGACAAGAATCCAGCCCAACCCTCACTCATGGACTTGGTAAGTAGAATTTGATCGAATGTTGCGTACCCCTGAAACGATCATTTCCCCCCATAGACTATAATGGGGTTCGAAACCCATTCGAACAGTCGAACAGTGTGCGGCTGTTCGAATCGGATTTCGGACCTCGAACATTTTAGTGTTCGCTCATCTCTAGTTAAGACCCCATGTAGCGGAAAAGCAGATTTTTTTGTTATTGCAGATTTTGCTGCTTTTTTGAGCCAAAGTCACGTGCAACAGTTGACTATGTCAGTTCTTTATGCAACAGCAGAAGAATGTGTTGGTCATGAATGTCAACACAAAGGTGAATGAATGTTGGAAATCTGAAGATGGCCATACACATTATATAAATGTTAGGTGAAGGTACAAGTATAAGAGCTTCCTTTAAATTTCCTATTTATTTTGTAGTCACACCTTGGTTTGGCGCACAAAAACGTAGAAAAATCTGTAACAAAAAAACAGCTTTTCCGCAAAGTGGATCCTAAAGTTAGATTAGAGAGTGTAAAATACAACAATTTTATCAAACAGCATTAGACATGGAGATAAATCTGGTGCAGTTTAAGTCTAATGTAAGTTTGCACTGTCTAAAATTTAGAGAGTTTGGCACCATTGTTATTAAACCTGCAGAAAAAGTAAAATATGGGTATTGCCCGATTCACATCTGCATTTGGGTTTCCGTTCAAGGAGTCCACTTGGGGACACCCTGAACGGAAACCTATACGCATAAAAAAGAGTTACCTAAGGAAATAATAGACTGTAATGGGATCTGTTTGGTTTCTGCTCAGTTTCCGCATGAAACATACGGAGAGAAAAATGTATCTCATCACTTTTGTTTTACACATCACCAATCTGAGTGTCTTGCATCGCAGGTCTTGCGGGTGATCTGATTTGGAATCCACAGCACGATTTAGAAGGACACTTTTTTCACCAGTTTCCTTCGACCTTTGCCACTCTTTGAAAACAATGGAAACAGATTCAGGGTGGCGTTTGGTACTGATTTTGATCTGCCTCAAAATGAGTACCCAGTGCCTCTATGTGAACATTCCCTAATTGGGCAGCACAAAATAATTCACCTTTTGTTTATTCTTGAATGATACACCCCTGCTCTGCACACGCCATTGGATTGGATGGGAGAGAATGTAGCAGCTTACCCTTCATTCACATCTGCGTTCGTTATTCCATTCGGGGAGTCGGCATGGGGACCCCCCGAACAGAATACTGAACGCAACTGCAAGTGGTGTGCAGTAAAAGCACATGAAGCCCTTAGACTATAATGGGGTCCGTGTGCTTGCCGTGCACTGCCCGCATGAATCATGTGTACAGGAAAGTAGATGGTGAACTACTTTCCTGTCCGCATGATTCCTGTCATGATTATAGTCTATGGGGTCCATGTGATTTCACTGGCACATCGCTTGCAGTTGTGTTCGGTATTCCGTTCGGGGGGTCCCCATGTGGAATACCAACGCAGATATAAACGACTTGGATCCATATATATCCGCTGAGATTGGAGTAGCACTACTATTTGTACCTTATAGGAGGTGAGTATTTTTCTGTACAGCCTTTTCCCATACAGTCCAGTTGGTTGCTGCTTCCCCCCCCCCCCCCATTTTCTATACTTTGTAGTCTGTACAGAGCCATAATAAGGTACAGTGCGCAAGCGACATTACATACACAAATCTATAAAGCATACTATTAATATACCCTAAATATTCTAATATGACATAGATAAGATTGTAGAGATAGGAGTGGCCGCCCGGATCATAGAAACACTTTCAGTCCATAAATATAAAATGAGGATGTCACTAAATGTCAATGGCAGAATCCATCTTTGTAAATATCACCATAATCTATCTTTGTAAATATATTAGTCCATGATGTGACCGATGTGGTCTGAGGAAACCATATTCTCTCCTACATCAGTATAAAGATTACAATCCTACACATTAACAATGGAGGGCCAAGAAGATAAATATGCAGAAGTCTACATTTCCTGTGGATCGAGGGAAGGGATTAAATTGATTTTAATACTACTGGTATTTCATGAAAGAGATGAATGTGAATCAATTCCCTTTCATATACAGTATGAAGTAGAACAACAGAGAATATAACAGCGCACATTTACATACATCTTAAAGAGACGCTGGCACTATGTAAACATTAGGGGATTCGTAACGTATATTAGATTATTTTTGATGTTGGATTTTATTTAGTTTTGAGAATGACCTTATGTTGACTATGTTGTTCTCGGTCTGTGGTATACTGCTATCTGTATTTTCTTACTGTTAGCCCTTGGGTATATTATCTTTTAAGTACAGTATGAGCTTTGCTCAGCAAGCTGTTGAAAGAAGCGTGAATGTAGTGTGTCACTGATGCAGAACAATGGCGTTCGTATACAGCCTCAAACTGTTTCCACAACGCACCGCGTAGCAGAGCTACAGTATCTTTAATTGTTCTATACTGTAGTAACCTCTTCTATACCATCAATCCTATTGAGGTGTAAAATTGTAGACACTGGCCAGGACTAACATGGTCTGGGCAGGTACAGACATAATGGAAAATATCCTTTTGTGATGGCTCATAATCTGTAAGGAAAGATAAAACAATGTCTATCATTTTAGTTTCTAAAACTATAATATCACCATTATCCTCTTAAAGAGGACATTTCACCACCTACACCAACTCCAACTTTTTGCATCCTTGAATAAGTGCTGCACCATTGATGATGGAGCTGTTGGATTTTTTTCTCGAGCCCCCACTATTCCTGAGCAATCAATGCTATAAGATTAAGCATGCCTCTCTACTGGTGGGTGGTCCTTGTCTGTCTGCTCCATATCAGCACCACCCACCTGACAGTAGGGAGTTAAGTTAGCATGTTGGGTGCCGAAACTAACTAACTTTGCCAGTATCAATTGACTGGCATCAATTTAAGATGTCATGGCTTAGTTTAGGTCATGGGGCATTTTTCATCAACGTCGTTACTTTGTATCTGTTGTACTTTTTCGGGGTTGATATGTTGGGTTCTGGCCAACTCGTTTTAGGTGTAGGTATTGTATTTTTTCATTAATTATTTTTCAAATAACCTAATTTAAGGGAAAAGTTTAAAATACGATTTTTACATTTTGTTGGGTTCAATGATATGACTTGACCCTATGATCCTTTGATCTCTATTACACTAATACACAATCTATTAAGTCTTGTCCTAGGTAGGACCTAGAATAGATCTCATACATAGGAGTCCTGGAACACATTGTTACACCCCTGCTGCTATGACAACCTATCGGTATAGAACAATTGAGCTTAATTATGAAAACCACTTCCTGTGTTAAACCTCTAAGTCAGTGGTTCGTAACCTTGTTTGAGGTGCTGAACCCACCAGTTTCATATACACATTCACCGAACCCTTCTTTAGTGATAAATCAAATAGGATTTTTTTCCAAATTCAAGATATAGGTGCACAAAATGAACCATGCATATGGCCTAGGGTTCGATCGAACCCTGGTTAAGAACCACTGCTCTAAGGTATTCCAAGGGGTTAAGCGGCCCAGATAAGACCAGTCTCTGATTCTTGAAGTTGTTGCAGAGTGTTGGCTGTACATTATAGTGGACAAGCTCTGTGGAGGGATTGAACACAAGCTTTGTCCTTCTATCATACCTTTAAAGTACTATGCAGGAACTACATCACTTGTCAGTAAATGTCCAGAGCAGTTGGTAAAATAAACAGTTACTAAAAACAGATAACATTTATGTAATGTGTATGGCCATCTTCAGATTTCCAATGTTCATTCACCTTTGTGTTTACATTCACGACCAATAAGTTCTTCAACTATTGCCCATAGACATTATCAAAGCTATACAAGTAGCTGAATTCTATGGGATAAAGTTTATTGAATGATCTAGATTAAACCGGACACAGACTGCTTAGGGCCCCTGTTTTTTCCAATATTTGAGCACTGAGGGCACCCCCTTATGTCTTTCTACCAGTCCACCAGAAATCATTAGCCATGGAATCCATTAGCTTAGGAATATACCAACAATCTAAAACATAGTAGAAAGTTACTTTTAAAGGTGATAGCACCTCCTGACGTACTGGACCCCTGTGCAGTTACAGTGGCTATGTACCTTGGTCTATCTACCCCTGACCTAGAGTAGAACACAAATATATTCATTAACTCTATTATCACTATTGCTTTCCATTTTTTAATATTAGTTCTTTGTATTTATAAGCAAAGATGAAATACAATGTTTTACTTTGTCTTTAATGTTTTTCTTCTTCTAATATTCAATTGGTAGGGCTCGGTGTCTTGACAATAGTAGAATTCAGTCAGCTCAGAATCTGATTGTATGACTCAATCCATATATTATATATATATAGAGAGAGAGAGAGAGAGAGAGAAAGAGAGAGAGAGAGAGAGATATTATATCTATATTATGGAAATTGACTAGAATGGAACCCCTGGTCTACAATAATTTCCATCTCTAAAGTTTACTTACACGTTTTTCATATCTCTTTGCTATATTTAGTCCATGGTTATAGTGATCTAGGATTTGCTGCTTTCACCTTACAACCAAATAAATGAACGCCATTTAAGGACTTTTACGTGTCCCAAAATTAGGGCAATTATTGTGAAGACGTATTCTTAGTCTATTGTCAATAGGTGCTTGTTCCCTCCTGTGTCTGAGGGTATAAATGCACTTTTAAGACAGTACAATTAGGGCAATTGTTAGCAAGAAACATTCCTAGAAGTGCTTGTTCCTAATAATGCCCCTTAATATCAGGCTGTGTAAGAAGCCTGTTAAGTCTTACTTTTAGTAAGAGCATAAATAGTGTACCCTAAAAATGTCTTTGTGGATTGTTATGGGCTAGATCTTAATCAGAGCCATGAGAACCTGCTTTGAAAGATTGTAGAATTCTTGAAGCAGAGAGGTGGAATAAAATAATAGGCAAAGTGCTCACTATGTGGGTGAAGTAAGAGCGCTGCTCCCGCCAGCACCTATGGGCATGTGAGCGACTCGAATTATAGTCCAGTTTCTTGCTTTATAGATATCCTAGTAGGGTTTGGAACATTAAGACACCATTTTTTTGTGAAATGGTCACTTGATAATATGTTTTGATGTGGAGACAAGTTGGGATAAAAGTAAAACAAAGTAAGGTTAAGGTCCCAAGGGACGATACACTGCGCTAAAGCGATGCGGGAACAACCGCGGCGGGAACAACCGCGGCGGGAATGCATTGCGGTTCTTCCCACAGCGCTTTGAACCGAAAGTTCACAGAGTTTTCCTCTGCGGACTTTCTGTTACCATTATATCTATGGAAAAGTCGCCAGCGTTTTTTTAGATATAATTGACCATGCCGGTTTTGGAAATCGCAACGTATCCGCACTGATGTTTCAAACACAAAGTGAGCATGGGATTCGCATGAATCCCATCCACTTTGCAGATACTGTAAAAGGCAGCGACTTTTCCCACGCCATTTCCGGCCTCTGGGGGCCCGGCCTAAGGTATCTAACCAGTGCTGTACTTATTTATTAAGAGTAGTATTAAGACTAGCAGTCTAAAACAAATTTGGAGTAAAATATGCTAACTTTATTAAAGGGAACACGTTATTTGAGGTGAGCAGGTGTACATTTGTACCACAATTTGTACCGTATTCTAGCTTTAAACTTAAAATACAAAAGGAGTACTGATGTAGAAGTAATGCATCTTTTATCTCCCACTTTTTAAGACCGTGGGTGAAGACAAATGAGGATCATATTGGGCTGGGAAGGGAAAGACTCAGCGCCTCAGATTTACTATAAGGATGCATTCATACGATGTAACGCGGCACTGATTTTTGCACGATAACTCGCGTAAGAATCAGCGCTACAAAACAGAATCCCATAGACTTCAATGGGTTCCGTTTAGCACGCGTAACACATTGAAATCAATGGGTTAAAAACCCTCCCATTGATTTCAATGTGTGACATGCGCTAAACGGAACCCATTGAAGTCAATGGGATTCTGTTTTGCAGCGCTGATTCTTACTCGAGTTATTGTGCAAGCATCAGTGCTGCATAACATTGTGTGAATGCCCCCTATCTCATGCCAGAAAACTGGACTGGGATCTAGCTTAAATCTGTCTCTGTCTGGTGTAGATGTCAGTTGTGGCTCATAGGGTGCATCTGAAATTGATAAAGACAAGAATGGGAAAACTAGTCTTAATAAATTCCCCCCTTAGTGCAAATACAGAATCTGCATAGACATCATGGATCACTTTATCTCTCTGGTTATGCAAATGACTGACCCTCTTATCTTTGCACATACAGGTTGCACCTACTTTCTAATAGTCCCCATCACTAATATAGATAATACATTTTCTATACTAAACCACTACCCCGTCTCACTGACAGTAAACTAGCAATGCGTCTGTTGTCCTGTTGTCCTTTATGGTTATCGCTGACCTCCATTATACCTCCCCTGTTCTAATTACCATTTGGTGTAATGTTTTACACTGCTCTGCATATATATGAAATATTGATGTATCGCACTGCATAAATCAATGCTTACTGAGGCCACAATGACTGTACCTCTGGGAAAATTCCTGATTTAACCATTCAGATACTACCACTGAGACACACATGAAACAGAAATAAGTTCTCATTGTGGAAGAGATAGGTCGCTGCAACTCTTTGTATTATTGCAATGTGTTATCTGTATAGATCTCTAAAGGGTACATGTAACTGCAATGAGTAATGTTAACCCAGTGCACACAAATTTAATGACAGATTCAGCACTGCTACATATATATTTAGACAATAGTGGAAGTCACATATAACATTCTTATAATGTGAACTCACAAGACTGGAAGCATAGGCAGTGTGTAAGGTTTCATATACCATTGTTGGCAGGCTAAGTATATGTCATAGAGACAGGTATGGGTATATGAAACATTATTTTATTTAAATTATATTATAGGCAATTATGATAAGAGAATGTGAAGATTCATCTAGTTTAACCCTATAGAGGCCTTTCTCCTAGGTCAAAAGAAAGCAAAAACAAATATCCAACATGGCCACTGACACATACACTACATTGAAAGTCCGAGAAGGTGACAGGCAGAGTGCTGGAGTCCCGGTATATCTCTCCCAGATTCCTGACTTATGTGTGGTCCAGGACGGATCTTGAATAAGCTGCAGCCCAGGGTGTGGGTCATAGGATCGTTACTGGACCATAAAAGGCTGCAGAGCCTGCACTTCAGGGAAAATCCTGAGAGGAGAAGAGGTGCCTGGGTGTGTCCTGACACAGAGGGCCTTGTGTTACGGTAAAGTGTTGTTTTGGTTGATTTGTGTGGCTGGTAGTAACCCACATGTACAGTTAGTAGTTTCTGTTTAGTTAGTGCTCAGACGAGCAGGTTTTTCTTTGCCTTTTTGCCTGAAGTTAAGCTGTATTTTATTTTGTTTATCTTGTGCCTGACGTAAAGGTTTATTTTGTTGCTTTTTTAAAATAAACTGGTTTTTGCTGCAAAATTTGTGTCCCTGTCTCTGACTGGACGGGTCTGCATCATTGCTGCTACTGAGCTACCTTTCCCACAAAAGTTACTTATATTATTTGAAAGAGGACCTTTCATCAGTTGGGGCACATGTGGTTATATATACCGCTAGAAAGCTGACAATGATTTTCCCTAACAAGGGCTGATACATAAAGCCCCAAGGAGGAATATAACCTCCTACCCATTATTGCTGAGCTGATCTGGATCCTTTAGTACCCACCCCAGGGGATCATCGCATGATGACGGTTCCCATATCTGTGTATACAGTGCTCATTGAGCAATAGTGTTCAGCTGACAAATATTTACACAGTATGGCCAATTTTTTTCTTGTTATGAGGCATCAAATCAAATATCGATATCTGATGTTCTGAATTGCTAGATGATGCGTATTACTGAATGGGGGATATTTCTATTACTAATAACCATTATGAACATGACAGTGATGCCTTGGTACTTTTTTCTTGCTAGGAGAAGATGTGGGATATCTACAGAGAAAAAAAAAAACTAATAAATTGGGGTAAATTTTAACCTTCTGTACATAGAGACATGGGAATCATTATCAAGGTAGAGACATAGCAGGTGCTATGGGGCACAACAAATTAGGGGGACATTTCCAGTGAGAGCTAGTGTGCATTTAGTGATAAGTATGGATGATAGACTATGGAAAGCTGAACAGAACATTATAATGTCTGTCTATGATATCATGATAATTCCTTCCTTCATATGATGTGATGTCACAATGTAAACAGTGATCTTTTTGTGTGTGCATTATCCCTGTGCTATGATGTCATAATGTACATTATTCCTGTGTTATGACATCATTGTTTTATTATCCCTGTATTGTGATATTTCTATGTATATTATCCTGATACTGTGATATCGCTGGATGTATTATTCCAGTACTGTGACATCACTGTGTGCATTATCCCTGTGTGTAAAGGAGATCAAAATAATTGCAGACTTCTCATGTTCTTCTCTTCTGAAGTTGTTTCTTATTGTGGTCATGCTTGAATGGGGCCCTATTACAAGTATAGCTATGGGGCCCCATGCTTACTTACGCCCCTGCATAGACAGTAGATAGCGGCATTTAGGTATGGACTTACAGCCAGGGGTTTATGTGATAGAAAATTCTTAATTCACGATTCAGAATAAATTACTCCTGAATAAATGGTTAATTGTTAAATAATTTAGAGGTTTCATCGCCTAGTCCATGGGTTTAAATAAGAACAGTTTTACATCCCTGATATCCCCTTTCTTTCGATTCCCTTTTTCTTTTCTTTGAGATCTGACTGTTTCTATGGCAACTAATACACTAATACATATATATGGGAATGTCAGTGGGCATCTTATTTCCTTAGAGGCTTTACTTCCCATTTAATGAAACTATATAAGTCTTTTAGTGCAAAGGTTAGGTTTTTTTTGTTTCAAAGACATAATAGTTTTCAACTAAAAAGTCATACAAAGTTTATATTTAATATGAAACATGGGAAGTACAAAAGTATTTTTTCAAGGTGAACTCAAGATCAAAATCAAGACAATATTCATTCTTCCGTTCGTTCATTCCTTCTTCCTTCCACTAATATATGATTTAATGTACAGGATTAAAAAAGATCCACATGGGAGGAAAACATTATTTACTCAATAGGTTAAGCGTGCATTTTAATATAAGAAACTTTATAATATATCTCATTACGTTGATCTATTTCCATCAGCACTTATTAAGTTGTACTCCTGCTCCTTATCTTCAATCTGACTTTTTTTTTTTTTTACATAAGAGTCTGTGCATTACACACAGAACTCTATTGATTTATGGCCTGTTCTGTGCACTGGTAGTCTCTTATCTTCAACTTAGCAGTGTAAAAAGAGTGTAGAGCAGCAGTTATTTGATTTTCTAGCAGACTCTTCTTACTTTTGCCCCTCCTCATAGAGTAATATGTAGTAAATAATATGTAAAAAGTGGAAAAAAACACTTCTTTAATCAGATATATTACAAATATGCTTATATTCACCTGTACTACTCATTTGTTCATTGTTGTTTATAACTGGAGGTGCGCTTTAAATTTAGGTGCTTCTTTAACAAAATATAACCTTGTCACCCTACGATTTTGAGAGCTGCTCTTCTTTATGTTTACTTTGGAAATAGGTCTTTCAGTCATAAAGACTCTGCACTACTTACAAAAATACACAAATGCAATAGTACAAACAGTATATATTCAAATATGCTATAGCTAAGGATCAGTATGAAATAACTAAAGTTAATGGGGTTGTTCAATTTACCCAATGAATGTTATTGCTAGTAGAATGAAAAGTTATACAGTTTTCCAATATACTTCCTGCATCAATTTATCTACATGGTCATGCGATGGACATACAGGTGCATGTCATTAAAAGGCAGAGCTATAATTACTATGCTGTGACTAACGAGCCATGCACCTATGTATCCATCACATGACCATGAACTGTTCATCACATGACCATGGATTGATTTTTACCCCCAGTACACAAAGACAGCAAGCAGAGATCCTGAAAACTGTGACGACTTGATACAGAAAGTAAATTGAAAAACTATATTACTTTTCATTTTACAAACAATATCATTTATTTGCTGAATCTGGACAATCCCTTTAACCTCCATGCATTACTAATCTGCCTATTTCTGTCATTGCAGTATACTGTATACCTTATGCTGTAGCAATGTAAATTTGAGTGATATACTTAAAAGATGTTGTCCAGGACCGTAACATAATTGATAGTGATGACCTTCAGGACAAGTCTTCAGTATCAGAGTGGTCAAGGTCCAACAGCTTCACTGCTCTGTACACTGTAATGGTGGCTCAGGGACTGTATCCCCATTCCCATTTACTTCAATAGGAGCATTTTAATGACTTGTACTGTGGATAGGTGAGTAGGTATCAAATATCCTAAAGTCCCAGACAACCTCTTTAATGGTAGACTGCACAGTGCTCTGACATTAAAAAGATTTGGCTAATATTGTGTCAGAGTCATTCCCTAAAGTGAGAAGGAGATAAAATGATCAATGCTTAAGGCTAAGGCCTAATGTAACGAACCTAGAGCAAAAAAGTGCCCTGGAAAAGACCAGGCACATCATTCATTCATCAATTTCCGCAGCGCTTTTCATAGAAAGTCCATAGAGTTTTCCTGATTTATTAACTTTATAAAATTAACATTATTAAAATGTTCCATAACCATGAACACTAATATAACAGCTGTCCAGTGTCTGTGTAGGTGTTAGGATGGGGTCCCGCAGGCTTCTGTCCCAGCGCACGGCGCCACCTGCGGGTCAACCCGACTCTCGCCCTCAGCCTCGTGCAATGAGGCGTCTAGAGACTAAGTCCCTTTCTTCCTCTACTGAGCATGCTCGGACCTTTTGGAGCCGCTCAGAGACTAAGTCCCATTTTGCCCATACTGAGCATGATTGGTGAGGTCATGGCCACCGCCCTACTGGGCGGGGACTTCCCTTTATATAGTTTGAGTGTGCCGCCGCCCGGCGCTCATACTTTGACTGGAAATTGTTAATGACAGAAGTTCTGGGTATTGCTAGTAAGACCTGTAATCCTCCTGAACTGTCAGCTCTACACTAGGGCTTTGGAGCAGTGGTCGCTGTTCCAGCCCATGGCGATGTCAGCAGGTTTGGTCTCTGTGTTAGCCTGTGCCCTGGCACTATTCCTGTCAGTTCTAAATACTAGGGGTCTGTGAGCCACTGACCGCTTTGTTTGTGTTGCTGACCAAGGGTGACATTTAACCCCTGGCAGCCTGCACCTGTAGCATCTACTCACAGGTGGGTTTATCCAGTGCAGTTAAACTGGTGAACCTTGTTGCAGTCTGTTCACACTGTATCACAGATGCTATTCCCCAGTGCAGTTGAACTGGTGGAGACTTTTGTTGCAGTCTGTGCACACTGAATCTTACAAATCTCGACTATCCAGTGAAGCTAACTGGCAGTCGTGACTAAGGCCTTTTTCAGACAAACGGCTGCCCTCTGGGGCCTGTGGACCTTGACTGCAGTCACCAGCGCAGTCTAAAAGGTTCTGCCATCATTCACATTTTAATTTAAATATATATATATATATATATATATATATAGGCAGAACCGTAACAGTAGGTCAGTTACAGAAGTACTATACATCACCTGGAGAAAGTCAGCAGCCACAGAGGGGTTAGAGGTAAAAGAAGGGACACTTAGACAGAGGATTGAGGTGGACAACAGCAAGTTTAGCAAGGGAATAGACTTTATATATAACTGTTTTGTTAATAAAACTGATGTTTTAAGCTCTCAGTTGAGCAGTGAGCCCAGTGGGCCCCAGAATCTGCCAAGGTTTACCGGGTGCTGAGACTAGTTCTGATGGATCAATGACATCACTGGCTTCCAGAAATCTGATGGGACAAAGGATCATGCTGGTTGATCATAATATGTGTTCTCCCAGTAGTCCCCTGTATACAGATAATAATAATAATAATAATAATAATAATAATAATAATTAATAACAACAATAACAACAACTTTGTTTATGTAGCACCAACAAATTCCATAGGACTTAAAGGGGCTGTTCCATCTCAAGGATCCTATCTATACTGGTAGCTTATGTAAATTGAAGACTTTTCCTAAATATATTGCTTTAGAAATTCTGCTTTGTTTGTCTGCTATGTGAATTTATTCTTCCCATTGTTTACGCATGTTGCTATAACCACGGACCAGGGTGATAGGACAAGTGATGTCACTTACTCAGTGCTGGCAGCATAATCTGTTCAGCTAATTGCACTTTTCTGATAAAGAGCGGTTATCTCTCTAAGTAAATACACAGATAACATGGTGTCTGTTCTATACAAGAATCTGCATACGAAAAAAGCTAGGAGGCACAGTTCATAGACAAGGGCAACAAAATTGCGAAAACTTTAGTAAAAGTAAGATAGTAAAACGTAAGATAGAAACATAAATAAATATTAATAAATAGTAAAACATAAAGTCAAATAAGAATAACACAAAACTACTTTTTGAGAAAAACATTCTTACACTACAAACTGGTTGGGATTATTTTCTGTGATATTTTTCATGTGTTTTGTAGTTAATTTTCAATGCCATGGACACATAACAGTGTATTTATAATGCAAAATGTATATTATATAAAATCTGGAGTAATTGCTACCTGTCACTTGTTTTCGTGCCCCCTACACTCTTATGTGCTCTTACATGTTCAATAAAAAAATGTCTATGTGGATGCTTTGCTCCGTTTACAGATTCCACATACCACCTAAATGATATAAAAAAAACAGGCGAAGAGCATCAAGCTGCTGTGAAGTACAAGTTGTAAATAACCCAGAGTGAACCCTCATTGGGGAGGAATAGCACTCTTGTAGTATTTATCAGATGTAAATAAGCAGCAGTGACCTGCACTTCCCACTAGGGAATAGGTGGAACTGAGTATGTCCAAATGACGAAAAAGAAGCCAAGGGCTTTTTTTGGTCATTTGGACATACCACCTAAAGGCAGGCAAGGTCATAGAAGAAATGGTGGCTTTTGTTTTTGGATGTTATAGTCATGATGTGAGTGGGACTACTACACTGCATCATTGGGAGAATGGATGGAGCCATGTACCGTAAAATCCTGAGTGACAACCTTTTTCCCTCCCCAGGACATTAAAAATGGGTCGTGACTTGGTCTTCTAGCAGGACAATGACCCAAAACATACAGTCAAGGCAACAAAGGAGTGGCTCAAAAAGAAGCACATTAAGTCCACGGTGTGTCCAAGCCAGTCTCCAGACCTTAATTCCATAGAAAACTTATGGAGGGAGCTGAAGCTCCAAGTTGCCAAACAACAGCCTCAAAATCTTAATGATTTACAGATAAGTAAGAGGAGTGTAGATTGGGAGCCCCACATAGAGATCACAATGTACTTTTTTTTCCTATCAGTATGTTTTTGTAGAATGGGAGGAAATCGACGCATACATTAGGGGAACATACAAACTCCTTGCAGATGTTGTTCCTGGCAGGATTCGAACCTAAGAATCCAGCACTGCAATGCTAACCACTGAGCCACTGTGTTGCCCTGACCCAAATTCCTCCTGACATGTGCACAAACCTCATCAGCAGCTACAAAAACCGTCTGACTGTTGTGCGTGAAAACAAGGTTTTGCCAGAGGGATAAAACACTTATTTCTCTGCAAAATGCTAATAAATTTCTAACATTTTTGCATTGTGATTTTTTGGATTTTATTTTTTATATTCTATCTCTCACTGTTAAAATTAACCTACCCTTAAAATTATAGACTGTTCATGTCTTTGTCAGTGGCCAACTTACAAAATCAGCAAGGGATCAAATACTTATTTCCTTCACTGTAGATAGATTTTAGTTTAGACTATAAGACATGGCCATAACAATCATCTACATTACTGGTAGCATGCAGAGAGCTCAAGAACCATGCTCAATAGAAACAAGGTTAATATTACAAAGCCACATTTCATAAATGAGCATATTTTTGTTTAAAGTTCACCATCCCTTTAATCTACTATAAAATACTATACTATAAAAACACGGCCATGAAAATACAATGCAGCGAAAACTCTTGTATAATTGCAAAACTTTGACACAGGAATGGATGCAATATTACCAAGAGAAAAAAAAATAGACATTAGGCTCATAAATTGCCAAATTGTTCAGCTGCATGCTTGGAACGCTTCCAAAACAGTCGTGTGCCATCCTTGTTTGTCTACTAGTACAGCTTAGATTGGCAAATACCCATACCATTTCAAGAGGGCAGGCGTTTGACTGGATGATTGCCAGAAGTGTGTGGGAAAGATGCCACTGCCGTACTCCTTAGCCAAGCAGCAATGAGGAGCACAAAGCCATTCAATAATCTGAATGTTCCTTTGCAACATGAGAGTGGTGCCAGGCAGCATTTAATGAGTCTTTGCATTGTTATAAAGTCCTTAACATCAAGTGGGCTGGTAGCTCATTAACCTGACTGCAGCAAATAAAAAGGCACATGCAGAAGATTTCTAGGATATAATGCTGAATTATGCTGGAGCGCCTTCCCTTCCTTTCTAATGAACTATGGGCAAACAGTATTATCAACACCATAATGAAAACCTGCATTATATTATCCCCTGAGAATAGCACGGGTTGATTTTGTTTGTTTTGCTATCCATCAGATAATGAGCTACTATACAATGAACATGTCATTGTAAGCTATGCTTTTGTTATACTAAGCTCAGCCAGAGTTGTGCTCTTGAAACCCAATATATACGTGAACTGGAAACCATGACTTGTAGAAAATATCACATCATACTGATTTAGCAGAATCATTTAATACTTAAAACAAGCTTCTTTTTATCAGATATTTTTATTACTTATTTTTAGCTGCTTAGGTGACTCCTTTTCTTAAAGTGATCCTAGAGTTTACAAGAAAAAATTACAAAAAATGCCAAATGAAAAAGGTAAAATACCCAGTGTCCTCCTTTTCAATAAGTCTGGTGCAGATCCTCTGATTCTCAGACCCATCTTCATTTCTGTAAAATAGCCATCATGGCATAACTAGTGATCATAGGGCCACATGTCCAAATGGGTGTGGGAGAGAATTAGGTGAGGTGACAAAGGGTGGAAGAATGGCCAAGGTGAGACACAATCCGATATGAATGTACAGGGTAGGAGTTCTGACCTCAGACTAGTCCTCTAAATTAATTCAGACCATAAACCAGATTAGATGGAATTCACACTTCATATCTGGACCAGACCCTTTTTACAGACCACAGATCAGCTTCCCTCTATACAGCACCCAGACCAGCTACCACTTTAGCAGACCACAAACTCCATTCCTCCAAACAACCACCCCTTTATGCAGGCCTCAGGTTAGTTACCACTTTAATAAACTCCAGAAAGTCATCCCCTTCTACAGACCCTAAACCAGACTACACCTTTAGGGTAAGATCACATGGTTTTTTTTGGATCGGAACCTGAGGCGGAGGCTGCGACTGTAGCGGAGGCTGCAACTGTAGCGGTAGCTGCGACTGGATGCCGGTGCACTGGTATCCAGTCGCGCACTCTGCTCCTGAATAAGCACACATGAATGGCCCTAGTTGGGAGGGAGTGCCTTCAGGTGGATGTCGCGAGGCGAATCCACCTGAAAGAATGAGCATCTCGTTTCTTCTCCAGAACAAACCGGCTCCCGGAAAAAAAAAAAAACTGACCAGCTCCCATTGATTTCAATGGGAGCCATCTTTTTGGTCAGGATTTTGAGGCGGATACGGCCTCTAAATCCTCACCAAAAAACTCTGTGTGAACTTACCCTAATACAGACCCCAGCCCTGCCATTTCTTATATTAGACCCCAGACCAGACATAAAGATATTCACCTCTTCCCATATCTTCACTCCTTTCCTGGCACTAGCAGTTTTTGAAGGAACTTGGCAGGAACATTTGCAAACATCTTGGAAAACTAAGCACAGACCTTCTGAGGTTGTAGTTTTGATCAAATCCTTCTGTCTCTTCATGTTATCCCAGTCAGACTTGACGAGATTGAGCTCAAAGCTTTGTGGGGGCCATTTCATAATTTCCAGGAGGTCTTTTTTCTTTACACTGAAGATACTTCTTAATGATATTGGCTGTATGCTTGGGATTTCTTGCTGTCCTGCTGCAGAATAATCAGATGCATCCTTCATAGTATTGTATAATGGAGAAGTATCTTTATTTCTCAGCATTGAAAACATCATTAATCTTCATCAAATCACCAACCCCATTTGATGAAATGCAGCTTCAGACTTGAATGGAACATCTACCATGCTTTACTGTTGCTTTCAGACTAGAGTTTGGCAAATGTTGCCAGATTAATTTAATTGAATACTCTTGGGTTCGCCTAGTTGTTTTGCTACTGGAAATGCTATTATTATACTCTGGGTATTGTCACTTGTGTCTATGCATCATGATGACAGTGTGCCCCATTTGGCAGCTGATGCAGAATCATGGGCCCCAGCGGTCACCAAGGGCTGCTGACTTCATGAAGAAGGTGGGAAGAGGGCCGATGAGGTCACCGAGGGGCTGCCAGCTCTCTTATCCATCCTGCTTATACTCATTATTGTGCTGTTCTCCAGCTCTACAGTGAACAAACTGCCTTCTGGTACTGCCAAATATTTCAAATTTTGACTCATCAGCACCTGCTGTTATTTGTCTGTGCCCCAGTTGCTGTGCATATTTGAGTCACTTGGCCTTGTTTCCACATCAAAGATATGGTTTTTTGGCCACAATTCTCCAACAAGACACTGCTGGCCAGACTTCTCCAAAGAATAGATGGGTGTACCTGAGACCCAATGTTCTCTGCCAGTTCTGAACTGATGACACTGGAGAACAGTACAATGATGAGTGTCTGCAGGCAACTGTGAGGCATGGTGTAGATTCCAGTATTGTACTCATATTCGGGGACACTTTGCAAATATATTCCTACTGTACAGCAGACCCCTTGTACATGACCATATGCAGGCCTCCGGGCATGATTGAATGGCTTCCATGGGCCCATTTGTAGCCCAAACTGTCGGTGTGCATGCTGATCCTTGCAATACACAATCAAGTTTGTGTGCAAGCGGCATATATATAGAGAATACATATACAGTGAAAATTCCTTTGAGCCGGCCACCCAAATTTGCACAGAAAAATGGTGTCTTATATGAGTAGTCATCTGAAAGAAAAAAGTATAGAGTGTATAGAGTATATAGTGGTCCACAGCATGGTTCCTCTTCATCACCCCAGCATGAAAACCACAGGTCATTTCTGGTTCTTATCATGGATATTCTCTTTCCTACACCCCAATATGACTCCCCTTTCCAATTTCCGCCACATTGTTAACCTTGACTATACTGACTGACCATTCATAGGCCGAAATATGAACCTTGAAGCTCACCTGCGCCAAGAATGTCCATTTTAGTCTGGGGTATACATAAAACCCATTCCTTTTGTGACCCAGCTTACAACATTGTCCTGGCAAAATTGGGACTTGTCAGATATACTGGGCACTCCAATGAAAGATTGCATTGACTATGACATGAGTTCTTTACTCCATTGTGATGCTGGTCAATGTCTCCATATTGGTCTCACACTGTATAAGTGGTGTTTGGTTAGATAAGGGGATGGTTCTGCCTATAAAGAGGCAGCTTCCATAGAGTATAATGGAAGGAAAATTGGTCACTGAAAAAAAGGGAAGGGGGAATTTTCTCAAAGGAGTGGTCTTCTGAAGAGGTTGTATTGATAATCTATCTTAAGGATAGATCATCAATATGTAAGTCCCAGAAAACCTCTTTAATTTGTGTCATAGACGACAGGTCCTTAATGTATTATGCAATAATTGCACAGCGATGCATCGTATCACCAGTGGAGTCAGCACAGTCACCTCTAGCGCTAAGCTGATTCCCTGCTGCAATGCCAGAGATATGTGATATCTCGGATCTGTGTATTTAACCCCTTAGATGTTCAGTCAGTCACAACATTTATGGGGTTCCTCACAACTATGGTTGTCAAGGTAACAATGGTTAAACAAAGGTAACATCTTATTTATACCATATGGTAGGCAATGAAGAATATCAAATCATAGAAGCAGGAGGATTTCACAAGAATGCGTTATTAAAATGTTGTCAATTTTAGGCAGTTGAGAATGGCGTAATTGAAAAACATGATTTATTTCACAAAAAACTAGACATTAAACATCTACACTGTTAGAAAAATAAAAAAAATATACAGCTTTCAGAATGTGATAATGAAACTGGACTCTGCTTTTCACAGGAAAATGGAATGTGAGCTCCCATGTAATACAGAGAAGCTGAGACTTGAGGGTGGTCACTTCAGATATATCACAAGCATTATGAAACCTAGAACAGTGCTCGTGGTGTTATATGGCAAAGTTGAGATTCTCAGCTTTCATATGACTCCAAGATTGCAGTTCTATGTGCATTATTTCATTATGTTATATTATTACAGCAGTTGCATATAAATATGCCATTCCTGTGTTAGGGAATTGCTAGGACAGCAATTCCCCGGTAGCTGTTGGACCCTGGTACGGGACACAAGAGACAGTGAGCCCTAAGCTGAAGCCCCCAACTGACCCTACCTATTGCCAGGTCCTATTCTATGTAATAGGTGGCAACCACAAAGAAAGTCCCTTCCTGTATAGGTGAGACACAAAACGCAGACAAGACGGACAACAACAAAGAGAGGTCAGCGAGCCAAGGGTCAGTAACAGTCGAGCGATGCAGTGCCAAATCGGAGTCCAAAGAATAGTCAATGAGGAAAGCCAAAGGTTAAGGATAAGAATGCAAGCAAAATAGGGACAGTAAGGAGCAAGTATGCAAGGCAATAGCAAGCACTGGTGTTAATGAGAGACAAAATCAAATAGAGGAGGAAGAACCCGCCCATGGAGTTGACAGGAAGGCAGGCTGTCAATCACACGAATTAACACTTAATGAACAGAGACAACCAAGGGCAGAAGACAGGTGTGGTGCAAATTCAATCACAGAACTAGAGCCGTGTTCACACAGTGCGACCAAGAACTCTAAACCAAGAACCAAACTGCACACGCCTCCTGCACCGCAGAACGCGAGCAGAGGGTGGTGCAGTGACTTGAACAGGCAGAGATGTTACATCCTGACTGTGTTGCAGATTCTGCAACACAGTACATATGGATAGGGTTTAGAAAATATCGCATTCATGCAGAAAAAATTTTGAACGGGAAAAAAAGGACCCAGCAGATAGCCTCTATACAGCGTCCGGCATTCTCTCCCAGGGGCATGATGTCACCTTGGAGATGCCTTGAGGAGATCCAAAAGAGGGAAGGTGAGTATAAATGCTTGGTTTTTTTTCACCTCCCAGGGCCTCGACCTATTATACTCCGGGATCTGAAAAGACCCTTAAGTATAATAATTCACCCCAATGCATGTCATTGCAGTCATTTTAGTTCATCCAAGATGAATCACCAATTGTTTGATTTAGTAAAAACCAAATAATATGGAATATTCGAGTCAAACCTGGCTTGGAATGAATTGGTTCACCCATATCTAGTCCTAACTTACTTGTTCTTCATGTTTGGTCTTTCATTTCGCCTCTACTTAATCCACCTGCTTCATATAAACTTTCAGGACTGAAATGGCAATAAAAATGAAAATGAGAATGAAATCAATGGAACTGTTACACGGCTATTTTTCACATACATTTCTGCATAGAAAACACATCATATTCTATGGAAAAATACCACAGTGAGGCAAATTCATCAAGACCAGCATATTATATGCCAGTCTTAATGGACCCTGTGTTGAGGTGCAGACGCATCCTCCAACCAGAGGCAAAAATCTGAGCCAGTTCATAGTTGACATAGATTTGTCAACATTACAAAAGTTGTATTAGGCTAAAACACCATGTAGAGGGTCGCAGCAAAAAAGTGCTGCGGGAAAAACCTCATCAGCAATGCGTTGCAGTTTTTCCCACAGCACTTTTCCCAGAAGTGCTACTCCTACCTACTCCCTGTCCCCCTCACTTTAAGAAAAGTGAGGAGGCTGGTGTAAAAACGCCGCTTGCCACTATTTTA
This sequence comes from Leptodactylus fuscus, assembly GCF_031893055.1. NCBI lineage: Eukaryota > Metazoa > Chordata > Amphibia > Anura > Leptodactylidae > Leptodactylus > Leptodactylus fuscus. The sequence continues at coordinate 53,227,979 of NC_134268.1, forward strand.
GTAGCAAATGGCATTTAAAAGATTTCAAATCACTGGTTTGTGATTTTTTTTTAATGCAAAAATAGTGGTGCAGATACTTTGATAGGTTTATTAATTCTATTTTTGATACATTGTGTGGCCTTAAAAGGGCTATTGGAGAGAAATTTAGAAGAAGCCTTCAATACATCTCAGATTGGAACACGGGTGACAGAACCTTTCTTAATTCTAGATAGCCCCACCATTTCCTATAATTTCTATATGTCAGCATGGCTCCCTCTCATTCCTATCTTCAGCAAGATATCCCTTTAAATAGTGGTCATCCACCCTTCCTTGAGTATACTGGCTGCAATTGCATAGGCCAAAATCTGAACTTTAAGGAATACCCCTTGAACGCCAATTTTGTTCTGGGGTATACATAAAGCCCATCCCTTTTTGTGACCCAGTTCCCAAGATTGTCCTTGCAAAATTGGCAACATTAGCATTTTTGCTGGACAACACAGTGGCAGATTTCATTGACTATGACCTGGTCTCTTCAGTGTGATGTGCGTCATTTTTCTATCCCAATGTCTCTTACAAGTCTCTTGCTTTCTGCAGTCCAGTGATACACGCAGCACAGAGCTACCTCCACATTGGCCTCATCACGTGTGGTCTTTTCGAAGAGGTTCCCATTGAAAAATTTGATCAAAAAGTGTTTTTTTGGTGGGATAAGGGGGTGGTCTGTTTATAGATAGGTAGCTTCCATAGAGTATAATGGGAGGAAAATCAGTTCCTGGAAAAATTGGTCTTCTCAATGGAGTTGTCTTCTGGTTTCACTGTATATAATACATACATATATATTCTTAACCTTAATAAAATATGAACTGACAAGTAACATCTGTTGATGAATCAATGGGAAGTGTTTCAGAGCAGAAGGTTGCATTAATACCACATCTTCAATATTCTCTATTTAATTTACCAGCAGTTTTGTAGTGATAAATCCTTTTATCAGTCTTTTATGCTTAAAGAGCACTTCTGTGGCTGGGCTACCATCCAATAATATTCCCCTAAGCTATGCTTGTTCCTAGAAAAATTGAACATCTGAAAACCTAGTAATATATTTAATTTGTGCATAGCGAATTATGCAGATGGGTATTGTTAATTCTACATCACAACAGTGATTAGTTACTTTCATGCAATAGATCCATAGCTAATAGGAAATATTAAGGGATACATAGTATACAACACTATTCTCTTTATTACGTGGTATATGGCACAAAGATCAAGGTATCAAGCATTCTAGAGTATAAATTGGCAGATGTAGGTTAATTCCTCTATTAAATGAAGTATAATTATATTCAGGAGATATTATAATACAGGTAAGAGTTATATATACTCTTGGGGGAAGCGGTGAGCGTCTACAGCAGGAGAATATGATATTATATGGCAATCTTTCAATGAATAGATGTCTATGTAATCCATGGTTGGCCATTCACTTACATAGCGGTCAGCTGAAAGTCCAGCACCCCCAAAAGTTTGCACGTGCCTCAATGCAGAGGGGATTTAAAAACCACTGCCACATCTCTGGCGTATGTCCATTGAGAACAAAGGTTTGGGCATGATGAAATTCAACAGGTCCAATCCTTTCTTCGCCTAACCTATACCAAAGAATTGTTGGCTGTGCATTTCATAGACATGACATTGAAGGGCAATGCAGCTTAAATCAACAGGTTTGGCTGACCTAAGCCTAGTGTGTATGGCTACCAGAGTATCAATCTGCAACTCTATACCAAATGAGCAGGTTACCATGTAAAGGACCTACTGCTCTACTGACCTGAAAGGATTTATGGTCAATGGTTGTCCTAATAATAATACAACATCTTTATCGCTAAGGCAAAAAAATGCTGTAGAAAAGACTGAGGCAGAAACGCATCACATTTTCCACAGAAAGTCCACAAAGTTTTCCAAGGCGAACTTTCGGCATCAATTATACCTATATGGAGTATGCCAGCATTCCCGTAGGTATAGTTGACATGCTAGGATTTGCAAAAACGCAAGAGTTGTTGAAATCACAGCATTTCCATTGCAGATATTTTTTCTGCATTGTGTGGATGGGTTTAGACAGAATCCTATCCTCTTTGCAGGTACTGTAAAACGCAGTGTTTTCGCAATGCGGGGCCCTGGCCTTAAGTTGTTTTCTGGGCTTTAACTGATGACCTTTCCAACAACTGAAGATTGGTAGGGTCCGACAGCCAGGACCCCTGCAGATCAGCTATTTGAAATACCAGCAGCACCCTGTGAGTTCCCCTTCTGTTTCACAGGACATGTGACATTACTTTCGCCGGTCACAAGGTCTGTTCGCACCTCAGTCCTATTCAAGTAAATGGGCTGAGCTGTGATACAAAACACAAACCCTATACAAATGTACAGCATTGTGCTTTGTTTTCTGTGAAGAGGCCGCAGCACTCACCTGAATGTTGCTGTCTCTTTGAACAGCTGATCACCAGTGAGACTGATTGTCAGACCCCAGCCGATCTTCATCTGATGGCCTATCCTTTGGCTTGGAAGTTAGGTAATAGAAAATATGTGCTCTATTATCTCTCCCATGAGGGTTGTTCCTTGCATCCGGGAAGGCTCCATATATTTTTTTATATGCCATGCAGTGTTACCACCTACTTGTCTAGTAAACCTTAGGGAGCCTTCACATGGAGTTTACGCTCCACTCATTCAGACACGTAAACATGTGTCAAAGTGACCGCTGTAAAACACAATCCCATAGACTTCAATGTGTGCCGGTTGTACGCGCTCTACACATTGTAATCAATGGGTTTAAAAGCCTCCCATTGATTTCAATGTGTAGCGAGCATAAAACCGGCACACATTGAAGTCTATGGGATTGTGTTTTACAGCGGTCACTTTGACATATTTATGTGTCTGAATGAGCAGAACGTAAACTCCGTGTGAAGGCTCCCTTAATACGCTTGACACTAAAAAGTCTTATACCTTTGGAATAGCTTAACAGATGGAGATAAACAAAAAACCATAGCGCTCAGGGTCACAGCGCCTTTCGGATTCTGTATGTCATTGGGTTTTTCAATCCTGGTGATGGGGCCTCCTTTAAAAAAACAATGATGTAATGGTCAAAGCACCTTGTCCAAGGAGTAGAAAGTATTACATAAGGCTGAATTATATCTAAAGTGTTGAATGTCTTTTTTTAGTTAGAGCATATTGATAATTTATAATGGCGTGATCCTTGGATTCTGCATGTTCACCCTTACTGTCTGCTCAGCTTAAAACAACGAGACAAAGGGTGAGTGCGAACACATTATATCTCAGTCATTTATGCATGAAATTATGTGACACATCTCATTTGCACCGGTCATTATTGACACCTCATTTGCAAAGGTTACAGACAGCAATGACCTTTTTTGTGGGATAGTCAATTCTTTTGGGAGACACAAATTGCCATTCCTACATAAAAATAACTGACCTTAAACCTTAGCAAGCACTAACTTCATCTATATGCCAGCATATTCTTTTTTAAGTCAAGGTTAACTACTGGATCCTGCCCAAAGACTATTGAAAAAACGTACGGTATGTTACTTACAGCATACATAATGGACAGGCCCCATTACCACAAGCCAACAAGGGAGGATATAAGGTTTTAGAAGTTTTACATAAAGCATGAGATGTGAAAAGACAAACAGGTGCCTTGGGGAATGAGAAAAATGGGGCACGTTTGGTTTATGAGTATATATGGTTTTTAGTGGGTTGCAGAGCGGTTACCGTATAGCGGGATTTGGGGTATTTCACAGGTACATTGAGTACTTTTTAATTTACAAAATTTTAAATTTCATTTCCAAAGTCCATGGCAGCGTGCTTTATACTACTTGAGCCTCCATCGTGATCTTGTGTGTAGCTGTTGGGCAATGGAAACCCATTTCTGTCACTTCCAGAGGCAGTTTGGGATAATGTTGTGTGCAATAGAGGATTTTATTAGCGCCATGTGCTTGAACACTTGGCAGCCCTGTTCTGGGAATTTGCATGCTCTCTTGTTGTCACTGAGCTGTTGTTACTAATAGACATTCACACAAATAGCACTTACAGTTCAATGGGGCAGATCTAGAAGATCATAAATTTCACAAGCAGTTTGTAAAATGTTACTTAGTCACCAAACTGTTCAGTGCGACCTGTGTTATACCACTGTCTGTCTATGTAGATTATATAGCTGTATATTTGATTTTAGACATTTTTATGCAATGGGTAATGCTGAAACCATCTGAACTCAATATTTAGAAGACTTGTCCTTAGTAGAGATGAGCGAACAGTGTTCTATCGAACACATGTTCGATCGGATATCAGGGTGTTCGCCATGTTCGAATCGAATCGAACACCGCGTGGTAAAGTGCGCCAAAATTCGATTCCCCTCCCACCTTCCCTGGCGCCTTTTTTGCACCAATAACAGCGCAGGGGAGGTGGGACAGGAACTACGACACCGGGGGCATTGAAAAAAATTGGAAAAAGTCATTGGCTGCCGAAATCAGGTGACCTCCATTTTAGACGAATAGTGGATTTCAAATCCGGGTCATATGAGAATGTGAACTTTGTGACTATGAGACAGGGATAGCTGCTACATCAGAGCCGAGGGTGCGCTTGAACCCTTGTGCACACTCTGCTTCATCAAGCTAATAGAATGCATTGGCCAGCGCTGATTGGCCAATGTATTCTATTAGCCTGATGAAGTAGAGCTGAATGTGTGTGCTAAGCACACACATTCAGCTCTACTTCATCGGGCTAATAGAATGCATTGGCCAGCGCTGATTGGCCAGAGTACGGAACTCGACCAATCAGCGCTGGCTCTGCTGGAGGAGGCGGAGTCTAAGATCGCTCCACACCAGTCTCCATTCAGGTCCGACCTTAGACTCCGCCTCCTCCGGCAGAGCCAGCGCTGATTGGCCGAAGGCTGGCCAATGCATTCCTATGCGAATGCAGACTTAGCAGTGCTGAGTCAGTTTTGCTCAACTACACATCTGATGCACACTCGGCACTGCTACATCAGATGTAGCAATCTGATGTAGCAGAGCCGAGGGTGCACTAGAACCCCTGTGCAAACTCAGTTCACGCTAATAGAATGCATTGGCCAGCGCTGATTGGCCAATGCATTCTATTAGCCCGATGAAGTAGAGCTGAATGTGTGTGCTAAGCACACACATTCAGCACTGCTTCATCACGCCAATACAATGCATTAGCCAGTGCTGATTGGCCAGAGTACGGAATTCGGCCAATCAGCGCTGGCTCTGCTGGAGGAGGCGGAGTCTAATGTCGGACCTGAATGGAGACTGGTGTGGAGCGATCTTAGACTCCGCCTCCTCCAGCAGAGCCAGCGCTGATTGGCCGAATTCCGTACTCTGGCCAATCAGCGCTGGCCAATGCATTCTATTAGCCCGATGAAGTAGAGCTGAATGTGTGTGCTTAGCACACACATTCAGCTCTACTTCATCAGGCTAATAGAATACATTGGCCAATCAGCGCTGGCCAATGCATTCTATTAGCTTGATGAAGCAGAGTGTGCACAAGGGTTCAAGCGCACCCTCGGCTCTGATGTAGCAGAGCTGAGGGTGCACAAGGGTTCAAGTGCACCCTCGGCTCTCCTACATCAGAGCCGAGGGTGCGCTTGAACCCTTGTGCAGCCTCAGCTCTGCTACATCAGAGCCGAGGGTGCGCTTGAACCCTTGTGCACACTCTGCTTCATCAAGCTAATAGAATGCATTGGCCAGCGCTGATTGGCCAGAGTACGGAATTCGGCCAATCAGCGCTGGCTCTGCTGGAGGAGGCGGAGTCTAAGATCGCTCCACACCAGTCTCCATTCAGGTCCGACCTTAGACTCCGCCTCCTCCAGCAGAGCCAGCGCTGATTGGCCGAATTCCGTACTCTGGCCAATCAGCACTGGCTAATGCATTGTATTGGCGTGATGAAGCAGTGCTGAATGTGTGTGCTTAGCACACACATTCAGCTCTACTTCATCGGGCTAATAGAATGCATTGGCCAATCAGCGCTGGCCAATGCATTCTATTAGCGTGAACTGAGTTTGCACAGGGGTTCTAGTGCACCCTCGGCTCTGCTACATCAGATTGCTACATCTGATGTAGCAGTGCCGAGTGTGCATCAGATGTGTAGTTGAGCAAAACTGACTCAGCACTGCTAAGTCTGCATTCGCATAGGAATGCATTGGCCAGCCTTCGGCCAATCAGCGCTGGCTCTGCCGGAGGAGGCGGAGTCTAAGGTCGGACCTGAATGGAGACTGGTGTGGAGCGATCTTAGACTCCGCCTCCTCCAGCAGAGCCAGCGCTGATTGGCCGAATTCCGTACTCTGGCCAATCAGCGCTGGCCAATGCATTCTATTAGCTTGATGAAGCAGAGTGTGCACAAGGGTTCAAGCGCACCCTCGGCTCTGATGTAGCAGAGCTGAGGCTGCACAAGGGTTCAAGCGCACCCTCGGCTCTGATGTAGGAGAGCCGAGGGTGCACTTGAACCCTTGTGCACCCTCAGCTCTGCTACATCAGAGCCGAGGGTGCGCTTGAACCCTTGTGCACACTCTGCTTCATCAAGCTAATAGAATGCATTGGCCAGCGCTGATTGGCCAATGTATTCTATTAGCCTGATGAAGTAGAGCTGAATGTGTGTGCTAAGCACACACATTCAGCTCTACTTCATCGGGCTAATAGAATGCATTGGCCAATCAGCGCTGGCCAATGCATTCTATTAGCGTGAACTGAGTTTGCACAGGGGTTCTAGTGCACCCTCGGCTCTGCTACATCAGATTGCTACATCTGATGTAGCAGTGCCGAGTGTGCATCAGATGTGTAGTTGAGCAAAACTGACTCAGCACTGCTAAGTCTGCATTCGCATAGGAATGCATTGGCCAGCCTTCGGCCAATCAGCGCTGGCTCTGCCGGAGGAGGCGGAGTCTAAGGTCGGACCTGAATGGAGACTGGTGTGGAGCGATCTTAGACTCCGCCTCCTCCAGCAGAGCCAGCGCTGATTGGCCGAATTCCGTACTCTGGCCAATCAGCACTGGCTAATGCATTGTATTGGCGTGATGAAGCAGTGCTGAATGTGTGTGCTTAGCACACACATTCAGCTCTACTTCATCGGGCTAATAGAATGCATTGGCCAGCGCTGATTGGCCAGAGTACGGAATTCGGCCAATCAGCGCTGGCTCTGCTGGAGGAGGCGGAGTCTAAGATCGCTCCACACCAGTCTCCATTCAGGTCCGACCTTAGACTCCGCCTCCTCCAGCAGAGCCAGCGCTGATTGGCCGAATTCCGTACTCTGGCCAATCAGCACTGGCTAATGCATTGTATTTGCGTGATGAAGCCGTGCTGAATGTGTGTGCTTAGCACACACATTCAGCTCTACTTCATCGGGCTAATAGAATGCATTGGCCAGCGCTGATTGGCCGAATTCCGTACTCTGGCCAATCAGCACTGGCTAATGCATTGTATTGGCGTGATGAAGCAGTGCTGAATGTGTGTGCTTAGCACACACATTCAGCTCTACTTCATCGGGCTAATAGAATGCATTGGCCAATCAGCGCTGGCCAATGCATTCTATTAGCGTGAACTGAGTTTGCACAGGGGTTCTAGTGCACCCTCGGCTCTGCTACATCAGATTGCTACATCTGATGTAGCAGTGCCGAGTGTGCATCAGATGTGTAGTTGAGCAAAACTGACTCAGCACTGCTAAGTCTGCATTCGCATAGGAATGCATTGGCCAGCCTTCGGCCAATCAGCGCTGGCTCTGCCGGAGGAGGCGGAGTCTAAGGTCGGACCTGAATGGAGACTGGTGTGGAGCTATCTTAGACTCCGCCTCCTCCAGCAGAGCCAGCGCTGATTGGTCGAGTTCCGTACTCTGGCCAATCAGCACTGGCCAATGCATTTCTATGGGGAAAAGTTAGCTTGCGAAAATCGCAAACTGACAGGGATTTCCATGAAATAAAGTGACTTTTATGCCCCCAGACATGCTTCCCCTGCTGTCCCAGTGTCATTCCAGGGTGTTGGTATCATTTCCTGGGGTGTCATAGTGGACTTGGTGACCCTCCAGACACGAATTTGGGTTTCCCCCTTAACGAGTTTATGTTCCCCATAGACTATAATGGGGTTCGAAACCCATTCGAACACTCGAACAGTGAGCGGCTGTTCGAATCGAATTTCGAACCTCGAACATTTTAGTGTTCGCTCATCTCTAGTCCTTAGGTGCTTAGATATGTACCCCGGTACCAGGACCCGGATGAAGCTGCCACCTCTATATTTCTAATAATGACACCCCAATGCAATTAGTTCCGCAATAGGAAAGCCTGTGTCTCATTGAATGGCCTGATATATTCTTCCTATATATGAATGTGGTGCATAGTCTAAGATTAAAGAGGACTTTTCACCATTGCCCCCAATTCTTTGCCAACAAGGACTGAATCCTAAATCAAACACATCTTCTGATGTTCGCCCATATCTACCCAATATGCTAAATAGGCCCTCTACTGTTATGGGGCAGTCCTGGACTGTCTTCTACAACCAAGGACTGCCCGCACATTAGATGATAAACCTATGGTAGAGAAAAAAATTACATGTGCATTGGACTCAGTGGAGTAGCACCTATTATACTGTGAAAAGAGTTGGAGATGGTGAAAGGGTCTCTTTAAGAACAAAACATTAGGAATCTCTGCTACATATGAACTGTGGCTAGATGGTTTTTTTTTTTTCATTTGACATTAGAGTCTTGTAAAAACAATTGTGCTTTACTGTGATCTATAATTTGTGCACTGATGTTTGATAGCCATCTGGATATCCTGCAGATTCACATATGTTTCAGTCCTAAAATGAGGAGGATATGTACAACAATATGGAAAGTGATAAGATGCCTCCCTGTGTACAATAGCTGCAGCAGATACAATATATAATTGACAAGTGAGACCAGAACACCTTGATTGAAATATTTTTGAATATAGAAAAGTTAATTTAATGTTCTGCTTCATAGCTGTCAAATTAATGTTCTGCCTGCTAGTTGAGCAGTAGCGAGAAACTTCTCTCAAAAGCGCATGATTGACAGCTCAGGTTGCAAAGCCCGAATTCAGCAATACCACATCTTCATCAAAGATGTCCAATTTTGTCCACAACCACAGTGTCGGACTGGGATGCCTAGGGTCCACCCATGAAATTTATTCTTGGGGCCAATGTACAGCTAATGGCCAATATTGTCACCTGTTAGCAAATTCCTAACACATTTTCTCAGCAATGAGATTTTTTCTTAGTCCTTGTCATGGACTGTTTATGTCCTGGGGACCATGTCCATAATGTTGAGACTAGCTTTTGCTGTGAACTAGGGTCCACTTAATTCTGTGAGCCCAGTCTACCTGCTCATATAGAAACAAGCAGCAAAACTGGAAACCTTGCAGCATTGTCAAGACCAGGGATCTGGACCAGGGAAATGGCAATGCTATAATGTCTAAAGATGAGCAGACTTCAGACCAAGTGCTAGGATGAAGCAAAGCCCCTCGGAGTGTTGATGTGTGCCCAATAAGAGGCCTCAGCTGTGACCCGGCCGCATGATAAGAGTGCTAGACGCCACAAGGATGAAGACACAGAGCACCAGATGCTGTGGGAAAGCCCAGAAATGGTAACAGAAGGTGAATATAAATATATTTTTTTTTTGGACAGCTCTGCTTCTTGCAGCCATGGCTCTCTCCTGATCCTTTGCCAGGGCCTGAGACACTCCTGGTTCACCACCTTAGTCTGCGAAATCTATGGCCGTTATTGGAGCACCCGAATATATATCGAGGCAAACTGTTACCACTTCATGTACTAGCGAGTCAGGTATGATGCCAAGCCAAAAAAAAAGTGCCGGCCTATTCTGAGGTACTTGTTGAGATCCCATTATGGCATAACCCTGGTCTGGCTGCACTGTTTGCCTTACCTGGGGCTCAGTCGTGGTCGCAGTATGGTATGTCAACCCTGGGTGAAATTTACGCTCAGGGTGTTTTCAACACATTTGATTCCATAGCCGTGTCCCATGACTTTCCTAAAACCTGATTTTTCTGATATCTCCAGATCAGATACACATTCTCCTCTTTATTGTTTCAACAGCCAAATAGAATCTCTATCTACCCTCTCATAGGTGTATTCTCCTTACAGGGGTCCAGAAGATTGATTTCCAATATTTATGCACATTTGATTCAAGTCAAGATGTCCTTGTTGGATGCTTCTGCCCTGGTGCACAGGCGTACCAATATTCCAGCCCTTACTGATGAGACATTTCAGGAAGTTCTTGAGTCGCCCCAACATGTGTCATCTTCAGCTAGTAATACATTTATTCAAACTTACATTCTTAATCAATGCTACCTGACCCCCGTCTACATAAAATGAGTCGACTGCCTAATCCGGGATCTCTTAAGTGTCCCTTTTCCCAGTTGGACTTTTGGCACATGATTTGTACACTGTTTTTGAGTGGGGTTGTGCATCTCCTGGTGGAAAGTCTGAATATGCCGATACTCATAACCCCAGAAGGCTGTCTTTTCAGCATATTGGATGAGGAGACCCGGCTGCACCATGCTAGAGTGTTTTTGAGGGAATCCTTGTTCTACGCTAGAAAGGCTATTGCACTCAGGTGGATGGCTTCTCGACTTCCATCAGTTTCTGTGTGGAAAAAGCTTATAAACTCAGTTCTCCCTTTTAACCAATTTGTATATAAGGGGGGAGGATGTCCTTAAAAGTTCCATAAAGTATGGGGACCATGGTGCAAGTATTCTGTAACTGAATACACAGCCCACTTGTTACGGTCAACCTTGAATTTGTTTACTCCATGAGGGGAGGAAAGATGCCAGAAGTACTCACAACTAGAGATGAGTAGTAGTATGGAGTAGTATTCCATCGAATATCTCCCCCTTCATAGTTAATGGACGGTGTAAAAAAAGCGCCAGGGAAGGTGGGAGGAGCATCAAATTTTTCCCGCGTTTACCACATGGTATTCAACCGAGTACACCAATAACTATGCAGGGGAGGTATTGGATCGAATACTACTCGCTCATCTCTACTCACAACCTTTTTATCTTTAGTGTACTGTATTAGTGCTGTTAACTACTGACTGTCCATTAAATTCTATGCATTTATTTGAATGACTATTGAGATATGCTGTACCGTATATTCTTTCCCATTGTGCCTCTTCTCTGCAGGCTTTACTGGTATTGCTCATGTATTGCCATGACTGTGGCTTTGTGGGAGAAGGTGGTGTAGCGTTGTTTCCCTTTGTTCTTCTTTTACACTGCTTGTTTTCTTATGATCCGGGACTTTATTGCATTTGGTGATTGTTCATTCTGTACAATCTGTATTATGCATTTGCTATCATCAATGTGTCTGTTGTACAATTTTCAATAAACTGAGTTAAAAAAAAAAATTATATATATATATATATATATATATATATATATATATACTTTTTTCACATCCCCTGAGCCTCCCTATTCTTAAAGAGAAATAATAATAATAATAATAATAAATAATTATAATAAAACTGGTGGCGACCATTTTAGTTGGTGAAAACAATTTGGAATATTTGGAACAAATCTGGTTCATTGCAAACCAATTTGCCCATCTATATTAATGTCCCATAGTAGCCCCTCCACACAGCACAAAGTCCCATAGTAGCCCCTCTACACAGTATAATGTCCCATAGTGACCCCTCCACACTCTATAATGTGCCATAGTAGCCCCTCCACAAAGTATAATGTCCCATAGTGGCCCCTCCACACAGTATAATGTCCCATAGTGGCCCCTCCACACAGTATAATGTCCCATAGTGGCCTCTCCACACAGTATAATGTCCCATAGTGGCCCCTCTACACAGTATAATGCCCATAGTGACCCCTCCACACTCTATAATGTGCCATAGTAGCCCCTCCACACAGTATTATGTCCCATAGTGGCCCCTCCACACAGTATAATGTCCCATAGTGGCCCCTCCACACAGTATAATGTCCCATAGTGGCCCCTCCACACAGTATAATGCCCCATAGTGGCCCCTCCACACAGTATAATGTCCCATAGTGGCCCCTCCACACAGTATAATGTCCCATAGTGGCCCCTCCACACAGTATAATGTCCCATAGTGGTCCCTCCACACACTATAATGTGCCTAAATATGATCCTGATGCATATAATCAGCATAATAATAAACTGAGTAGTTTGTTAAATAACCTATCCAGTTTATGAAATGGATGCACACGCTGGTTGAGATGTTTGTGTATTGGGTACGCACCAGCACAGGAAATGGGGTCTCATCCTGCCTGAGGGGCCCACTTAGACATTTACCTTCTCCCGTTTGGGCTATTCTGACACTGTACCCCTACCATGATTTAATCTAGTAATCATGAAGATTAATCTTGAAGGATATGAAAAGTGAACTTTATATTGTCCTTTTTGCCTACACTTTTATCTCATAGTGGAGAGAATGGGCATTAAATAAATCCACCAAGATGATGCATTAACGTAATGGGAGGACATTCTTATGTTAGATGAAACAAGTTGTCTAGTACAGAAATCCGATGTCATACACGGTGCCCTATCAGTGAATTATGACTTAATAGAAGGATTCTCTGTTCTCTTTTGATCAGAGTGTAGAATGTCTTCAAAGGACATCTCTCCCTCTGGAGGGCCTAGAATGCCCCGCAAGAAATCCCATGGATTTGTATGGGAACTATGTAATACTTAATTCTTTCTTTGGTGGCAATGCAGGGGAATATGAAAACTTCCAGCCAGGCTTCCCTCAGATATCAGGTCATTGCTGGGGGTCCCAGCAGGCAGAGTCTTTGTGATCACCTTATTGTCAAGGTAAAAGTAAGTTCTACCAAAGTGGAGAACATCCTTACAGGATAATGATGATAACAAAAAGTAATACATCTAATATAGAGCTAACTTGAAAGCATCTCTGATCTTAAAGGGTCTGACTGACAATTTTATTACTGCTTCAATGCCTCTATAATAACAAATGAGGCGACTCCCACCATTTTATGTATACAGTTCCTATAGAGACCTATGCTTCTATGGCTACAGACTTCAAACAAACCATATGTGTAGTCTGATCTTAAAGTTATTTCTTCCTCCTTTTTCATCTGTTCCTTCTTATTCTTTGTGACTGAAAGGATTGGCCATTGTACCATGACCATATACTGAGTCTGTGCCATGTTCTATCAGATATCATAAAGAGCATTTGATTTTGAACAGATGCAAAATATAGCGGCACCAAAAGGGAACCTAACAGAATCTGCCAAGTGCACGAGCCCTTACACAATCAAACACTTACACTAGGCTCACACTAGCTTTCTGATTTCCATTTTTTGGGTCTGCATGGGAGCCCCAAAGAAGGAAACCCTGTCCGCTTAAGGGCTCGTTCACACGGGGGCGGATTTTGACACAGAGAGGGAGGCGGGAGCCGCGTCACTCTCGGGTCAAAACCCGCCTGCCACAGCCATCGCGGTCGTGGCTTTCCCCTCCGTAGCCGGCTCAAATGAATGAGCCGACATTGGAGGATGCTGCCGCTAGGCGGAAGCTGCGGCTCAGCGCGCCGTGGCTTCCGCCTGAAGAAAGGTCATGTCACTTCTTTTTTTCTGCTAGCAGAAAAAAAAAATGCAATCTACAAAGACCACTATTATAAAGGGGCGGATTTTGAATTGAAATCCGCTGTCAAAATCCGCCGCTTTGTTCACATAAAAAGCAGTTACACATGGAAGCCCGTGGACCCCATAGACTTGCAGGACTTTTCACTCCTCCGTTTTTATGTCTATTCTGTGGTGGAGCCCAATACAGATGTGAAGTAGCCCTTGAGCTTTCCTTCATATATGTAACTTTCTTTGTTTCCATTGATATTGTGTTTCAGTCTTTTTCTTGTCTTAACAATACGAGTTTCTCTTTTTTTTTTGTACCACTACCTACTAACTTTGTTTTTGGTCTTCTTGTCATTGTCACTATTTGTATTATTTGTCATTTGATGAACATTTTATATAGACATTAAATGCGGTGTAAAACGTATGTTTAGCAATTTAAGTGTTACGTTGTATATTAAACACAATTGAAAATTAGCTGATGTGCATTTTGTATTAAAGAATTCTGACATAATTTACTAACACTGCCATAGTTGCACATAAAGCCTGTCAAATCTTCAATTTCCAATATTCTAATGAACATCAAAGTAGACCAACACTGCTGACATTGACAAATTGCAGAGGAGACTTTATTCATTAAACATTGTACTAATGTTTATTTAAATGCAATTTACTGTTGCATTATTGATTAGCTAGTGCAAAATTATTTAGCAGGGAGCGCATGTACCAAGTAGATTCTAGTATCTGGAATGATTTGTCTACGGATGACAAGTAGATTTGCTGAAGCCTTGGCATATGAGGATTTTAATTTATGTTAAAACAAAAGAACCCAGGAAATAATGTGCTTTGTCTGCATTAAAGGAGCGATGGAATATGGCTATGCAGGTCCATGCTAAGGACCAAGCACCCTCCCTGCACTGCCATACGGGCTCTGTGCCTATGTGTATAAACCCTAAACTTTGTAAATCTATATCTGTACTAAGGGGTCAACAATAGGGCTTATAGAGCCATACTGTATAGAGATGTAATAAGGCTGCAATACAGGTGTATGAGTATGGTAGTGAGCCCCCTCAGCTGACCCGAATAGTTCGGATCAGTCCAGCACTTCGGGTGCAATCTCACTGTTCCGGATGACAGGTCGAGATTGCAAATCCTGAAAAAAACAAGAAAATTGAACACAGTGGTAGAGCACAGAGCTATTAGACTGTGTGGCAGGGAGGTGCGATGAGCGCTGAGACAGAGACCTCACTACAGCCAGAGCCTGTGGGAACGGGGTTAAGTGAGTCTAACTTTTTTCAATGGTATTTAATATATTGATTAAATGGTCAATGAGGGGGAAAGGAGCACTATGTGGGGCTACTAGAAGGGAGTTGATATTGTGTGGACTATTTGAGCAGACATTAAAGTATGTTGGGGGGCCTACTCATGAAACCTTTGAATGGGGTCCACAGTGGATTTCTAGGGCAGCCACATATGGAATGAATCCATGCATGACATAAGTGACAAATGTGACATGCTACATTATTCTCCTTATCAATGTAAAGAATAGTTAAACATTACTGTGATAACATTCTGCAATTAGATATATTATCTATAGTTGACAACTATCCTGGATGCCCATGCCCGGACACTTAGGAGAATATTCTGGGCCTTGCAGAATGCTCCCACAACAACTCGGTTAGCAGCGTCCATGTGACAAAAAGGGCCATGGTTAGTTACATAAGTGGGCACTGAAATGAATGGACCAGTGCACATTCTGGCGGGCCTCTATGCAACCAGTGCCCCATCAGAATGAGGGACAAAAGTACACCATTAACCTAATTGATGGAGGCCTGAGTGGTCAGACCACATCTGACCTGCATGTTACCCCTATACTATGGATAGGGAATAACATAACCAGGTGGGGGAAACCACTTTATAAGATTAAAGGTTCGATTATTATTAGGAGTAATAATAATATTAATGTATATAGTGTTTCTATATTCTATAATTCTTTACAATTCAAAGGGGTTCATGTTCAGAACAAATCAGACATTGCAGACTAGCAAGACTACACAAGACAAACAATAGGGGTGAAGGCCCTGCTTGCAAGAGTTTACAATCCACGAGGAAATCAGGGGGACACTTAAGATAAAATATTTAGTGTTAAGTAAGATCTAAGGCTCTTATAGTTGAAAAGTTATGGTCATTCTTTCATTATGTAATATGATAATGTATGGTACCAAAACTGTCTAGCAAGGTAGCATTGTCCCGATGCATAGGTGAACATTTGGCTGGGATATAGGATACAGATGGTTGTGAGAAATTGAGCAAATTCCAATTGAGCTAAAGTTATTAGAAGAAAATCCAAAGGATCAGACCCATCTGCTTCAATCTCTTACATAAGCTGTTGTAGAAGGTTTGGGTTGGGTAGTAAAGCATCCATATGTTAGCGTAAGCCTACATGGATGATAATAATGTTTCAGAATGTAATGGCCCTTTCATAATAGAACAATACAAAATAAAAGATCACACAAAGTTCTGAATTGAACCAGTTTTACAGTCAATAACATAGACTATGACTGCCATGTTTACAGTCATTGCTTATAATCTACTCTCTAATTCTAATCCCTATCACTGTCATATTAATATATTGGAAAAAGTATCAATGTTGTTACACGCTTCATAAAGACTGAATTCTTTCAGAATTTTTTTCTAATTTGTTCTTATTTTAGTTTAATTTTTTTTTTTGCATGACTATGGGGCTGCCATCTTGCCTGAACTTCTCTAATCTGTTACCGTGTTTCCCCGAAAGTAGGACACCCCCTGAAAGTAAGGCATGCGGGGGTTTCTGTTAAATTGCCTAATATAAGGCATCCCCCGAAAATAAGGCATGCCTGGCAGTGGTGTGCGGGGTTTCGGGGGCGGGGCTTAGCGGAGCTTTTGTGGGCGGGGCTTAGCGAGCTCCACTTCACTGACACAGCAGCCGTGCTCTGTGCTCGGTGTGCACAGCAAAGCCGGCTGCTGCCTCTGCTGTTGTAGGATGAGCTCTCCCAGCTCATCCCAGAGGCAGAGACAACAGCTGCCATACAGAAGAGGCAGCAGCCGGCTTTCCTGTGCACATGGAGCACAGAGCACGGCTGCTGTGTCAGTGAAGTGGAGCTCGCTAAGCCCTGCCCATGAAAGCGCCGCTAAGCCCCGCCCCCGAAGCATCGCTAAGCCCCGCCCACCACTTACGGGATGAACAGCAGCACCAGCGCTGCTAGGAAGAAGGGAAAGGTAAGTATGATACCTTCCCCCCTCCCCTGCACTACACTACCTACAACCGGCAGTCATGCTGACGCTCCGCTAAGGAAGTGCCGGCATGACTGCCGGTTGTAATAAAGACATCCCCCGAAAATAAGACAGGTCCTATATTTAGAGTGACAATTTAATATAAGACACTGTCTTATTTTCGGGGAAACACGGTAATACCATCTAGTGATATGCTTTACACCATGGTCACGGTCATAGACAGCAATAGTCTGAAGCTGACTCATTGAAAACTATAAAAGAGTCTTCTATGCATGTTTTGTGCAGGGAGGTAGAGTAAATAATCTGTGACATCATTTATTGTCAGTAGGAAACAATACAGTGTTCTGTGCTCTTGTTTATGGAGGTATTAACTTCTATTGTAACACAGTATGTTTTGTTTGGGATGTAAATGAAGTAATTGCTTAGCAAATGGCTGCCATAATACTTGAGTACCAGAAGAGTCTGCTATTATTACAATATAATAAAAAATCAGTAATTTAGGATATATCTAGTGAGAAATGTTATAGTATTGAAAAGGGTTTTCCAGATTTTCCTTAGGATAGGTCATTCATTTCACACCAATATGGGACCTGGCACCCCCATCAACTACTACATAGTAGTTAAGATAATTTGGATTTAACAAACACATGAAAGGTTTTTTTTTTTTTACTTTTTAAAGTAAAAGGCTCCATATATCTGCACATATTATGACCCATAGTGGCCCCTGCACACTGTATTATCCCCATTTTGGACACCTATGAACCTCTCCCTGGTACACCCACATTGCCCGCAGATGTCAACCATCTTTGGTGATGTATGGGACATCACGTGAGCTTGTGTCGCAATGCATAAAGACGCAAGCCCCAGCCCATTTGACGTCTGGGATGTCACCAAGAAGGCCTGAAGCAATCTGGAGTCAGGAGAGGTAAGTAGCAGTGTTTTTTATGTTCTGCATTCCGCTTCAGACACATTTCTTTATATCAGAACACTGAAAGACAATTTGTTATTTTACTTGAACTGAGTTCCAGCACGTTCCAGCCCAATTTAAGCACTGATAGGGGCTTTTTTTTGCTTTTTTACCATCTTCACCACAATGTCTAAAAGGGAAGTAGCAACAGAAGACACTGGGTAGGGCTATCAGCCACACCAGATTTATCATCATTTATGCCAGAAATCCTGCTCAATTCATGTGGGAAATGTACGCCAGCCATAATTTTTGGAGTATATATTTTCTAATGCACGTGACCATGGATCAAGTCTGGCATCTATCTATCTATCTATCTATCTATCTATCTATCTATCTATCTATCTATCTATCTATCTACTTAACTCTATCTATCTATCATATAGTCCACAGCAGCACTAGAAAACAAATGGGTGCTCAGCCCAGAGTTCCAGGTATCAACTATACAGATTTATCCACAAAAGGGAAGACAGTACTTCAAAATGGTGTATCAAATCAGGGTGAATTTATAGTGTCCAGTTGATACACCATTTTGGAGAGCAGCCTTCTCTTTTGTGGATATCTATCTATCTATCTATCTATCTATCTATCTATCTATCTATCTATCTGACTTTCTATATACTGGGTCTATCTATCTACTTAACTCTATCTGTCTACTGTATCCTATCTATCTATCTATCTATCTATCTATCTATCTATCTATCTATCTATCTATCTATCTATCTATCTATGTTATTTGCTTAAATAATTCCTCTATAACAATTGTTTCACACTGGCCTAGTTTTGAATCACTAAACCCTGTTTTACAGAACAATGTTGCAGAACCTCTATGCACCAATTGCACCATTTTTACAACATCTGAGACTATAAGACAGTGGGGGTGTCTTGATAAATCAGCCCTGCCTCATTAAGGACTAAAGTACCATTCCTACTTTACATAATTTAACATAAAAAACAATATAAAAACATAATAAGGTGACAACTGCAACCCCCAGGCACGCGTTTAATACATCCTCATTTAGATGCTAATTTTGGCTCCTAGTGTACGACTGGTTAAAATAAAAGCCATTTTCAAAGGGCCAGATTACTTAGAAAGGCGCGATTAGGCAAATATCTATTGGCTCTCTAATATCAAGTGGCCTTTTAGGCAGTGAATATAACAGTTCAGATTAGGAAAGAAACAAAACATTTGTTGAAAATGTTGGAACGTGAAAGGAACTATTATATAAATAATAGAAGTGAAATATATGTCATCTATGCTCTATAAACACTAAGTGCATTACTTGAGAGAATAAAAACAGCATCAACTAAATTACCTTATACATAAAATGCTTTTAAATAAAACACTCATTCATGTAATTTTGGTTTTTGCACTGCTTATTAACAGAATAATCGCGCTAGAAGTTAAACAACGGGGGCGACATAAGTCACAGGAGAACAGATTGTCAATGCTGACATCAGAATTCATTGCATGAAAATGATGCTATAATTGGAATAATGAAAAATATTCAGGCAGGAAAAGAGCATGCAGTTTGTATTGTGTGCTTACTACAGGGACATTCATTACACGCTTTAGAAATTAGAGCTGGAGAAAAATCTGAATTTCACAGACTTATTGATCAAAGGAAAATCTATGTCTAAAAGAAAAATGAAGGGTGATATTATTGAATTCGTATCTGCATCTCTGCAGCGATAACGTGAAATCCAAATTCATTTATAGCGCACATAGTTGTACTTTGCTGCCTTTCATATTGCCGTAACAAAATGTGAGAGATGAATATTTAGTAGACTCTAATGCTATTAGAGATGAAGGTGTGTTAGATAAGTAGGAGTGATAGTGTTAGGAATAAGAATTGTGCTATTAGGGCTCATTCACACGCGCGCGTTTTGGTCAGTATAAACCAGAAGTGGAACATGAACAGAGGTAAAGGAAAAATGTAATATTTGCTTTCTTTGGACCCATTTTTGGTTTTGGGTTATTAATATTGATACAAGGTAGAGACTTATTATGCAAATGTGAAGCAATCCTACCACTTAGGCCATACATAGCCATTCATATTTATGTGTTTATGCAGACATCTGGTGGGTTTTGTGGACCATGGTACATAAAAAACAATGGAAGCACATCCTTTTTTACTGATGCATAATAACAATGAAAGTCTATGGGTAAGTGAAAAAAATATCTAGTCAATGTGACATCTCTTTTTTATGGACATACAACACATAGACTCAACAGGCTGATTAGAAGGGCCAGCTCTGTCCTGGGGAGCCCCGTGGACCCAGTACAGGTGGTGGGTGACAGAAGGATATTGTCCGTGGTGAGCTCCATACTGGAGAATAACTCCC
Organism: Leptodactylus fuscus; assembly: GCF_031893055.1. Lineage (NCBI taxonomy): Eukaryota > Metazoa > Chordata > Amphibia > Anura > Leptodactylidae > Leptodactylus > Leptodactylus fuscus. The sequence goes on from NC_134268.1 coordinate 53,248,165, forward strand.
ATCCCATGTATGAGACCGTGGCAGCACTGGGCAGTACTGTCAGTAACCAATTGCTTCACCCCAAGTGTGAGAAGGAGCGCTATCAGAGATCCTTCCTCCCAACTGCAGTCAGGCTACATAATCTACATCAGGCCAAGTGGAGATCACTCCGCACAGAAAACTAAATGATCCTGAAGTCTTCTCTCTTTTTTTTCTTTAGCTGCTATGACTCCTAGTATTTTATCTCCTATCTGCTATTCTGAGCTTACGTGTGTCTCCTTCTATAATATATTACTTGACAGTGTGTGTCTGATTACTTAACTAGCCACTTTTTAATGCATTTGGTATTCCGTTTGGGGGATCCCCAAGGGGACCCTCCGAACAGAATATTGAACGCAGATGTGAACCAGGCCTTAGACTTTGGCTAAGGCACCACATTGTAGAAACACAGCATCTCTGGCTGCTGCGTAAATACAACACAAAAAACATTGCGTATTAGGCTCCGTTCCCACGGAGTAACGCGCCTCTCATTCTGACACGTAAACACGTGTCAGAGTGAGGCGCTTCAAAACAGACTCCATTGACTTCAATGGGTTCGGTCTTAGGCGCGCTACCCATTGAACTCAATGGGAGACTTTTTTACCTATTGCTTTCAATGTGATATGCATGTATGAATGCATATCATTTCACAATGAAAGCAATAGGTAAAAAAGCCTCCAATTGAGTTCAATGAGTAGCGCGACTAAGACCGAACCCATTGAAGTCAATGGGATCTGTTTTGAAGCGCCTCACTCTGACACGTATTTACATGTCAGAATGAGTAGTGTGTTACTCCATGGGAACGGAGCCTTACAGTACCAGCAAAGTGAATGAGATTTCATTTAATCTCATCCATAGATTGTGGGGAATAAACTGCACTATAAAAAATTCAGGCATTACTGAAAAATGCAGCATGTTAATATTAGTTGCAGGTGTGTTTTAGCTGCAAGTGTTTATATTTAATAGGCAAAGAAAAAACACATTTTTGTTGCTTTTTTTCCACAGAGTTTTCTAGTTGCATTTCACTACATGAAACCTTAGTCATAGGTGGGAATAGCCTGTCAGAAACTGTGGCTTTTTCATAAACTATAGCATATTCGTAAAAAAATGTACATTTAACTTCACAGTTTGAATAGAAGTTCCTAAAATCCTTTTTCTTACAAGGTAACATTTGGTCCCTGTGGTGCAGCTGCAAATGGATTCAGAACTGGGTATGACTAAACCTCTAGAACGCTGAAACTACAGAAAAAATGTCTTTCTGTATAGTTTGAGTATAACTTACTATAACATTTTCTAAAGAATGTTACACAGGAGTGCTCAAAGTCATTTTACTATCTAAAATTTAAAAAAATTGAGAGATTTCTGCTGCTTACTAATTTCAGTCACTTGCAAGCTAAACATTGTGTTTATTGCTGCAGCTCTTTACTTTGCCCCTGCCATTTCTGCAGCTCTTTACTTCTACCTTGCCATTTCTGCAGCGCTTTACTTTGTCCCTGCCATTTCTGCAGCTCTTTACTTTCTCCTTGCCATTTCTGCAGCTCTTTACTTTCTCCTTGCCATTTCTACAGCTCTTTACTTCTACCTTGCCATTTCTGCAGCTCTTTACTTTGTCCCTGCCATTTCTGCAGCTCTTTACTTCCTCCTTGCCATATCTGCAGCTCTTTACTTCTACCTTGCCATTTCTGCAGCTCTTTACTTCCTCCTTGCCATTTCTGCAGCTCTTTACTTCCTCCTTGCCATTTCTACAGCTCTTTACTTCTACCTTGCCATTTCTGCAGCTCTTTACTTCCTCCTTGCCATTTCTGCAGCTCTTTACATCTACCTTGCCATTTCTGCAGCTCTTTACTTCCTCCTTGCCTTTTCTGCAGCTCTTTACTTCCTCCTTGCCATTTCTGCAGCTCTTTACTTTGTCCCTGTCATTTCTGCAGCTCTTTACTTCCTCCTTGCCATTTCTGCAGCTCTTTACTTCTACCTTGCCATTTCTGCAGCTCTTTACTTCTACCTTGCCATTTCTGCAGCTCTTTACTTCCTCCTTGCCATTTCTGCAGCTCTTTACTTCTACCTTGCCATTTCTGCAGCTCTTTACTTCCTCCTTGACATTTCTGCAGCTCTTTACTTTGTCCCTGTCATTTCTGCAGCTCTTTACTTCCTCCTTGCCATTTCTGCAGCTCTTTACTTCCTCCTTGCCATTTCTACAGCTCTTTACTTCTACCTTGCCATTTCTGCAGCTCTTTACTTCCTTCTTGCCATTTCTGCAGCCCTTTACTTCTTGCTTGTCTTTTCTGCAGCTCTTTACTTCCTCCTTGCCATTTCTTCAGTGAATGATGGATTAGGGGAGGAGTAGTAAATGTAATCTGGGCTGGCATGTTTGAAGATACATTAACCAGGACTGAGCTGCTGCTCCATTCTTATTGTATCTATGCTTTCACATAAAGCAGTCCAGTTAGTGAAATAAGAAAAAACAGATCTCTGCATTACAAATAAATAAATGTTGAGTTGATGGCTATGTACGATGATCTTAAGTTTTTATTTGTAATTTAAAGTTCACCTTAAGTCATTGGAGTAAGAACATTATAAAAAAGCACAAATCATAAGAAAAACAACTGAAATAATCAAATTAGTTCATATTTAATTCAACAATGTTGCTAATAATCAGGGGTGTAGCAAGTAACCATGGGGCATCATTGAAAAATTGCAGGAGGCCCCACTCTACCATGACCACCTTAAGCAGCAAGTTCAGAACTTGAAAAGTGTATGGTTCTTTTGGTCTCGTTTACAGGGCTAGTAAACATAGTGATTTTACAGTACAGGTAATGCAGACCATGATATCACCATACACAGGTAATGAACACCGTAGAGTCACAGTACAAAAGATAATGCAAACTGTAGTGTCACAGATTAGGAATAATGCACATGGTGATGTAACAGTACAGGGATAATTCACACAGTGATGTCACAGAACGTGGATAATGCACACAGTGATGTCATAGTACTGGATTAATTCACACAGTGATATCACAGAATGTGGATAATGCACACTTCGATGTCACAGTAATGGGATAGCTACCACAGTGGAAATGATATCCTGAGTAATCCCATTAATAGTATATGTATGCGGCACTCTGTAATATAGTTCAATCTGGGTGCTGATGTAGGGCCCCCACCCAATTCAATATACAATAAGAACTTCAGTACTCTCTTGATAAGATGCAGAACTAGTAATTTTATTCCGGACAACCCACAGACAGCACAAGAATCAAGAGTGACATTTCAGCTGGTCAAACCTTCATCAGTCCATATAGTTTGCTGTCACGACCTGAATTCTGGTATAAAATTGTGTGTTTTTCAGCTGGGGATTTGATCCGGTGGTCTGGGTCTTGTGGTGGTGTCCTTGCCGTTGGGCCATCTGCTTGGGTATTTGGTATCTGCCTTTTGAGTATACCTGTGGTTCTATGAATCGAGGCTCAGGTGTGGGCCATTATCATTATCCAATGAGACTATCCTGGGGCCTTTATTAGGAGGAGGGCTGGCTTTCCCAGTTGCTGGTTTTTGTGGTTACAACCTAGGATTTGTGGCCCTGGGAGGAGGAGTGTGTTTGATAGAACTTCTGCTGTCTAGGAACTGGTGCGAGTGTTGCTTTGTGTGTGAATCTGTTTGTCCCTCCACACTTCTACTCTGCCCTGTCCTTCAGTTTTGTTTGCCTGGCACTATCTAGTTGTTTGAGGTTTGGGTTCCAGTTTGTTTTGCCTCAGTCCTGTGTTAACCCTTTCCTCACCTCTCCACTGTCCCTCTCCTCATTCTCTTGTTGCGTATTGTGTTGTACTGTGTGTCTGTTGTCCAGCACATCCCATCCTGTCTGTTTTGTCTGCAGCTGCACCTTGGTTTCTGCAGGAGTGATCACCTTAGTATCCCCAGTCCCTAGCTCTCTTGTAGCTCTTGCCCTATCTGTCGGCTAGGCCTTCATGTTAGAGAGCCAGGAGTTGTCGGGGCCAAGGCTAGCTTGGGAACAGCTGACCAGCACCCGCAGGCAGGGCCTAGCTAGCCAACGTAGCGTTAGGGAAAATCTCCTTGCCCTGTTTCCTTAGCGGTGCAGTTTGCAGTCCGGATTTTCGGTCTGGACATAGACACGAACGTAACATGTGCTGAAGGGACAGAAATAACCTTAGTGGTGGTAAGCCCTGTCCTATGGCTAAAGGCTACAGTGTCCTCAGTATGATGCTATTCTGGTAATAAATTAGCCAATTGAGAACAAAGTGTGTTTGGTACCACAGGCATAACAATTGTCTTTATCACACAAAAGTTATGATCGTCAATGATACTCTATCTATGGCCAACTTAAAGGGGTTGTCCAGGATATTGGACTTTTTGGCTTATCCTTAGGATAGGCCATACATGTCTGATCAGCAGGGATCCAATCGGTTGTACAAGCTGCTATCTACTTCCAGCCCCATGTTTTGTATAGTATGAAGAATCCTGGTACAGGTGATTGGTGCAGAGATGACTTGTTGTCCCCTCCACCGCTTAAATATTTATGGTCTATCCTAAGTATAAGCCATAAAAACCTATACCCTAGACAACCGCTTTACCATTGTTTTATAACTATTGCCATATTCTTTACTTGATTGCTTTCTTTAAGTGACGGTATACCTGTGCATATATTATGTAACCATATAAACGTCTATGGATATTCAGCATCGTTATTTATGGGACCGGTTAATGTCTTGTATATGTAGCGAAAGAGTTTCATTTGTAAAGAATGCGGTTCTAAGGAGCGCATCCTATAAACATATTTCCGTGTAGGCTGTTGAAATGAATACATTGCTGTATCAAAGCGTGTTCATTAAACGCTACATCATTATAATCACTGCCAGCAATGTACCAAGAAGATCTATCACCAGTAAAGTTCCACAAACATCTGCAAGGAAACCTTTGTTTTAAAATTAATTTATTGTTTTCTTGCTGGAAAAAAATAAAAATCCTGGTGGCAGCCAATTGTAATTGATGTCCCTACAAGGCTTGCTGTAACAATGTAAGGACTAGGAGTCCTATGATTTGAACCTAGTACTTTGTTCCGAGGCTTCCTAATTGCTGTCTGAACCATTAATCATATGCTTAGCCCTGCATCTGTCTGAGCTTAAATCAGCTGGTTATCTGCCGCTACCTCCTGCACACTGCTTGCACATGATTTATTTGCAAATGGAAAGTGCAGCCTTTATCACAACATATCTAATAGAGAAAGCAGACACTTGCAGGTGCCTTTGTGCCCCAATCTTCAGCTTCTTTGGGGGTTTATTTAATAACAAGGGGCTTCGCTTTTGCATTTCTTTAGCACCCTATATATAAACTTTACCTGAACAACAACAAAAAAATTACATTAAAGATCTTTGCATTCACACCAGCCCTGAAAAGTAAACTCGGGTACAGGGACGTGTTGGTGCAATTTTTTGAATTTGTTTTTTAAAAAATTAGAACATTAAAAAAGAAAAAAAAAAATTACTCATGTTTTTTTCTATCCAGTTCTCATTTGGGTGAAAAAAAACCCAAAATGATTATTGATCGTATGATCGTAGTGTTTTTAACTACCTGCAAATACTAATCCGCAAAAAACACGCCATTATGTCAACCGCAAACACGGATTTTATAAGATCCCCTACACTTTTCTGTACCACAAATGTGGTCAAAAATAGGACATGCGGGGCAACATGGTGGCTCAGTTATTAGTACTACAGTCTTGCAGTGCTGGAGTCCTGGGTTCAAATCCTGCCAAAGACAACATCTGCAAGGAGTTTGTATGTTCTCCCCGTGTTCCTCCCATACTTCAAAGACATACTGATAGGGAAAAATGTACATTGTGAGCCCTACATGGGGCTCACAATCTACATAAAAAAATAGGACATATATATAATTTTATTAGGGCGGTCGTGTGTCTAGGCCTATAGAAGCATACTTTGCCCATACTTTGATCCACTATATTGTGGATCTCCAATTTCGGATTGAAAATATAGTGTGTGAATGAGGCCTAAGTCTTTATTCACTAAATGTCTGATGAAGCTAGTCTCTACGTCCATCAAAAAAGAGAAAGACACAGCATGTCAGTGTTTTGGATGGCCATGAGAAATGGTCTGTCAATAAAACAGACATGTTAGTAGACCATAGACAGACATGGTTTTAAAAACAGCTGCCATGTGAAAGTGAATAATGGTAAGGAGTAGAGATGAGCGAACACTAAAATGTTCGAGGTTCGAAATTCGATTCGAACAGCCGCTCACTGTTCGAGTGTTCGAATGGGTTTCGAACCCCATTATAGTCTATGGGGAACATAAACTCGTTAAGGGGGAAACCCAAATTCGTGTCTGGAGGGTCACCAAGTCCACTATGACACCCCAGGAAATGATACCAACACCCTGGAATGACACTGGGACAGCAGGGGAAGCATGTCTGGGGGCATAAAAGTCACTTTATTTCATGGAAATCCCTGTCAGTTTGCGATTTTCGCAAGCTAACTTTTCCCCATAGAAATGCATTGGCCAGTGCTGATTGGCCAGAGTACGGAACTCGACCAATCAGCGCTGGCTCTGCTGGAGGAGGCGGAGTCTAAGATAGCTCCACACCAGTCTCCATTCAGGTCCGACCTTAGACTCCGCCTCCTCCGGCAGAGCCAGCGCTGATTGGCCGAAGGCTGGCCAATGCATTCCTATGCGAATGCAGACTTAGCAGTGCTGAGTCAGTTTTGCTCAACTACACATCTGATGCACACTCGGCACTGCTACATCAGATGTAGCAATCTGATGTAGCAGAGCCGAGGGTGCACTAGAACCCCTGTGCAAACTCAGTTCACGCTAATAGAATGCATTGGCCAGCGCTGATTGGCCAATGCATTCTATTAGCCCGATGAAGTAGAGCTGAATGTGTGTGCTAAGCACACACATTCAGCACTGCTTCATCAAGCCAATACAATGCATTAGCCAGTGCTGATTGGCCAGAGTACGGAATTCGGCCAATCAGCGCTGGCTCTGCTGGAGGAGGCGGAGTCTAAGATCGCTCCACACCAGTCTCCATTCAGGTCCGACCTTAGACTCCGCCTCCTCCGGCAGAGCCAGCGCTGATTGGCCAAAGGCTGGCCAATGCATTCCTATGCGAATGCAGACTTAGCAGTGCTGAGTCAGTTTTGCTCAACTACACATCTGATGCACACTCGGCACTGCTACATCAGATGTAGCAATCTGATGTAGCAGAGCCGAGGGTGCACTAGAACCCCTGTGCAAACTCAGTTCACGCTAATAGAATGCATTGGCCAGCGCTGATTGGCCAATGCATTCTATTAGCCCGATGAAGTAGAGCTGAATGTGTGTGCTAAGCACATACATTCAGCACTGCTTCATCAAGCCAATACAATGCATTAGCCAGTGCTGATTGGCCAGAGTACGGAATTCGGCCAATCAGCGCTGGCCAATGCATTCTATTAGCCCGATGAAGTAGAGCTGAATGTGTGTGCTAAGCACACACATTCAGCACTGCTTCATCAAGCCAATACAATGCATTAGCCAGTGCTGATTGGCCAGAGTACGGAATTCGGCCAATCAGCGCTGGCTCTGCTGGAGGAGGCGGAGTCTAAGGTCGGACCTGAATGGAGACTGGTGTGGAGCGATCTTAGACTCCGCCTCCTCCAGCAGAGCCAGCGCTGATTGGCCGAATTCCGTACTCTGGCCAATCAGCACTGGCTAATGCATTGTATTGGCGTGATGAAGCAGTGCTGAATGTGTGTGCTTAGCACACACATTCAGCTCTACTTCATCGGGCTAATAGAATGCATTGGCCAGCGCTGATTGGCCGAATTCCGTACTCTGGCCAATCAGTGCTGGCCAATGCATTCTATTAGCTTGATGAAGCAGAGTGTGCACAAGGGTTCAAGCGCACCCTCGGCTCTGATGTAGCAGAGCCGAGGCTGCACAAGGGTTCAAGCGCACCCTCGGCTCTGATGTAGGAGAGCCGAGGGTGCACTTGAACCCTTGTGCAGCCTCGGCTCTGCTACATCAGAGCCGAGGGTGCGCTTGAACCCTTGTGCACACTCTGCTTCATCAAGCTAATAGAATGCATTGGCCAGCGCTGATTGGCCAATGTATTCTATTAGCCTGATGAAGTAGAGCTGAATGTGTGTGCTAAGCACACACATTCAGCTCTACTTCATTGGGCTAATAGAATGCATTGGCCAGCGCTGATTGGCCAGAGTACGGAACTCGACCAATCAGCGCTGGCTCTGCTGGAGGAGGCGGAGTCTAAGATCGCTCCACACCAGTCTCCATTCAGGTCCGACCTTAGACTCCGCCTCCTCCAGCAGAGCCAGCGCTGATTGGCCGAATTCCGTACTCTGGCCAATCAGCACTGGCTAATGCATTGTATTGGCGTGATGAAGCAGTGCTGAATGTGTGTGCTTAGCACACACATTCAGCTCTACTTCATCGGGCTAATAGAATGCATTGGCCAATCAGCGCTGGCCAATGCATTCTATTAGCGTGAACTGAGTTTGCACAGGGGTTCTAGTGCACCCTCGGCTCTGCTACATCAGATTGCTACATCTGATGTAGCAGTGCCGAGTGTGCATCAGATGTGTAGTTGAGCAAAACTGACTCAGCACTGCTAAGTCTCTGCATTCGCATAGGAATGCATTGGCCAGCCTTCGGCCAATCAGCGCTGGCTCTGCCGGAGGAGGCGGAGTCTAAGGTCGGACCTGAATGGAGACTGGTGTGGAGCGATCTTAGACTCCGCCTCCTCCAGCAGAGCCAGCGCTGATTGGTCGAGTTCCGTACTCTGGCCAATCAGCGCTGGCCAATGCATTCTATTAGCCCGATGAAGTAGAGCTGAATGTGTGTGCTTAGCACACACATTCAGCTCTACTTCATCAGGCTAATAGAATACATTGGCCAATCAGCGCTGGCCAATGCATTCTATTAGCTTGATGAAGCAGAGTGTGCACAAGGGTTCAAGCGCACCCTCGGCTCTGATGTAGCAGAGCTGAGGGTGCACAAGGGTTCAAGTGCACCCTCGGCTCTCCTACATCAGAGCCGAGGGTGCGCTTGAACCCTTGTGCAGCCTCGGCTCTGCTACATCAGAGCCGAGGGTGCGCTTGAACCCTTGTGCACACTCTGCTTCATCAAGCTAATAGAATGCATTGGCCAGCACTGATTGGCCAGAGTACGGAATTCGGCCAATCAGCGCTGGCCAATGCATCCCTATGGGAAAAAGTTTATCTCACAAAAATCACAATTACACACCCGATAGAGCCCCAAAAAGTTATTTTTAATAACATTCCCCCCTAAATAAAGGTTATCCCTAGCTATCCCTGCCTGTACAGCTATCCCTGTCTCATAGTCACAAAGTTCACATTCTCATATGACCCGGATTTGAAATCCACTATTCGTCTAAAATGGAGGTCACCTGATTTCGGCAGCCAATGACTTTTTCCAATTTTTTTCAATGCCCCCAGTGTCGTAGTTCCTGTCCCACCTCCCCTGCGCTGTTATTGGTGCAAAAAAGGCGCCAGGGAAGGTGGGAGGGGAATCGAATTTTGGCGCACTTTACCACGTGGTGTTCGATTCGATTCGAACATGGCGAACACCCTGATATCCGATCGAACATGTGTTCGATAGAACACTGTTCGCTCATCTCTAGTAAGGAGTGACGTCCATTTTTTTAACAGACGTTATACGGCAGCATTAAACTCAAGTGAATGGGAGCTATATACATAATCATTTCAATGGTCCTTTGTAACGGACCATCAAAATAGAGGTCATGTCCTATTTTTGTCTGTTTTCACAGACCCTCAAATGTATGGGAGATATGTAAAAATGGGTGTCCCTCACGTGCAAAACTGCAGTGAAAAATAAACGAACATTAAAAACAGATTAAAGGGGTTCTATTAGCAAAATTAGTCAGAGTTTTCCTCTGACTTTCGGTTTCAATTATATCTATGGGGAAACCACCAGCATTTCTGCAGCTGACGAAGGCTGCATAGTCGAAACGCGCGTCAGGTACTGGGGAGTGAGTGCCTGTCCTGACTTGTATACCTCCTATTGGCAACATGGGTAAGCCACAGTGCTATTAAACCTGTATATAGTGGTATAGGATACATGTGAACCTATGTTGTTATAGTCACCAATGTGTGTGTATCAATGCTATTACTTTAATGGATAGGAGACATATATTGGACCACATGGTAACTTTAAACTTCTAGCACTTTCTTTAAGCTGTTGTGGTAATGTGTATAACTTAGTGGCCACTCATGATATATACCTCAGCAGCTATTGATACTATTGCTATGTGTATATAATGCCCACACACGGTGTATAAAGGACTCCAATGCTGAGGTCCTATCTTGCATTAGCTTAATCCATGTGCATTCCATTGTATGTAAATACTTAAAGGGACCACATACCATCTGCTGCACTTCACTTTTACCCAGTCAGTTTGTATTTGTAGATTCCCCTTCTAATGTCCATCTTTTATATATGTGTATGATGTAATAAATAAAATTATGACAAGTTTATTGACCTAAACTGGATGTGTAATATATTCCTTTTATACTAAGTGTCATACTCACGATTGTTTTTCTTGTGGATATTTATGTGTATGGTGAGGACACAGATTTCTTTAGGGCTTGGTATAGTTTAACCCCTTCCCGCCGATGGCATTTTTTGATTTTCGTTTTTTGTTTTTGACTCCCCTCCTTCTAAACCCCATAACTTTTTTATTTCTCTGCTCCAAGAGCCATATGAGGTCTTAATTTTTGTGGGACAATTTTTTCTTCACGATGCTACCATTAATTATTCTATATAATGTACTGGGAAGCAGGAAAAAAATTCAGAATGGGGTGGATTTGAAGAAAAAATGCATTTCTGCGATTTTCTTACGGGCTTTGGTTTTACGGCGTTCACTGTGCAGCCAAAATGACATGTCCCCTATATTCTGTGTTTCGGTACGGTTCCAGGGATACCAAATTTATATGGTTTTATTTACATTTTGACCCCTAAAAAAAATTCCAAAACTGTGTTAAACAATTTTTTTTCTAAAAGTCGCCATATTCCGACGGCCGTAACTTTTTTATACGTAAGTGTACGGGGATGCATAGGGCATCTTTTTTTGCCGGGTGTACTTTTTAGTTCTACCATTTTCGGGAAATGTTATTGCTTTGATCACTTTTTATTCAAATTTTTATCAGAATCAAAACAGTGAAAAAACGGCGGTTTGGCACTTTCGACTATTTTTCCCGCTACGGCGTTTACCGAACAGGAAAAATATTTTTATAGATTTGTAGAGCGGGTGATTTCGGACGCGGGGATACCTAACATGTATGTGTTTTGCAGTTTTTAACTACTTTTATATGTGTTCTAGGGAAAGGGGGGTGATTTGAACTTTTAATTCTTTTTATATTTTTTTATATTTTTTTAACTTTTTTTTTTTTTTGCATTTATTAGACCCCCTAGGGGTGTTGAACCCCAGGGGGGTCTGATCACTAATGCAATGCATTACAATGCTAATGCATTGCAATGCATTGCAAAAAAGCATCCTTTCTTTTGCAGGCTGCATAGACCAGCCTGCAAAAGAGAGGATTTGCAGACAAGCCTGGGAGCCTGTACAAGGCTCCCGGCTGTCATGGCAACGGGACGTCAGCCCTGGAGCATGCTCCAGGAGCTGGCGATCCCAGCCAAAATGGCGGCGCCCATGCGCCGCCGGGAAATATGGCGCCTCCGGCGCCTTTGATTGTGGTGCCGGAGGGGTTAATGCCTCCGATCGGTCCGGGGACCAATCGGAGGCATTAGAGCCGGTTGTCTACTGCTTAAAGCAGTAGACACCCGGCGGCTATGGCGGCCGCCTGGCTCCCGGGCGGTCGCCATAGTTACAGACCCGACATGCGTCGTACTATTACGGCGCATGTCGGGAAGGGGTTAAAGGAACCCATGCATTTATATACTTTAATATACTTTAGGTTGCTTATTTTTGGTTGGTTGTCTATCGTTTTCTGCAGGTATAATTGACATGCTGCAATTTCCAAAAATGCGCAGGTTTTGGAAATCGCGGCATGTTTTTTACCGCAAGGCCAGTATGAAACAATTGTTATAGAGGAATAATTTAAGCAAATAATATAGATTGATTGATTTATTGATAGATAGATAGATAGATAGATAGATAGATAGATAGATAGATATCCACAAAAGAGAAGGCTACAAGTTACAAGTATTAGACTATAGACTATAGCACCTAAAAAATAAAAAGTTTTAATTTTTGTAAATGTATTGTATTAAAACAAGCTGAAACCTGAATTTAGTATTACCATGACTGTTCTGACCCATATAAAAAACTAAAGACTTGAGAGTCTTCAGTAGTTGATACCTTTTTTAATAGCTTTTTGAAGGATGCATATTTATGTACAGAGGTACACATAGGAATAGAATTTTAGGAGGGAGTGTGGAAGAAGGTTATTGGTTATTGGTACATACAAGTAAACACTTCATCAGTTTGCAATGTTCTTATCAGTTCAGAGAGTCATCTTTTTCAGTTCAGTGATTTCTGTAGGATGCCATGAACCCATGTGACAGATTCATCCCTTTTGGAGAGTGTTAAACAAGGTCATCAGCTTGTACTCATAAATCCTCCTCTCTTTCCTTTATTTAAAATTCCCTCTTAAAACCAAAATTTTCATGTCATTGGTGATATTATGATCTTCATTGCAGAAATGTTTTGACACGGGAAGGTCCATTCTTTGTTCTCTAATTGTATGACAGTGTGAGTTCATCCGCATTCTAAAATTCTGACCAGTCTCTCCAACATATAGATTTTCAGTGGAACACTTGGTGCATATTATTAAATACACTACATTAGGTGTGTTACAGGTGAAGGTACCTGGGATTTTATATTCCCTGTTAGACTTTGGTATCTTTATCTTGTTGGAGGTCATGTTGTGACGGTAGGTTTTGCTCCTTTTCTGTCTGCATGGGAATGTTCCTGTGTTAGTTGGATGTGACAGTGAGCTGCTAATAACCATATTCTATAGCACAGGAGAGGGGGGTCTGGAAATATGGATTTTAGACGGTGGTCTTTTTGTAGTAGTGGATGTAATTTGCATGTGATTCCTCTCAGCATCTCCAGGTGGGGGTTGTACGTGACAACCAGGGGCACCCAATTGTTTTCCTGTTTGGTATTGTATTTAAATAACTCCGATCTTGGTATTCTAGTGGCCCTGGTGATCTGGTTTTCAACTGTTCTTGGATGGTAACCCTGCCTGAAGAATGTGTTTTTGAGGCCCCCAAGGTGTTTGTCTCTATCTGCAGGGTCTGAACATATGCGATGATATCTGATAGCTTGGCTGTAGACAATGGAGTTCTTTATGTGTTTTGTTTTTAAATCTACCTGAGGAAAAAGCCGAGAGCTTCGAAAGCTTGTAATCTGTCATCATTATTAGTTAGCCATTAAAAGAGGTATCAACTACTGAAGACTCTCAAGTTTTTTGGTTTTTATATTTCCTACCCACTGACTAACACGGTACAAAAAAAAAAAGTTTTCCTTTCTTCTGACCCACAGAATATAAGGAACATGTCATTGTACCTCATTGTGAATCACTTGCAGTATTTTTAAATTTTCACTACATTCTTATTTTCCAAGTCCCTATATATGTATTTTTTTTTTTTTTTTTTTTTTTTTTTTTTAAATACACCCTTGAAATATTGCAACTTTCGTATGGCCATTGATACTTCCTGTTCTGAAGAGATCACTTTACCCCAGCCATCTCATTATCGACAGGACACCTCTGTTATACAGCTGGGCGCAGATAACACAGGATCCATTACTGGCAATGTGTCTACAAAATGTTTGCCAAAATCTTGTAAAAAATTGAAATAAACTAACAAAATCAGAAAAAACAGATTCAATCAGGTCATACATATGCTATACAGAAAACATAAGATAAATGATTATGTTAGCAGGAGGAGAGATATGTAGAGTATACCTGAAAGTTGAAACATCATGCACTGACATTATATGACATTTTACTTAAATTTTGAGACTGACAGATTTGATTCGGTGAATTTTGTGACAAATAACTGCAGGTAAATATGCTTTATTTTGCTCTCACATGTATGTTTGAAGGAAATGTTTAAATACACCTGTCATACTTGCTGGAACATTTATTTGACAGCTTAGTATGTTATTGCTGATCTGCATTGCAATGTAAAACCTCAATGAAGGATTTTTGGCAGATGTTTGTCAATGTAAGTTTTTTCCCTGTCTAAGTCTCTATTACTTTTGCACATAGAAAATGCTGGGAAATTAAAGGAAACTTCATATCTAAATGGATGACTTTACAATGGATTATCAGATCTATCCTATTTACTGTATAAAGAGCATTGCTAATCATAGAAATGTTTGTGGAAATTATGTACCAGATTTTGAACAAATTTAGAACAAAATATCTTACTAAGGCTAAGGCCACACATAGCAAGTACAGTCGTCATACAATCCCCTCTCCCCCAGGGGGTAAATCCAAAATATATTTTAAAAAAATAATAAATACTTATGAAACTAGCTTGCATAATATAAAAAGAATACACACCAGAGGGTATAAGATGGTATATACACAGTCCAGTCATATTAATGTGACCACCACCTACTTTTGACATCAACATTAAATAACCAATCACAGAAGGCATGTGTCATCAGCCATCTGGGTGCACTCATCATTGTGGACGGCACGGTGGATCAACACAAGTATGCATCTATCCTTGCAGACCATGGTCACCCCTAGATGCAAATTGTTTTTCCTCAGGATGATGGCATCTACCACCAGGACAATGCGACGTGTAATAAAGCTTGCAGTGTACGTATGTGGTTCGAGAAGCACCAGGATCAGTTTACCGTATTCCCTTGGCCAGCAAATTCCCCGGACTTGAACCCAATCAAGAATCTGTGGGACCACCTCAATCTAGTTGTTCGCGTCATGGATGCTCAAACGCGTAACCTCAGCATGGCTCAACATCCCAGTGAACATCCAAACAACCTCTCTCTTCCTGCACGTCTCGCCAAAGGTGGTTATTCTGGATTTTGAAAGGTGGTCACATTAATGTGACTGGACTGTGTAGTTAGGGTTTGGATGTTTAGTTTGAAAGACAGGGCAGAATCAAAGGTTACCCCAAGGAAACTCTTTTCGGGACTGGTGTAAGTATGGAGCCATTAACTTTAATAGATAGGTAAGATATTGGGTTGTGTGAGATGGGGGATTGACTTGATTTTCTCTTTACTGAGTTTGAGAAAGTGGGAGGAGAAAAGAAGGTTATTGCTGGAAGACACTTTGGAACTCTGAATAGCTGGAGGGGGGGGGGGTCATGTCTGGGACAGAGAGACATGTTTGATTGTTGTCGGCATAACAGTCATATTGAAGGTCATGGGACTCTATGAGTTGGCCTAGACTGATGGTACAGATGGAGAATAGTAAGGGTCCCAGGACAGAGACTTGAGGGACACCTAAAGAGAGAGGGTGTGTTGAGGAGGTGGTGTGTGAGTGGGAGACGCTAAAGGTGCTATGGGGGGGGGGGTAGGAAGAGATTGAAAATATGGCCATGTTGGTGATGCCAAAGATTGAGACCATTTGTAAATGTAGAAGGTGGTCAGGAAGAATCAACTCAGAGCAATGTGATTTCACTTTAGAAAATGGTCAGTAGACATATGGTTTGTACTATCTACACAAAAACTATTCTGCTTTTCATAAACACTAAAATACAGCAAACCAAAAAATTTAGAATCTCACTTTGTTTGGAATGTTCCATTCAAGCTCTCCCCAAGGGGTAACACAAAGTTCTATCATTAAGTAATAAAGATTATGGTTACACAGTTCCTATCACAAGGCTACAATTAAGGAGCCCGCGGGGGGGGGGGGGCGGAGCCTGACCGCGCTAGGTGATGGAAGCACACTAGAGGAGCTCCGTCACATAAAGCTTACAAGAAGCCACAAAACCCAACCAAAGAGAACTAAAATGGTCAAACCAGGGAAGGAGAAGACCGGGGATCAACCCTGCACCCCTAAGATACAAAAATCTCAGGGAGACTTGCAGCGCTTTCTGAAAAAGAAAAATCCCCTCTCACCACGAGTCTCTTCTAAGATGGCGCCGAGCAGGAGACTTGATATGGAAACAGGCGATGAATCAGAGACTGAGAGCGTTATGGAAGGTGAGCAACTAGACAGCAGCTATATATCTAAATCCTTCCTACAGAAAGCCCTAACTAAAGCCTTAACTAAAGCTGTAAACCCAATTATGTCAGAACTTACCGAAATAAAGGCGGAGATGCAGTCTATCGGTAATAGAGTACAGATTCTAGAAGATAACTGCGTCACAATGCGTTCCCATACAGAAGATATGGTTGATACACTACAGCACCACAAAGACCTTATAGACAGATCACTTACCTTAGCTGAAGTTCTGGAGAATAGAAGTAGGAGAAAGAACTTAAGAATTAAGGGACTCCCAGAATCTTATGCCCCTGGTGATCTCCCCAAAATGGCAGACAAGCTGTTTACAGATTTGCTCGGCCCTGAGAGAGCTGCTAAAGTAGTCGTAGAGCGCATCCACCGAGCGCTTAGGCCAAAGCCTAAACAGGGAGACCCGCCACGTGATGTACTCTGTGGACTGCTCTCTTATACGGACACTGCCGCTTTACTGACCGCAGCACGGGCTTTGGATAAGGTCTCATATGAAGATAATGAAATCTCGATTTATCAAGATGTAGCCCCTTCAATATTAGCCAAAAGACGGCTACTCAGACCACTCCTGGAGGAATTACGCGTACGCAACATCCAGTACGCCTGGCTGTACCCATTCGGTCTCGCCATAAATTGCGGAGGAAAGAGATTAACCGTTCACACGCCTAGGGATTTACAAGCAGTTTGGGACATCCTCGACATAGACCCCATTGAAATACCATCTTGGCTACCATCTCAGGATGTTCCTCCCTTGCCTGATCTGCCAGATCTCCACTCCAACCGACCAAGATACCGTTCTCCGAGAGCAAGAAAAAATTCTTTCAAATGACGCTTATTGGCAACATGACGACACCTTCATGTTATATGTGAGCTACACGTAGAAGCCGTGAGTGACACTGTTCAGTTGTTTTTTGTTATTGCCCACCAGCCTTGCTTCACTTATTGTTTCCCCATCTTAGTGGTCGTATGGACTCACTTACTCACAAGTAAATTATGAGACACCTATTTCTGGAAACTATATGTCCCCTGTTGGGCACTCATGATGTAAGCTCATTTTGCTCATGCTCTCCATCTATTGTTTCCACCTGCCTTTACCTATACCTCTGTTACTCCTTCCCTTTAGACCTATTTTCTCATCCATATTGCTAATAACCGCTATGCTCGTTGATTTCATTGTACTTTCTAGGTGGCCGACTTGTAAGCTTGTTTCCGATCAGGACTTACTTCGTTCCAAAGTTTTATAGTTCACTTAGTATTAGATTAATATTTTCGTCACAGAGGTAGTACGTTCTACAAGCTTTGTAAAATAATAGTATATTGACCTAGAGTTGATTTCCTTCATCAATTTTGTTGTCCACTCCCTTCCCCTACTCCTACCTACCTTCCCTCTACTTCCCCTTTTAATACGAGAATCTGAGATAGAGCAACTTCCGAAAGATATCTATTAGTTTAGAATATCTTGTATAGACATTTTCTAACGATTAAAATGACGTCCAATCTAGTAATTACCTCCTATAACATTAATGGCCTTAATGCACCAGAAAAGAGGAAATGGCTAGAGAGATATGTAAAGAAACAAAACACAGATGTGCTAATGGTGCAGGAAACCCACTTCAAACAAAATAAAATTCCACGTATGCCAAAATCAAGATTTAGCCAATGGTTTTTCTCTTGCCACCCCACCTCAGCCACTAAAGGAGTGGCGATAGCTATCAACTCTTCTACCCCATTTATATGTGCTCAACAGCACGCAGATTCAGAAGGGAGATTCTTATTTATAAAGGGAAGAATAGCAACTAGACAACTAACTCTCGCCACATTCTATGCACCCAATCAGGGTCAGATCGCCTGGCTATCAGAAGCCCTAAATGAACTCTCACTCTTTGCAGAGGGAGACCTGATTTTAGGAGGAGATATAAATGTAGCAATAGACCCAATTGTAGATACCTCCAAAGGGACAACTGCACACTCCCAGAGATCACTACGCAGCCTCCACACAGCATTATCTAAATTATATTTAGTAGACACTTGGAGGCTACTCAATCCTAGAGCAAGGGATTATACGTTCTACTCGGCCCCTCATCAGACATATCAGAGGCTGGACTACATCTTCTGCTCTAAATCACTCTCCACTAATGTGAGGACCTCACACATAGGTGCAATCTGTATTGCTGACCATGCACCAGTCTCATCCTCACTTTCCCTACCAGACTTGGTTCCAAGAGAGTGGACATGGCGACTTAATGAGTCCATTCTCGACAATATAGAAATTAGATCTGAGCTAGCTTCCGAACTGGAATCCTTTTTTAAGTTAAATAATCCTGATGGAATTTCACCCACCCTAGTGTGGGAATCCCATAAATCGTACATAAGAGGACTGTTAATTTCTAAAGCCTCGAAACTTAAGCGACTCAGACAAAAAGAAATAGACTCGATTTTGGCCCAAATATCTTCTCTTGAAAGGGTCCACAAAAGATCGACACTTATGTCAATACAAGGAGATTTGACAATCCTAAGAGAGAAATTAAAACACCTTCTTAACTTTAATACTGCAAAACAGCTTTTATATTCCAGGTGCAAACTTTATGCGCATGGAAATAAAGGCGGAAAAGTCATGTCGGCCCTGATTAAAAAGGAGAGAAACAAGGCACACATTGCAGCAATTAAAAATGCAAAAGGTGAAGAGGTTCATGACACAACTGCTATAGCTCAAGCTTTTCAGTCGTACTATACAACACTATACAATCTCCAGATAAGCAATCCCTCTGACTATGACCTACAATCAAAAATAGACAACTTCCTTCGAGATATCTCTCTCCCCAAACTGTCGGAGTCAGTTAAATTGCAACTATTGCAACCTGTTACCCCAGATGAGATAACCAAGACCCTCACCACGTTTCCAACTGGTAAAAGCCCTGGACCTGATGGCCTTCCACTAATTTACTATAAAACTTTCCAAACACAACTGATACCCCAACTTACCAGGCTCTGCAACGCACTTCTCAATGGTACCCCTCTTCAAAAACAAACTCAAGAAGCACATGTTACCTTAATAGCAAAGGAGGGAAAAGATTTATTGCAATGCAGCAGTTAAAGACCTATATCCTTACTTAACCTTGACATCAAGATATGGGCAAAACTTTTAGCTTTGAGGATTCGCGACTCATTACCTAATCTTTTGAATGAAGAACAAGCCGGATTTGTCAAGGGTAGGGAAGGAAAAAACAACTCTATAAAACTTTTGCACACTATTGCCCTAGCAAGAAAAAATAAACTTCCTCTTATGTTGTTGGGTACAGACGCTGAAAAAGCTTTTGATCGGGTCAGTTGGACCTACATGAGAAGTGCGTTGCAGATCTTTGGTTTCCCAACCCCATTTATAGAAGCCATCTTTTCTATTTATGCCCAACCACATGCGCGTATTAAGGTTAATGGATCCCTGTCTAATTATTTTTCGATTTCCAACGGTACAAGACAGGGCTGCCCCCTCTCACCTTCCTTATTTATTCTTTCCCTAGAACCGCTACTAGCCAAGGTCCGACAACACCCTAGAATACAAGGTTTCACAGTGGAAAATAGAGAAATTTATTCAATGGCTTTTGCCGATGACATTCTATTTCTACTGTCAAACCCGATAGTAGGCCTCCCAGAACTCACTCATATACTCAATACTTACGGCGAGATATCTAATTTTAAAATCAATATTGGAAAATCTGAAATCTTAAACATCTCCCTCACCTCCCAACAGTCCGCTGAGGTTAGGTCTAAGTCCCCATTTACCTGGAAACAGGATTGTATCAAATATTTGGGAGTATTTATTACTTCCAAAATACAGGACCTGTATTAAAAAAACTATGTACCTATGTTACAGGAAATTAAGGCCTTGTTGAAATCATATGACCTACCTTTAATTTCTTGGATTGGTAGGCGTAACCTACTCCAAACCTATATAGTCCCAAAAATTCTCTACTTGATGCAAATGCTCCCAATATCTCTCCCACCTAAATTCTTTCACACATTGAAGTTACTCACCAGCAGATTTCTTTGGTGCGGCAGACCTCCACGCCTGTCTTACCGCTTACTCACCAGACCTAAAACTAACGGGGGTCTTGCACTCCCAGACCTACATCTTTACTATAAAGCAATACAATTGTCACGATGGATGTCCATGGCATTCCCTAGCGGAGACAAAATACTCACTGCACTAGAACATTCTCATTTTGGAAGAGACCTGACACCCTCCCTATGGGCCCCGGAACCTAAACTTTTGAAAAACCCCAACTTTAATACACTCCTCAAGGGGCCTTCAGAAACTTGGCTTCGAGTGGGCCATTTACTGTCGCCGAATCCTTCACCTATATCGCCCGCATCAGCAATCCCAGCAATGATACGTAAACAAGATAGCTCAGATTATAGTTTTTGGTCCAAACTTTCTCAATTTAAAATAAAAGATCTCGCTGAAGAGGGTAAACCGATTTCCAATCAAAAACTACAAAGCTTGATCCCTAACGTTAAATTGAACTTCCTTCAATTTACGACATTTCAAAACTGGACGACTGCCATTTTGGCCCAAGGTCCAGTATCTAGACAACTTACTTCTTTCGAAACACATTTGCTCTCAGGGAACCAACTCTTTAGGAAACTTTCGCATTTAAAATTAGTTCTCTTAAATCTACATGCCAACTCTGTACCAACATATATCACATCTTGGGAAAAGGAACTTAATATTACACTAACATCAGAGGATTCCGCCTCGATATTAAAACATTCCCATGGCTTTTCCAGATGTGTGAGACTCCAGGAAGTCCATTACAAGACACTCTCAAGATGGTACAAGACACCCGAATGGCTGTACACCCATAAATTAGCAGACTCCAAAATGTGTTGGAGATGCAAGACCCAAATTGGAAATATGCTACACATCTGGTGGAACTGCGACCTGATAAAACCCTTTTGGACTGAGGTGGGACAGAAGATATCTTCCATTGTTGCTAAACCTATTAATCTATCTCCAGAGATGGTACTGCTCTCACTACCCTCAAATAGCTATTCTCCTTCTAAGAAAAATTTAATTACACATTTAGTAGAAGCAGCTAAATCATTGATTCCCCTAAACTGGCTACAGCCTAATCCTCCTACAATACAACTTTGGATAGAAAAAATCCATCAAATAGCCAGATATGAGGAACTCATAAGTTGGAAAACTCGCTCTCATGATACTTACCTAAAAATCTGGACACCCTGGTGGAACTCACTTAACGCCACCGCCTCACCTTCAACACCTGCCACTTGAACCTCATCCTCTGGTGCATTGAAGTCTTTTACTAGATATCGCATACTACTGTTTTCTCCTCTCAGATCTCCCCCAAACCCAAATTTCTTTCCAAATCTGCCCGAACACATTACCCTTCCCTCCCCCCTCCTTATTTATCCTTCTTCTCCCCCCCTCCCCCCTCTCCCCCCCCCCCCATTTCACTTGTCCTATAGGACCCAGTCACGATTAACAAATTTGTTGTGTAGTTAACTTTAGGTTTGTTAATTAATGATATGTTACATTAAGTATCGTTAATGTACCTCTGTTCGTTACTTGTTGTCTTATTAGATATTCATATTAATAGTATCAGCATTCTGTTATGCATTATGCTCCTATCATACATTAAGAGAAAATTCTGTAACTCCTCTTGGTGAACTTGTTATGTAAATTTGTAAATGTTCAATAAAATCAGAATTTAAAACAAAACAAGGAGCCCACAACTCAGCCTTCCTAACTAAATACTTACAGACTCTTGGATTATTTGGAATAAATTAGAAAGGGTTAATTACACTGCCCCCGCAATCCTATATCTGCCCATACTGCGATTCTGTGCTGAGGCATCTTGGGATTGATATCAGAGCATGCAGAAAGAGAAATATGATATCTAAGATGCCGTGTGATCATGAGATATTAATACAATATACATAAAAGAATCCTTGAGGGTGGAAGACAATCAGGGAAGGAGAAAAAGTGTTTTCACTAGAGTGCTACTTGTCC
This sequence comes from Leptodactylus fuscus, assembly GCF_031893055.1. Lineage (NCBI taxonomy): Eukaryota > Metazoa > Chordata > Amphibia > Anura > Leptodactylidae > Leptodactylus > Leptodactylus fuscus. Next base: position 53,270,457 of record NC_134268.1, read on the forward strand.
GAAAAATAGGCAAATCTAAGTATGTGCATACACTTACACATGAGGTAGGTCACAGGTCAAGGAGTATAATGTCTTTATCAGGAGGCGTTACCTTAGGAAACCGGCGTACCCCATAGACTGTAATGGGGTTCCTTGTGGTTTCTGTATGAAAAATATGAATATATTTCATACAGATAGGAGAATGGACTGGCCTGAGAGCAGATGTGAACCAGGCCTTAGACGTCAAGTTCTCTTTTTTTGGGATTAAGAAATAGTGAAAGACCCAATAGCAGTTCTCTAGCCTTTAACAGAAACTGGGCATGGCAATTCTTCTCCCAGCTATAGATTGGATGGTGCCCTGTACAGTACCTTATACTGAGATCCCTACTTATAGTGTACCATCTAGTGCTTGATATAGCAGTTATAGTGTGCCCAAATAATATGCCGCCAAATGTGCCAATAACACTGCCCTGTTGTTAAACTAGGGGATGAAGCTTTGTCCTGCTTTGCTGCCTTGTCATAGTTTTGAACATGAGGGATTTGGGTTGAGGCTCCAGGTACCCCGGCTCTTATGGCAAGTTACACATTCTAATGCTGACCCTGACTTATAACCCCATGGAATGGACCGTCATTGTTCAGCAATGTATCCATGACAACAAGTCTCCGCTATTCAGCTCAAATCTAGGTGAGCATTGTGCTGACCACAGGAAAGGAGGAAAACAGCTCTCCTCCACCAGTGCTGCCATGTCATTATACATCCCAGGACGTGATAGAGTCAATGAATAAAAATACTCGAAAACCTCTATTTGGTAATAATGATTGATGTGGATTTCTATTGTACGTTCCACTATGAGCATGCTATGAGTATATGCACGTTTGTATACTATATATATGATATTTCATTGCTTGCCACAGATTATCATTGTGAATGTTTCCGCACACAGTTCAGCAGCTTTAGACTTAAGCTTCAGCCATTTTATTGTCTGAAGAAGGAAACCAAACAGCCAGACATCTGTCATCCTGTCAGATAATCAATGTGATCTATACATCTGTCTCATGAATCCTGCCCATTGCATTTGTATATAGGTGACACGTATACAAAATTGATTTGTCAATAATTCTATTTTATCGCTCCAAATCATTAAAAAAAATACAAAGACAGTAGTAAGAAAGCAAATCAGTAGTGCAACGATGTTATATTGTTCTGAAGTCATACAATTCATATGGGAGATTATAAAATACACAATGTACAAGGATAGATATTGAGCCTAAGGATTTCCTTGTTCACTTACGCAAACATTAAAAAATGAAAAGTAAATTGAAAAATGTAGCAGATTCGCAATGTTCATAGTTACTATAGTGTTTTATTGTTTGTGAATGTAACACTCTTTAGTATTATTATTATTATTATTATTATTATTATTATTATTTATTTATATAGCACCATTAATTCCATGGTGCTTTACATTTGGGGGTTACATACAATAGACAAAATATACAGGTAGATATAATACTAACAGTGACTGACTGGCACAGTGGGGTAGAGGGCCCTGCCCGCGAGGGCTTACAATCTATGAGGGAAGGGGATAGAGACAGAAGGAGAGGGGGAGACGGTACAGATGTCAGTGCGGTGATAGTGTTATTGGAGGTTGTAGGCCTTCCTGAATAGGTGAGTCTTCAGGGCCTTCTTGAAGCCTGTGATTGTGGGGGGTCAGTCTTATTTGTAGTGGTAAGGAGTTCCAGAGTATGGGGGATGCACGGGAGAAATCTTGGAGACGGTTGTGTGAGGAGCGGATGAGAGCAGAGCGGAGTAGGAGGTCATTGGAGGATCTGAGGTTACGTGTGGGCAGGTAGCGGGAGATTAGTTCGGAGATATATGGAGGGGACAGGGTGTGGATGGCTTTGTATGTTAGCGTTAGTAGCTTGAACTCGATTCACTGGGCTATGGGTAGCCAGTGGAGGGACTGGCAGAGGGGAGCAGCCGATGAGGATCGGGGGGGTGAGGTGGATTAAATGAGCAGCACAGTTTAGGGTGGACTGGAGGGGGGCGAGGGTGTTAGCCGGGAATCCATGGAGAAGGGGGTTGCAGTAATCTAAGCTGGAGATTATGAAGGCCTGGACGAGCATCTTGGTAGTTTCCGGGGTGAGGAAGGAGCGGATTTGGTCCCTATAACTTGATTACTATAATACTATTTTTAATTATCCTCAACATGATTATCTTGCTGTTTAATTTATTTATTTTTATTTATTTTTTTTTAAAGGACTCAGGCACTGGGCTTGGGCAGTTCTTGAGTCTACTTGTCTCTACTACCAGTATCCCTTTTTGACAAAAAGGAGATGAACACTTAGCCCATACCGCCTATAGTGGTTGAGGCAGGTCACTGCTAAGGTTGATGACCGGCTGAGTGGTCATTTCCTGTAAGTCAGATGGGACCAGGAAGAAGACCTGGGAAGAATGAAATGGGGAGCAGCAGTGAATCGATAAATGGAGTATGACTGATTTTAATATTTTACAATGTCTTAAAAAAAATAATTTCTCTAACTTTTAAGAAATTAATTCAGAAAAAAAATTACTAAGATTTAGTTCCTTAAAAAGGACAGAAGTTAAAACGTCTGCAGGGACTTGTTTGTTGATCTGATCCCATGTACATAATTATTTTAAAATTTGTAGATAATTAAAAGTTAAACATTTTTGCAAATATAAGCAATTAAATATTTTGCAGAGTTTTAAAGATTTTCTCTAAATATCTTGTGGTCACATTCTGTTGTCTTGATCAGTTGCCAGTGGATACGACCATGAATGCAGGAACTTTCTAAGGTCATAAAATCAGCCATGATTTCCTTATTGTAGCCAGGATATCTTCTCTTACATGTAGTGTCCCTGCCTGATAACCCAGCTACAATAATAAAATCATGGCTGTGTTCCTGACAAGTCTCAGACCATAGAAAGTTTCTGCATTAGTGGTCGTATCCATTGGCAACCGATCAAGATAACAGACTGTCACTAATAAGATGGTTAGAGGAAATCTTTAAAACTTTGCAGAATTTTTAATTACTTATATTTGCAAAAATGTTTAACTTTTAATGATCTACAAATATAGATATGATTATGTTCATGGGAATACCCCTATAATATGTGTTTTTCTGTTGCTAATAGCCACATTGTGGTTGCAGCACATTTTGCATTTCTCTCTGAGGCAGGGGTGTGTACAATACAGAATAATCTTTTTCCTATCCCATCTATTATTACTACTAATGATTTCTTTACATTCAATTCTGTCAGAAGTAGCTGTAAAATAGCGAAATATTCAGGGAGAAGATCTCATTTGGCCATAATATTGGAAAATCCAGGGACACTTGACTGCACAACCAGGTTATGCTGCAACTAAAAAGATCCCTGATATTAAAAATAAATGTGAACACAATCAGGAAAGCTTCTTGCTATCTATTACTGCTACTATGACATCCCATCAGCAGTAGCAAAAGCAGCTAGTCAGAGGTAGATAGACTCTCCTTAGACTGTGAGCTGTGAAGCTGAACACAGTCTCTTACATGAGGCTTTGAAGTGAAACATGCCCCACCCCCTCCACTCTTTGTTGTGTCTTGAGCTTCCTGCTTTCCAAAGATGGACTTGCCTTAGTAACCACTAACAAACAACAAATTAGGAAGGACTTTAGAGAGAGTGTTTAGAAAACAGCAATATTCCATAAAGTACATTATGGTTTGGTATCACATGCTCTATGTGAGAATAAGCTTGAAAAATATTTTGAAAAGAAAATTGTATTTATCATTAAAATACAATTGGGCCACAAAAGTAGGTTTATAAAATTCCCCAAAATGAAGTAAAATAGATATAGTTAGATAGGTCTAGCTCACCTGGATCTAGCATAGTTTTCCCATGTTGATTTGTGCCTCCATTTCCAAGATATATATGTGTTTCTAAATATGCAAAAGAACTGTTTGGAGCACCATCACCGTTACTCTCATTGCTCCAAAAAGGTACACTCCCTTCTCTCTCCCCTCTCTCTGATTGACAGTTCTAGGGAGCATCAGAGCTGTTGTACACTGATGTCCTCACTGATTTTCATAACAGTGGTATGAATGGAAGGGCTCAGGGCAAGCAAGATTAGCAAAGCCTCCTGGCCCGATTAATCAGAGAAGGGAAAAAGGAACTAGCAGTGAGACTAGCCTCCCTTATTGCTCCAAACAGCTCATTTTCATATTTAGAAATGCAGCTATAGCTTGGAATAGAGGAATGTGTCTACCTGGGAAAAACAATACTAGAGTAAGGTGAAGCTCTGTGGGGATGTTTTCATATGGCCAGGCTCGATGACAGACTCCCTTTAAATGAAATCGTAGTCATATTGCCCTGATAGTGACAATACCAGCCAATATATTTGCGGATAAATTGCTTTAGACTCTAGTAGGGATGGGCAATTAATTAACTCAAACTGATCATCAATACGGATAACCAACATTGGTTGTTTTCGGTCAGGTATTATTATTATTTGTAAGCCTTTGCCTGCAGTTTATTTCCGACCGAACATGTTCAAACCAGAACCACTATTATTATACTCTGGAGTTACTCACCTCACTTGGACTTCAGCGCTGATCTTCATCTTCTACAAGGCTCCTGAATAATGTCATGGCCCACAGAGACCATAATCGCCCAACCCTACTCTATTGTGTGCAGGTGGACTTACTGAGCCTGCTTAGAAACTTAGAGGCTATCAAACATTCCAAGGAAGTAGGCACATGTGGTATTAAAAGAGCTGGCCAGGGCAGAAATAATTTGCAGTTTTTTGTACTATAGCAATCTTAAATATAACTTTCACCTATTTTAAACCGGGAACCCACGTGGTGTAAATGCCACTGTTTGCCCGTGGTGGAGTCGCTGCAGAAAAAATCAATTCCAATCCCCATACTGCAAGAAAATACATGCTGTGGACATGCTGCGATTTCCAAAACTGTTGTGGTTTTCTGTGAAAAGCGTTGTGGGAAAAAATGCAATGTGGTGCCGCGTGCAGCAATTTTTTGTTGCGTCTGTTACATGGGGCCCTAGCATGAAAAGGCCTGTCTATGCTCTGTCTGTTTACGACATAAACCCCGGGGAAACTGGACAGTGGTCTGCTTGCATTGGTGACCGCTGGTGTCCCTATCCGGCCTGTAAACGTGTTTTTTTTTTTTTTTGCACGGACACAAAGTCCTACATACAGCTGATTGCTAGAAAACCATCCCTTGACCAGTTTCTCTGGGGTTTAGGATGGAAACCCTGGGGCAGACAGCAGCGGTGGTATCAATGCCGCTTAAGGGTATGTAGTCATGTATCAGCACCCTGATTATTTATTTTTGGCCCACTTCCTGGAGAATCGTTTCTGTGTATTACAATTTTCTTTTTGTAATTTTAGAGCATTTATTAAAACTTTTTCCATAACGGAGTCGGACGACTCCATCCGGTCTGTACTACACATAAAAAGTCCATATTTCGTGGTTATTTTATGTTGTACTTTCCATTTAATTAAAGTAAGTTTTGTCCACATGTCTTGATGTTGCGGCATGACATAACCATTTATCTCAGTCTAGCAGAAGGGATGATTACTTTATGCATTTGCTATACTAAGACAATTTATCACACTCTCCCGGGTATTTTAGCATGCAGCCTTAGAGACAGGTACAAACTATTAAGCTATCTTTCTATCTTACATTGAAATACATAAAAAAAATTCTTTGGAACTTGCTTTTTTATACAAGTCGTCGCTACATATTTATGAACAAGATCACCGTTAAACTGATACATCAGCATGGGAACCAAAACAATCAAAGATACTTAATATAATTGAATATTTTCTTCCAATGCAATTGTAAATGAAGTGACAGTTTGCCCTAAAATCTGAGCTTTTACTCTCATCTTTAAGATTGTTTTCCTAATCATAATGCTCTACATGTTTTCTCCACTCTCTTCATATATTCTTCCCCACACACACCGCCACCCTCCTCCTTCAAAAAGCTTGATTTCAGCCGCTTGAGCTAAAAAGTCTGAATTTTAATCAGGCCCCGAGCTTCCCTTAAAGGAAAAGAGCAGGAAAAAGGAGGGGCTGCGGGGATGAATTTACTCCATTAACTTTATGAGACAAATAAAGGCTTTTTGGTCCTGCTGGGCAATCACTAGGATGCCTGGGGTACAGCTGCACCGCTGCTCTGCTAGTTTATTTGGTGAAAGGGACGGGGACATTCTGCCGAGAACATGGATCCCTTTGTACATGCTTGTAATTAATGCTGTGAATATGTCTCTTAACAAGCAATGATTTTAAAGTCACATTTGAATAAAGTTTGATAGGCACGGGAGGTAACATATAATCATATTGTCATCTGTTAAATGTTTGAAGAGCTTAAAAAATTAAATTGGTGTCTACATCAAGACGAACTTTTAACAAAATACGTTTAAGTAAAATGCTGAGCAAAGAGAAATTCTCAACTTAATGAAGAAAATATTCGTCGGCGAACAAAGGAATCAGAGTGTGGACATCAATTTGGCTCAGTCTACCGGAATCAGAATAAAATTTATAAAATCTGAATTAAAATAAGAGAGTAATGTGTATTGTGCACACAGAGGTGTGCCTAAGGAGGCAATTCTGTTATTGTACATCGTTGATTTGGCAAAGGAAGTTTCCGTTATTTAGGTGAATACAACAAACACAACCTGATTTTTTTTAATAATAAATAAATGTATTCCCTTCTAATAATTCTATATTGGGTCATTCCTCCTCTATTACTCCTAGAAATATATTAATAAATTGACAACTGGGTGTTACTGATATTGCCAAAGGGGTGTGTCTGTATACAGTCTGAAACTGTCGGTACTGATTGGTGCGGTGTTTGGTGGTTAGCACTACAGCCTTGCAGCGCTGGAGTCCTTGCTTTGAATCCCACCAGGACCAATATCTGCAAGGAGTTTGTATGTTCTCCCCGTGTTTGTGCGGATTTCCTCCCGTACTCCAAAGACATACTGATGGGAGGGGGGGATGTACATTGTGATCCCTATGTGGGGCTCACAATCTACATTTAAAAAAAAGTGATATAAGTAGTAGAGATGAGTGAGTAGGTATTCAATCGCATATTACGGTATTCAAAATACTCGTACTCGATCGAGTACCAATCGCTATTCGAATGTAAAAGTTCGATGCAGAACCAGCATTGATTGGCCGAATGCTATCATGTCGGCCAATCAACACTGGTTCTTCTCCTACCTTTAGAAGTCTTCTCCGTGCAGCTTCCCCGCGGCATCTTTCGGCTCTGAATTCACTCTGCCAGGCATCGGGCCTGGAAAGAGCCGACTGCGCATGCCCGCTTGTAGTGCGGGCATGCGCAGTCGGCTCTGCCCAGGCCCGATGCCTGGCAGAGTGAATTCAGAGCCAGAAGATGCTGCGGGGACGCTGCAAGGAGAAGACTTCTCGGAGGATCCAGCCCGACCCTTACTCGTGGACTTGGTAAGTATAATTTGATCGAATGTTGTCTACCCCTGAAACGAGCATTTTCCCCCCATAGAGTATAATAGGATTCGATATTCGATATTTGAGATTCGATATATATGCATTTTTTTAATGTGAAATTTTAATGTAGACATTTTGGCACCAAAGTCATAGGTCACAAGGAAGGGGGTCAGTTACTGTATATTCTCGTGATCAGATGTCTCTACTGAAGCCAAAAACATTAATACAGTGGCCCCATGTTGCAAAAAAGCTGTGATTTGGCCACGGTGGAAATGCTGTACCAAAAACCACGGCATTTACCGGTACCTTCAAATTGGAAGGAATTCTGGTTAATCCTATCCACATGTTGCAGAAAAAAAATCTGCAGCAGGTATGCTATGATTTCAAAAACTCTTGCATTTTTGTAAACACCTATAGAAACACTGGTGATTTCTGTATCGATGAAATAGAAGCAGAAAATCTGCAGAGAAAAAGAGAATTTCTGTGACAAACGCTGCGGAAAAAAAATTGATACATTTCTGTCACTGTCTTTTCCACAGTGTTTTTCAGCAGTGACTCGCTACGTGGGGCCTAAACATGTTATTGCATACTGAAGCACATGGTTTGTTTCATCCAGCTGTGAACAGCCCAATATTTTATAAGTGACATCAGTATCTGCCATAGAATATACATAGATTATACAATAATATGAATTTCACCACTTTCTGCAGGACGTCTTGTCTTTAAAGAGGACCTTTCACCACTTTTGGGCACATGCAGTGTTATATACTGCTGGAAAGCTGACAGTGCGCTGAATTCAGCGCACTGTCGGCTTTCCCGATCTGTGCCCGGTGTAAAGAGCTTACGGTGCCGGTACCGTAGTGCTCTATGGTCAGAAGGGCGTTTCTGACCATTAGCCAGGAACGTCCTTCTGCCTCGCGGCGCCTATCGCGCTGTGCTGTGGAGCCGGGAGGAACTCCCCCCTCCCGCTCCTGATAATACTCGTCTATGGACGAGCAATGTGAGCAGAGGGAGGGGGCGTTCCTCCCGGCTCCACAGTACAGCGCTATAGGCGCCGCGAGGCAGAAGGACGTTCCTGGCTAATGGTCAGAAACGCCCTTCTGACCATAGAGCACTACGGTACCGGCACCGTAAGCTCTTTACACCGGGCACAGATCGCGAAAGCCGACAGTGCGCTGAATTCAGCGCACTGTCAGCTTTCCAGCAGTATATAACACTGCATGTGCCCAAAAGTGGTGAAAGGTCCTCTTTAATACCATTTGTTTTTTTCATTAATCTACAAGCATAGATAAAATTAGAGTTAAGTTTTAAAATTCTCCCTAGAATCAGAGATTACTGTACACTATTATACATTGAGTTCAATATTAAGACAGTATACTATAATTCTCCCCCTAGTGGTGGCTGCAGACAGATATTATTTTATAATTTGACTCCATCATATGTGCGGGGATTTAGTTTAATGGTTTAAAGAAAGAAAAAAATCCTATATAGAGATAAATGAGTGCCTGTTGTTTCAGGTGAGTCTTCAAGATAAAGCTAGGTTTACATCTACTTGCAAGTTTCCCACAATCCGCTTGAAAAATGCAGATTTTTCGGGTGGAAACCGCGCAAAAATCCATCGGACCCTCGTTATAGTCTATGGGATCTGTGGGTTTTTAAGCATATTGGGTTTCCATTTTTCTGTTCCCCAAGTGGACCAGAAGAACGGAAATTTGAATGCAGATGTGAACTTTTCATGTGTCTGTACATGAGGAATTACACTATAGCTGGTCATTATATTGCTTAGATTTTGCATTATTTAGCATTTCCCTCTCGGCATGGCACATCTGGAATTTTCTGTTCTCTCTAAACTGGTGGTTGTACACTGACTGGTATTTATAGCACACAGTAAGTAGAGGAGAATCCGCTCCATAACTGGCTATTTTTCACTAAGAAACAGCCCCAGTATAATGCAGGACATATATGTAGGACAGGACACAGTTAGCCTAAGTTCAATCACAGTTTTTTGGTCAGGATTTTGACGCAGATTCCACCTCAAAATCAGCTTCCAAAAATGCCTCACAATAGAGTTCTATGTAATCCGCTTGTAACTTTTTTCTGCTAGTGGAAAAAAGAAGGGCCATAACCTTTCTTCAGGCGGATTCTGGCTGAGAAAACCAACGGGAGTTAATGGGAGGTAGAAAATCCATGTCACAGACGTGGAATTGGATGCGGATTTTGACATGGAATTGTCAAAAACTACTTAAAAAACCGCAAGTATTTTTTCCGCCTCCCATTGACTCCCATTGTTTTTTTTCAGGCTGAATCCACCTGAAGAAAGGTCATGTCACTTCTTTTTTCCATTAGTGGTAAAAAACGTGTAAAAAAAATTACCACACGATTTTTCCTGAGCGGATTTTTCTTGACCAAAATACTCGGCAAAAAACTTCGCCTTACTGACATGTACTGAAGTACTTTGGTTGTGATAAAACATTTCTATTCAGCTCCAGCATCAGGTTGTGTTTTCTCCCCTCTTCTCCCCTCTCCATAAACTTATAAGGAAAAGAGTCATATAATTTGCTTTCTAGCTTGAGACAGATAAGCAGAGGGAGGAGGAGCAGGGAAACAGCCTCACAAGACCAGAAACAGGCATTTCTCTCCGATATTATAACATTTTGTACAATTGCCTATGCAAAGTTTTCTGAAATGACACGTATTTCAGATTTATTAAGAAATCTTTCAGCACAAAATGTCAGATATTGAACAATATAAGTAAAAAAATGGATATTTATATTAAGGCAGCTATAGGCTACTTCTACCTAATGCTTATCAGTATATACATTATTTACATTAAACAGGAAATGAATAAACACAAATAGAAAATTTGGATTAATCATAAAATAAATGTTCATAACTAGAGATGAGCGAACAGTGTTCTATCGAACACATGTTCGATCGGATATCAGGGTGTTCGCTATGTTCGAATCGAATCGAACACCGCGTGGTAAAGTGCGCCAAAATTCGATTCCCCTCCCACCTTCCCTGGCGCCTTTTTTGCACCAATAACAGCGCAGGGGAGGTGGGACAGGAACTACGACATCGGGGGCATTGAAAAAAATTGGAAAAAGTCATTGGCTGCCGAAATCAGGTGACCTCCATTTTAGACGAATAGTGGATTTCAAATCCGGGTCATATGAGAATGTGAACTTTGTGACTATGAGACAGGGATAGCTGTACAGGCAGGGATAGCTAGGGATAACCTTTATTTAGGGGGGAATGTTATTAAAAATAACTTTTTGGGGCTCTATCGGGTGTGTAATTGTGATTTTTGTGAGATAAACTTTTCCCATAGGGATGCATTGGCCAGCGCTGATTGGCCGAATTCCGTACTCTGGCCAATCAGTGCTGGCCAATGCATTCTATTAGCTTGATGAAGCAGAGTGTGCACAAGGGTTCAAGCGCACCCTCGGCTCTGATGTAGCAGAACCGAGGCTGCACAAGGGTTCAAGCGCACCCTCGGCTCTGATGTAGGAGAGCCGAGGGTGCACTTGAACCCTTGTGCACCCTCAGCTCTGCTACATCAGAGCCGAGGGTGCGCTTGAACCCTTGTGCACACTCTGCTTCATCAAGCTAATAGAATGCATTGGCCAGCGCTGATTGGCCAATGTATTCTATTAGCCTGATGAAGTAGAGCTGAATGTGTGTGCTAAGCACACACATTCAGCTCTACTTCATCGGGCTAATAGAATGCATTGGCCAGCGCTGATTGGCCAGAGTACGGAACTCGACCAATCAGCGCTGGCTCTGCTGGAGGAGGCGGAGTCTAAGATCGCTCCACACCAGTCTCCATTCAGGTCCGACCTTAGACTCCGCCTCCTCCGGCAGAGCCAGCGCTGATTGGCCGAAGGCTGGCCAATGCATTCCTATGCGAATGCAGAGACTTAGCAGTGCTGAGTCAGTTTTGCTCAACTACACATCTGATGCACACTCGGCACTGCTACATCAGATGTAGCAATCTGATGTAGCAGAGCCGAGGGTGCACTAGAACCCCTGTGCAAACTCAGTTCACGCTAATAGAATGCATTGGCCAGCGCTGATTGGCCAATGCATTCTATTAGCCCGATGAAGTAGAGCTGAATGTGTGTGCTAAGCACACTCATTCAGCACTGCTTCATCACGCCAATACAATGCATTAGCCAGTGCTGATTGGCCAGAGTACGGAATTCGGCCAATCAGCGCTGGCCAATGCATTCTATTAGCCCGATGAAGTAGAGCTGAATGTGTGTGCTAAGCACACACATTCAGCACTGCTTCATCACGCCAATACAATGCATTAGCCAGTGCTGATTAGCCAGAGTACGGAATTCGGCCAATCAGCGCTGGCCAATGCATTCTATTAGCCCGATGAAGTAGAGCTGAATGTGTGTGCTAAGCACACACATTCAGCACTGCTTCATCACGCCAATACAATGCATTAGCCAGTGCTGATTGGCCGAATTCCGTACTCTGGCCAATCAGCGCTGGCTCTGCTGGAGGAGGCGGAGTCTAAGGTCGGACCTGAATGGAGACTGGTGTGGAGCGATCTTAGACTCCGCCTCCTCCAGCAGAGCCAGCGCTGATTGGCCGAATTCCGTACTCTGGCCAATCAGCGCTGGCCAATGCATTCTATTAGCCCGATGAAGTAGAGCTGAATGTGTGTGCTAAGCACACACATTCAGCACTGCTTCATCACGCCAATACAATGCATTAGCCAGTGCTGATTGGCCAGAGTACGGAATTCGGCCAATCAGCGCTGGCTCTGCTGGAGGAGGCGGAGTCTAAGGTCGGACCTGAATGGAGACTGGTGTGGAGCGATCTTAGACTCCGCCTCCTCCAGCAGAGCCAGCGCTGATTGGCCGAATTCCGTACTCTGGCCAATCAGCACTGGCTAATGCATTGTATTGGCGTGATGAAGCAGTGCTGAATGAGTGTGCTTAGCACACACATTCAGCTCTACTTCATCGGGCTAATAGAATGCATTGGCCAGCGCTGATTGGCCGAATTCCGTACTCTGGCCAATCAGCACTGTATTGGCGTGATGAAGCAGTGCTGAATGTGTGTGCTTAGCACACACATTCAGCTCTGCTTCATCGGGCTAATAGAATGCATTGGCCAGCGCTGATTGGCCGAATTCCGTACTCTGGCCAATCAGCACTGGCTAATGCATTGTATTGGCGTGATGAAGCAGTGCTGAATGTGTGTGCTTAGCACACACATTCAGCTCTACTTCATCGGGCTAATAGAATGCATTGGCCAGCGCTGATTGGCCAGAGTACGGAATTCGGCCAATCAGCGCTGGCTCTGCTGGAGGAGGCGGAGTCTAAGATCGCTCCACACCAGTCTCCATTCAGGTCCGACCTTAGACTCCGCCTCCTCCAGCAGAGCCAGCGCTGATTGGCCGAATTCCGTACTCTGGCCAATCAGCACTGGCTAATGCATTGTATTGGCTTGATGAAGCAGTGCTGAATGTGTGTGCTTAGCACACACATTCAGCTCTACTTCATCGGGCTAATAGAATGCATTGGCCAGCGCTGATTGGCCGAATTCCGTACTCTGGCCAATCAGCACTGGCTAATGCATTGTATTGGCGTGATGAAGCAGTGCTGAATGTGTGTGCTTAGCACACACATTCAGCTCTACTTCATCGGGCTAATAGAATGCATTGGCCAATCAGCGCTGGCCAATGCATTCTATTAGCGTGAACTGAGTTTGCACAGGGGTTCTAGTGCACCCTCGGCTCTGCTACATCAGATTGCTACATCTGATGTAGCAGTGCCGAGTGTGCATCAGATGTGTAGTTGAGCAAAACTGACTCAGCACTGTTAAGTCTGCATTCGCATAGGAATGCATTGGCCAGCCTTCGGCCAATCAGCGCTGGCTCTGCCGGAGGAGGCGGAGTCTAAGGTCGGACCTGAATGGAGACTGGTGTGGAGCGATCTTAGACTCCGCCTCCTCCAGCAGAGCCAGCGCTGATTGGTCGAGTTCCGTACTCTGGCCAATCAGCACTGGCCAATGCATTTCTATGGGGAAAAGTTAGCTTGCGAAAATCGCAAACTGACAGGGATTTCCATGAAATAAAGTGACTTTTATGCCCCCAGACATGCTTCCCCTGCTGTCCCAGTGTCATTCCAGGGTGTTGGTATCATTTCCTGGGGTGTCATAGTGGACTTGGTGACCCTCCAGACATGAATTTGGGTTTCCCCCTTAACGAGTTTATGTTCCCCATAGACTATAATGGGGTTCGAAACCCATTCGAACACTCGAACAGTGAGCGGCTGTTCGAATCGAATTTCGAACCTCGAACATTTTAGTGTTCGCTCATCTCTATTAATGATCACCTTCATGTTTATGTTCCCCTAAAAGGTTATCGAGCAGAGAAAAAGATTTCAAAAATGTTCTGTTGTGATATAATTGTATGACATTTTAGCCTCAAATGCAGAAAAGAGATTCTGATCATTTCCCATGTTATGTGTCTTACTAACAAATTAAAGGGAACGTGTCAAATGTAAAATACGGTATAAGGAGTTGTGCAGATTGATAAGCAATTTGATGGAGAAAGATTAAGTATAAGAAGTCAAGTAGGCGGTCCTATTAGTGATAGACAATTATCTCTGGATCCTCAGTTATGAAGGATTGTGATAATTTACTTATATATCATCATAGCTTTACATCAAGTGGAGAACAGATAGACTGTTACAAAGTATCATTAGCTGTGAACTACTAATGTATATAGTTTGAGTTTGTAGCAATATGGCCCACATACTAGTATAAGGACATATATGCTTTAATATTATTACAAAATACCGTATATACTCGAGTATAAGCCGAATTTTTCAGCCCAGTTTTTGTGCTGAAAAAGCCCCCGTCGGCTTATACTCGAGTCAGCAAAAAAGAAAAAAAAAATATATATATTTTTTTTAGGAGGGGGGGGGGGTCTATGACCAGCCACAATATTAATGTATAGAATCTCCCATAAAATAGTGCAAAAAAATAGGGAAAAAAAAAGATTAAAAAAAAAAAAAAAGTTCTAAATCACTCCTTACCCTAGATTACATACAAAAGTAGAAAATTACTGTGAAACACATACACATTAGGTATCCCTGTGTCTGAAAGTGCCCGGTCTACTGAATATAGGGGATCTGCAGTGCTCCTGTTCCATCAGGAAGGGGTTAATAGGAGCACTGCAGATCCCCTATATTCAGCCAGACTGAATTCCAAGTGGGGGAAGAAAAAACAGTCCTCAAGCTCAGGGAAGGGGCAGACAGACAACCAAAACACCCCCTCCCCTTTCAACGCACCCAGCAACTACTGCACCCAAAAACTCCGACCATTTTAATTTTTGAAATTTTCCAGTAGCTGCTGCATTTCCCCCCTCGGCTTATACTCAAGTCAATAAGTTTTCCCAGTTTTTTGTGGTAAAATTAGGGGCCTCGGCTTATATTCGGGTCGGCTTATACTCGAGTATATACGGTATTCCTGATGGTCTAAGGCTATGGCCCCATGTGTACGTGCCACCACTGAGAATACTGTCAGGAAAGGATGAACACCATCTCCCGTATCCGCTGAGCTCTTGGTCATTGTATGGGAACATTAGGTAGCAGTCATGTTTTGAAAACGGTTCATGACTGGGACATCACATGTCTGCTTCCCAAAAAGAATGATGACATGCAAATAGGAGTACAACTTGACCAAAGGAGGAGTGGTCAAGTAAAAAATATTTTCTCCCTTCCTCACATTGAAGAAGGACCCATCACATAATGGACAACGTGTGGTGTGTCACATGCCCTCCAATATCGCCTTCCACCACAGAACCCATTGCCTTGCTTTTGATTACATTTTGGTAGCCATCAGTTTGATGGGAATAATAGTACCGCATGCTGTTATAGTTTTTTCTTAAAATCTGATATAACTACAATGGCAGCTCCTAAGGAAGCCATATTTTGTTAACATATACAACTTTTGGGGGGAACTTTTTCAGTCAGGGGTACTTTGAAAAGATTGAGAAACACTGGTTTCTCCACTAGGGTGACATAGCAGTTAAAGGAATTGTCTGTTATTTTACTATTTATGACCTATACTTAAGATAATAGTACTATTTGTAAATTGTAAGTTGTTTTATAGTTGTAGGTACACTTTAAGGACTCAGTTGGACACACCTGGGAAAGCTAGCTGCTTCCTCTGTGATACATGTACAGTGTTTGGACATGTCTAGCTAAGGCCTCGCTCACATCTGCATCTGTAATCTGTTCGGGGGAGTCCACATAGGGAACCCCCTGAACGGATTACCGAATGCATTGGAAAGCGGTGTGCAGTGAGAGCGCACAGACCCTATAGACTATAATGGGGTCCATGTGCTTTCCACACGGTCTCCGCACGAATCATGCGGACAGGAAAGTAGATTGTGAACTATTTTTCTGCCCTCATGTTCCATGCAGAGATCTGGCGGCAAGCACACGGACCCCATTATAGTCTATGAGGTCCGTGTGATTTCACTGCACACCGCTTGCCAATGTGCCTGGTAGTATGTTCTGGGGGATCCCCATGTGGACTCCCCCAAATGGATTACCAATGCAGATGTGAATGAGGCCTAATTGGACTATTAAGGAAAGACATATATGTACTACTGGCATCAAGATTCCCATCACTAGGTGGTTATGCTAGTAATATTGACTGCAGTCCTAAAATGCAAACAAGGGCCAGAGGAACTGCCATAGTGTCTGCACCGGATTGGCAGGGGGTTGATGAGGTTACTATTGGTTTTATAAGGGTTTCTTTAAAAAAAAAAAAAAAAAAAAAAAAAAAAAACATTTGGTCCTATTTTCATTTTTTAGAAGCCATATAACTCCTGTAAAGTGCATGTGAGGTCACATCATGGGTAAATCAGCTGTAGAGGAGATTGCTAAATTATGCATAATTTTTAGCATAATTGGGATTATTCTGCTACTGTAATTATACGATATGAGGCAGGGGTCCAGATAGAAAATCATCACAGCAGGGCTTTATTTGGTAGGCAAGACCAGTATCTAGACCATGGAATAAAATATCACAGTTCTAACAAGGCTGTAGCAATATCTAACAATTATAAGAGATACTCTATGGCATCTTACTTAAGTCATCTCTGCTCTGTCCACTGGAATTCAGAAAAACTATCCAACTTTAAGAAAATATTAGAATTATTGAATTTTTACACTGATCATTGAGTGCTGAGTGCTGTGTTCACTGGGGCAGGGTCAGCAATCATCTTCACCTGCCAGGATTACAATTAGAGATGAGTGAATCGAAGCTGATGAAGTGGAATTCGATCTGAATTTCAAGAAATATTCTATTTGCTTCAAATCCAGATTTCCTAATGCTTTGTGGTAACGAATCATATTTTTTCATGAAATGGCTGCTGCACATTAGGACATAGGGCAAGGAACTCTGATAATGTGGAATCACCCACAAAGTCATGCGTGCAGAGGATCAGCAGGCAGCCAGCCTTGTAATGCCACAGTCCTTTAACCCCTTCATGACCACCCACGGCATCGGGAGAGGGTGTTAGCTGTAACTGACCAACTAGCCTACACCCTGCTCCACAATGCCCGGTTGGAGTACAGCTCCAATCAGGGGTTTTAATCCCTTGGATGCCACAGTCAAACATGACTGCGGCATCCAAAGGGTTCCACCATAGGCTGACTTCCTCTATAGACTGCAATACACATGTATTGCAGTCTATAGTGCTGAACAAGCAATCAGTCCATCGTTGATTCAGGTCCCCTAGTGGGACATCACTAAAAACCACTGTAAGGCACAGTGTGTTACACCCCTATACAGGGTCTCTGCAGCCAGGAAATAGCTGTTTTTTAATGTGATTCAATGCAAATTTTGGATCAAATTGTATTGGAAAATTTGGCAAAGCTGTCAAAGTGAATTTTTGAAAAATTCACTCGTCTCAAATGTAAATTTAACAGTTCTATAAAGATGTAGAAACATAACATACAGTAGGATAACATTACTGAAAATAAATCACTTAGCAGCTCCTCCTATCTCTCCTGGCACAGTTTCCTCTACAAATGTAATAGAAATCAATGACTGTTTCTTATTCTTGTGACACTGCTCTACAGAAAATCTCAGGCAGCAAACCTGCCCTAAGATGGACTGTCAGCTCAGTGAAGTATTGTTTCTATAGAAGTCTATGGAGGAGGAGGATAGCAGAGTCAAGTGAGAGGAGAAAAGATAGAGAGATAGACAGAGATTGCTACAGCCAATAGTGAGGCTAAATAAGTGTTTTATTCCCATTATTGCTATTCAGTTCTTCTTTACAACCTTCTATGCTATGCTGCTGCTTCTGGGTGAGTGAGAGAGTGTTAGGGAGCAGAATCTCCCATTTCTGTATGTATGGTTTTGGAAGACATCATAGCAGCTGGTCTCCGTCTACTAGAATGAGACAAACTGAGAAATAGAGATAGAGCCTATGATGGGACACTGCTAAAAAATTCAGAATATGAGTAATGGCTACTGTAACTCCCTGTTTAAACAAACACGGCAGCTTATAACGAAAAGTTATCTGATTGTTTAGGTACTCTTTAAGGACAATTGGTACTTAAGGACACACATTTCAAAGGTCAGAACTTTTTTTTTTCCCCCCATTGATGTAGCTTTATATAAACTTTTTTTGTGGGATAAATTGCAATTTTTAATAGAATGATTTCTGTCTTGTATAGCTTTTTAAAACTTTATGAGATTAGAAGAATATAATTGGATTTGTGGATTTTGCTGTTTGCTAAGTGGTATAGGCAGCAGAATAACTATTTCTGGGTCACTCTAGTTACAAAAATACCAAATTAATATGTTTTCTTGAACCTTTTCACAAAAAAAATGCACATTTTTTTCTAAATACTTTGTTTTAGTATTGTTGCATTTCATTTTTCTGTTTAAGATGTTGTATGAGGGATTTTTTATAAGCTGAATGTTAATATTTTATGGTATCGTTTTGGGATACATCCATCTTTTTCATGTTTTTGGATGTGGCATGAATAAAAAAACAGCAATTTTTGCTTTTTTTAACAATATTCACTGTACAGGATAAGTAATGTTCACATTTTGTGGTAATACCAAATTACTATATGTATAGTTTTTTGTTCTTTCCCATCTCCCCATAATAATAGCACAGTGTTATACAGGAACGTCCCACTGACTGTGGCATACCATTACAGTGCAATGTGGTAAGGGGTTATGAGCGGTAAAAAGGGGCTATTTTTCTGATTCTGCAGTTATTTTTCTACCCACACCTTCCCATAATAATAATTTTATTAAATAATAGGAAGGAGAACAGCGTACAACTTTGCTTCAAATAGACTCGAAATAAATCAATAAATACTATCCTTTTCACCCATCCGAGTGTTGTCTGAAGACTTTGTGAGCGCCATCGGATATTTTTCTTTGGGGTTCCTATCCATTGATCCCCAATCCATCTTCAGTATCTGCTCAACCAGCTACCTCCCTAAGGAAAGCTAGGTATTCCGAAAGACGGTGAACTATTGTCCAGACGACAGTTACTCCATCATTATACCTACCAAAATCAAGGGAAGCATTTTTTGAGACCTCCAAACGCATCCCAGAAAACACAAAGAAGTTCCAATAGGAAGCGCAAAGTATCCTTCTACTTTTTTCCTCGTACAGTACTGCAGAAATATTATATACAGTCCTATGAAAAAGTTTGGGCACCCCTATTAATCTTAATCATTTTTAGTTCTAAATATTTTGGTATTTGCAACAGCCATTTCAGTTTGATATATCTAATAACTGATGGACACAGTAATATTTCAGGATTGAAATGAGGTTTATTGTACTAACAGAAAATGTGCAATATGCATTAAACCAAAATTTGACCGGTGCAAAAGTATGGGCACCTCAACAGAAAAGTGACATTAATATTTAGTACATCCTCCTTTTGCAAAGATAACAGCCTCTAGTCGCTTCCTGTAGCTTTTAATCAGTTCCTGGATCCTGGATAAAGGTATTTTGGACAAACAATTCAAGTTCAGTTAAGTTAGATGGTCGCCGAGCATGGACAGCCCGCTTCAAATCATCCCACAGATGTTCAATGATATTCAGGTCTGGGGACTGGGATGGCCATTCCAGAACATTGTAATTGTTCCTCTGCATGAATGCCTGAGGATTTGGAGCGGTGTTTTGGATCATTGTCTTGCTGAAATATCCATCCCCGGCGTAACTTCAACTTCGTCACTGATTCTTGAACATTATTCTCAAGAATCTGCTGATACTGAGTGGAATCCATGCGACCCTCAACTTTAACAAGATTCCCGGTGCTGGCATTGGCCACACAGCCCCAAAGCATGATGGAACCTCCACCAAATTTTACAGTGGGTAGCAAGTGTTTTTCTTGGAATGCTGTTTCTTTTTGGACGCCATGCATAACGCCTTTTTTTTTATAACCAAACAACTCAATCTTTGTTTCCAAAATGAAGTTGGCTTCTCCAAATGTGCTTTTGCATACCTCAGGCAACTCTATTTGTGGCGTACGTGCAGAAACGGCTTCATTCTCATCACTCTCACATACAGCTTCTCCTTGTGCAAAGTGCGCTGTATTGCTGACTGATGCACAGTGACACCATCTGCAGCAAGATGATGCTGCAGCTCTTTGGAGGTGGTCTGTGGATTGTCCTTGACTGTTCTCACCATTCTTCTTCTCTGCCTTTCTGATATTTTTCTTGGCCTGCCACTTTTGGGCTTAACAAGAACTGTCCCTGTGGTCTTCCATTTCCTTACTATGTTCCTCACAGTGGAAACTGACAGGTTAAATGTCTGAGACAACGTTTTGTATCCTTCCCCTGAACAACTATGTTGAACAATCTTTGTTTTCAGATCATTTGAGAGCGGGCTGTCCATGTTCGGCGACCATCAAACTTAACTGAACTTGAATTGTTTTGTAGAAAGAAATGGTCCAAAATACCTTCATCCAGGATCCAGGAACTGATTAAAAGCTACAGGAAGCGACTAGAGGTTGTTATCTTTGCAAAAGGAGGATGTACTAAATATTAATGTCACTTTTCTGTTGAGGTGCCCATATTTTTGCACCGGTCAAATTTTGGTTTAATGCATATTGCGCATTTTCTGTTAGTACAATAAACCTCATTTCAATCCTGAAATATTACTGTGTCCATCAGTTATTAGATATATCAAACTGAAATGGCTGCTGCAAACACCAAAATATTTAGAACTAAAAATGATTAAGATTAATAGGGGTGCCCAAACTTTTTCATAGGACTATATATATATATATATATATATATATATATATATATATATATATATATATATATATATATATATTTAAGAGTATGTGTTATTTTGCCCAATCTATCACAATTCAATGCAGCACCATAGAGGAATTACGCCTGCTTATCCAAGATGCAATTATTTACCTTGTGTTAATGGAAAATGAATTTAATTACTCACAGTGTGTTTATTGGATATACAAATTTAGTTGTTTAATAGAGCTCTGCATTTGGCAAGAGTGACACCTATTAAAATAAGACTAATGTTCCTATTTGCATAATAGTCAAGTGAGCTCAATCAAATATAATCCGTAATGAAAAATATTATCACTATAAGTATAACTTGGTAAAATATCTTTGAAAAATAAATTAGGACTGCTTTAAAAAGAAATATTGAAATGGAAGGGAGGAATGCATATGTGTATATAGTGTTCCGGTTTATTGCAGAGTCCTTACATGACCTCCAATCATTAGATATAAGCCTAAACTATCTTTTTGGGAAGTGCTGGAATAAAAAAATATGTAAATGTTTTGCAGTCTTGATGACGACTACACCGGAATTTGGTCTCAATCAGATGCACGTTATACACGTCTAGCAGTCTATATTACAGATGTAATATTTAGGCTTCCTTTGGCTCGATTAAGCTGAACATAGACCTGTTAGGTGGTATACAGTTGTTCTGTCCATGTGTGAGGAGCAGCTGCAACCAGCAACCATCCATGAAGCGAGAGAAATCTTTTGTCCCCTCTTTTCTCCACCATCTGCCTAGGAGCAGGTCCTGACACGGCCAGGAGGACTGTCCTTGTCACTACAGAAAGTCCGAGCGCAATGAGTCAAAAGGTTGGATGTCCAATATGATGTCAAAGGGGCAGTCAAGAGGGAGGAGAAAAGTGGGCAGGAGTGAAGTGCAACAAATAGTGAGAGCCTCCACTCTTGAATAATCTGTTTGTGGAGGCAAAGCTTGCTTTATGATGGATGATGCTCTTTGTACAATCCTTCCAACATAACCATTAAGGTCTATATACACATTTAAGATCTGGCTTATTTTGGTCTTCAGATCTAAGAATATTTTTAATCATCCAAGTGTCACAACTTTTAAGTTTTCCATTGACTTTGCATCTTGTATTTTGTAACATTAGTTGTAGTTTTTACCATTTTAGGGTACACACAATTTATGGATGATTTGTTTTTTATTTTTTATGGAGATGGGTTAAAAAAAATTCATAGTACCTAGTACAAATGAAGAAGACAAATTTTGTAATATAACTTAATAATGAGAAGTAACTGTATCTTCACTTATTTGCCTCCTTCTGCTACAGATCAAGTCTTTACAATAAAAGTCAATGAACAAGAGAGGGGAAAAGAAGAGGAAAACTCCTTAAAACCGAGAGAAATCTGTATTATAGAGAGGGTTCTCTTTCACAGCACAGTGAGTTATTAGGAACTAGTATCCAGCCTTCAAACAGCAACTCATTTAATACTGTAGATGACCTCAAATCCTTCTCCTATCATATCATGTGTTTCTCCTTCTCCCCCTCCCCTCTCTATAGATGTAACTGCGTGTATTAAGATAAGAACTAAAGACAGTAGTATTTGTTAAAGAGAAAGACACATTTCTTGCAAATTGTTTGCATATTATGCAAAGTTTGTTCCCTTCACTTGTACTGTTGATTTACAAAAAAAATGTAAAAATAAAAATTTTACTTATGGTTTAAATCAAGCACCGTGTGAAATAAAACTATGCTTCTTTATAAAAAAAACAAAACATACTGTACCCCAATTTAAAAAGTTCCCATACTGTGACCCTGGTTTAAAAAAATGCCCCTGAATATAGAAATTATCTGTATTGTCTTGTCCCAGTGCCATTTGATTAAAATAACACCACTAATATGTCCCTGGTTATAAAAAAAAACAAAAAAAAACTATGTCCCCATTATACCCCTCTGAATAAATGTTTTTCTTAATCTGAGGCCCCTGAATAATATGTTACATAATGTGCCCCTACAGCCTCACACTGTACCATAAATTTAAAAAAGCAGCCCCAACCACCCAGTATGCCATAGTTAATACTCACCTCCACATGCACCAGCACTATAGGCAAATATAGACACTTGTAGCCTGAAGCTGCTGAATGGTGGTGTAAGGAACCCAGACATGTTCTGCTGCACAAAGTAGCACTGACATACAATTATATTCCACATAGGATGTAGTTACAATTTAATTCAAAGTAAGAGGATGAGCTTGAAGGTTCCCCTCTTAGGCTCTGTTCTCACAGAGTAACGCGCCGCTCATTTAGACACATATACATGTGTCAGAGCATGGTGCTTCAAAACAGATCCCATTGATTTCAATGGGTGCCGGCTTACGCGTGCTACACATTGAAATCAATGGGAGGCTTTGTAACCCATTGATTTCAATGTGTTACGCGCGTAAGCTGGCACCTATTGAAATCAATGGGATTTGTTTTGAAGCACCACGCTCTGACACGTGTAAATGAGCGGCGCATTACTCCATATAACATAGCTACGGCTGGCCATGTGTAGAGGTTGGTCACCACCATGACTCTCACAAGCACTTTCAGGTCATTCATTTAATAGCATGCCCTTGTGACAACTCCTCCTTGGATGAAACTTGTAGCATGGATTATTTTCCCTTTAGAGAGAATCCAATTGCAGATGAGAAATGGAACACTTTGTCTTTAATACAATTGTAAATGTTATGGCACGCGGAGCTCTCTGATCACCGTCACTTTAAGAGACCCATTATTATTAATGGTTACAATACTCCTATAAGGCACAGCAATTTTGAAAGTTCTAGAACACATAAGGTAGGACAATTTCTTAATGTTACCAAATAAAAAACAAATGAAACCCTGAAAAAATCCTGTAGGTATCCTTCCTCTGTGTCTAGGTATGTCTCCCTAGGTTTAATCACAACGACGCTGACTTTTCATTTTAGACTTTGCTCTTACACATCTCACACATCAGTCAACCAGATAAGCAACAATAATTACCAGCGTGTGCGCCAAGTGCCCGCCAAATTGTGGCTGCTGTTATATTCCTTCAGTCTTGTCTGAAAAATTGATTTACTGGATATAAGAAACTACAAAACTATTATGTGGCAATAGATGGTGGAAAACAAAGTTGTCCACAATAAATGTTTTTGAGCCCAACCAATTTTCTGATTTTTTTTATCACTTCCATAATGTATAAGATTTTTTTAAAAAATAAAGAAAATGTGTTATCAGAAAATAAAGGCATTTTTTTATTTTTTAAATCCTTTTTTGAATTTGTTTTTTATGCATCTATATAAAAATCTGAGCTCTAAAAAATCTCTTTTACTTTTCACACTTACCACTAAAGAACAAACAATAGGCTGATATTTCCAACTTTGTAGAGTTAATTTTTCAGCTTTACTGTGTAGACTGGGACAGAGCCAGTAAAATCCTCCAACTATTACAGGGTGGGGCTTTACAGATGGTAACTATATTGTACTACTGGAGTCAGGATTAGTAGTATAAACACTATATCTGTGTACAGATGTAGCACAATTTAACGTGCAAATATTTGGACATTTTTGTTGACTTTTGTTATGTGCTATGTTGCAGCAAGTTAACCGACTCAAGTTAAGCTTTGTTACTGTAAATCACTTAAGGAGGACCCTTTAACACTGACCAAGAGTCAGTAATAAATGTCCACATAGCTAATGGGATGATACTAATAGTAAGTATTGGGAGACAGGGTCAGCTTCAGGCCATAGTTTGGTACAGAGACCTTTCAGAGCTCTGTGTCTTCTACCCTCTTCTCACAATTGGTGATGGCCAAGGACCATAACTAGACTCATTAGAGATGGGCGAAGCTCTCAGGATTCTTTCTGTTTCAGGTTTCGGTGGCTAGAGTCCCAGATTTGTTTTGAGTCAAACAAGTTTGGCACAAATTGGTTTAAAGTATAAGCAGGTCTCCTAGGAACTTATCTATCCAATTTCTATCTCTCTAAGGCAAACACAGCCAAAGTCAAAGTGAAATAATTATACTTTGTGGTCTCTTCAGACCCCAGAGTATAATAGGTGGAGAATAAGCCAAATGTGAACACAGCCTAACTCACATATACAGACAATGATCTTCAATCTTTCTCGGAAACACTCCTGTGCACGAATCCTAACCTTCAGGGCTTGGGCAACATTGTAAGGGGGAAAAAAGAAGCAAAAAAACCAAATCTAGCAATCAAGGAGGAATCCAATGAAAATTAAAACTTAACTTTTAATGTTGATGCGTGAAGGTCTGACTATGACTAAGAAATGGAAAGGTTCTGAAACGCATCTTTTTAACCTAAGGACTGTTTTTTGATCATGGTTGTTTGCACATAACCTTGTTTTTTCATGCATCAACATTAAAAGTTAAGTACTAATTTTTATTGGGTTCCGCCTTGATTGCTAGACCCGGGTTTTGCTTCTTTTTTTTCTTTATAATAGGTGGAGGCCTAGGGAGGTGTAAAAAATAAAACATTCATACCATTCTTACCTTACCTTTTTTGGGCCTGGGGATAGGTCATCAGTATCCATTGAATCTTGGACAGCCACTTTAAGGTTTAAGGCCTTATCTGTCCATGCCTAACTCTCATTGTTGGATCACTCAGCTCACTGCCAATGTCCCTTTCCTTGTCTCTTCTATAATTGTAGCAAAGTTTAACTTGACTAACTTACAGCAAGATATCCTATCTCAAAAGACAACCCCTTTTAATTCTCTGACCAATAAAGCCACTATAAGGAAGTAGCAGCCAGTCCTGATGCCATGACAACTCAGTTCACATAGCAGCATGATACATAGATAACAATACTCCTTCCTCTCTGGTGGCTCCATTTCAACACACCAACGGTGTCCATTACTGATCCATATGGACATAGGAGATGAGGATTCAAGATGTCAGTAGAGAGAGGGAGAGTTACAAAGTGGGCACTTTAACAGCAAGACATGAGATGTAACTACTGTTGTTTTGGACAGTATATGCAAACAGGAAGGAATTTCTCATTCAGCTAACTCAATACAATATCATGACGTGATCAAAATTTCTGAACAGGCCACAATTCACAATACAAGATAGAGAATATTATATGGTGAAATGATGTTGTTTTGAAAAGCTTGTCATCTTATATGCAAGTCTGAACATGTCGAGCCAAGAGGAAAGGAAAAGAATGATATATCTGTGTATGCTTTGTCCTCTATTAAGCGGTGGGTGCTCTTTTGTAGTCTCGCCCACCCCCATTTAATTAAGGGATATCCCAAATATGGGGCTTAATGAACTAAAAACATCCTGAAATAGAATTGAAAAGTATGTTTTTAGCTGACAACTTCTGTCTCATTCACATCATCCAATTTTTTTTTGTGTTGAAACAGCAAAGGTTTATTCTTGAAGGTGAATTACAGCACATACACTGTAATTGTGTAAATAATATAATGCTTGGCGACTTTGGCTAGATGGAATAATATCATGTAGAGAAAATTTTTACTATAACACACCTAGTTAAGAATATATTATGTCTGTGGAAAATATCATCACAAAATAGTCAGTTATAATGATATTTTTCAAAAACTTCCTGCTGCTGCGAGTCTTCCCGCTGAGCCAATTATAGGCATGACCACTAATCACCGCAGTTCTCTTGACATATGCTCACAGTAAACAAAGGGAAAATTTCCTACAAACTTTTGCACAAAACTAGGTTTTCTAAAGAAACATGTTTTCATAATGATATCTCCAAGAAACCATTAGTGTACCTTACAGATCAAGAATAGACAAAAACGTATTGTATAGATGTAAACATATCCCTATCCTTCTTTTGGTGTGACAACCAACTAATATACTGTATTGGCCAAACCTAAGATTACAGATGGTTGTTTTCATCATTCTGTATATATTATGGAGTTTTGCAGAACATTATATAATTTTATTCTCTTACTCAGATTTAAATAATCCAAATGACCGCTAAATTGTTATTGTTCTGTAGAACTGAAGTCCAAGTATGTATTGTAGCATGTCCTTATCTGTACACTATAGACTTGAAGAAGTAAGGCTTAAAGGGAAAGTTTACTTTTGAAAGACATTTTTCATGTAAATATGCTAAACAATTTTTTGGTAATTTGTTTTTTATAAACCATTTGTTTCATTTTGATGCAAAGTTTAAAATCACTTGCATAGTTATATGGTCAAATGATAAAATTCTGTCTGTTTGCCGCCCCCATTAGAGTAAGCTTAAAGGAAATGTGTCACTAGAAAATCACCCATGTTTTAGCAAAAAGAAAAGCACACTGTTGACCTAAATATGAACATACAAGTACAAGCTAAATAATATATTATAAAAATAATTTAGTACAAAATATTCCCCAAGCATATCTGACAATATCATCCTACACCTTTTAAAACCGAGTTTAGAATTATATTTTTTAAGAACATTTGATTTATTTTTTTTAATTATGTCGCTATATATAGAAGAAAAAAAAAAAAAAAAATATATATATATATATATATATATATATATATATTTTTTTTTTTAAAGTACTAATTCTTACAATTTTCACTTAACTGCAACAATGGACTGTCACTTGCCAACTCTACAAGGTTTTTCTTGCAGCAGTCGTCTCATTTTTATCACCAACAAGATAGACAGGATTACAATAGAAGACAACACTTCAGTGAATAACATGACTGAGCCATCATTGCATTCACTACTAAATATAGATGATGTCACAGTTTATCTACTCCCCCTCCTTGCAGAAAGCATGACTAGAAAACTCTGTCATAGACCTTAATGAGTCAGTTGCAGTCTACTGCTGTCCGTGGCCATGAGACTGCTGTGAAGTATATCACTGACACTAGGTTCACACTAGCGTTTGATCTCCGTTCTGTGGTTTCCGTCTTTGCCATGCAGAAGACAGAAACCTGTCAGAGTGGGTCCGGCCGTGAGCGCCAGTGAGCGTTTTATGCTGTCCGCCGCAAAACCAGATTTTTAAAATTGGACACAGAGTACTGTATGTCCGACTCTGTGTCCAATTTAAAAAAAGCAGTTTCGCGGCGTAGAGCATAAAACGCTCACGCCGCTCACGGCTGGACAGCTTTCTCACCCATTCAAATGAATGGGTATGAAAGAGTCCTGCAGGCTTCCGTCTCCTGCCTCTGTTTTGTGCAGGAAACGGAAACCTGCAGAACGGACACCTGGGCGCAGATGTGAACGAGCCCTGATTTGCTATTATCAGAGCAGAGGAGAAGCTCAGGCAAGATAGCAGCTCCCATACCCATGTGCAGAAAAAAGAATGCAAATCTACAATCAGAAAATAAAAACAGAGTAGAAAAAAGTGATATATTTTATTATCTGTTTTTATTAAACGAAAAGGGTTTTGCATTCCTAACTGGGTACTGTTACTTGACTTAATTCAATTAAACCATAAGCAGTACACAATGAATTGTCCTCCAGCGGCAGACGACATTTTATTATTTAAAATGGTTGACCTACAAAAAATATTCATCATCCACAGGATAGGTAATAAATGTATGATTAGGGAGAATCTGACCCCTGCAGATATTGAGAACTGGGGTCCCAAAATAGAGGTTCAAAATATCCCACCAAAACTTGAACTGAGGTGGTAGTTGAAAGATTATGCAGTCTTAAAAAACACATGGTAATAATATCTTAAAGATGATCTGCAAACTTCTGCTTCTGGAAAGTCTCATTTGGTGAACAATACTGGACTTTGGGCTGTTTCACCTGTATGACTGTAACATGATTGTGATGGAACTACTAGTTCAGACTAATAGATTTTGCATAAGGCTAAACCAAGAGAGAACTTTTGATATGGAATTCTTTATGGAATTCTTGGGCCACTACCCAAGAAGTAGTCACTGTTACCAAAGACTGAAATGTATAGTAAGAGGTTTCTGGACACCTATTGCAATTACAAGGTACTGAGCAGTAGAGTGATAAAAGCATGGAGAGTATGGCTATAGGTGGTAGAGAGACATCGACAGGATAGGCAGCAGACAAGAAGACTTTTTCAAGAATACAAACCAAGTCAATGTTTATTATTATTATTATTTATTTATATAGCACCATTAATTCCATGGTGCTTTACATTTGGGGGATACATACAGTACACAAAATATACAGGTAGATATAATACTGACAGTGATCGGCTGGCACAGTGGGGTAGAGGGCCCTGCCCGCGAGGGCTTACAATCTATGAGGGACAGAATGTTGGACATTCTACAATGTTGGACAAAAAATAGACAAACAAATCTTCATAGGCTTCAGGGTCCAAATAAACTTTACTGCTTGGGCACAGAGTGCTATGGAAAGTGTCTTTAGAAAAGCCTTGGACAGATTGGCATTGGTTGGAATCAGGCATATTGGACCCCATTAACAGACCAGGAGCCAGCACATGGATAACCCACAACCAAAGTGATAAAATGAAGAGGAAAGTCTACACTCAAAAGCAAAAGTGTAACAATGTTTTGAACTTTTGACTTTCAGGCTCCATTTCTTTCCATCCACTACAGCTTCCAATGTCAGGCTTCCATCATTTTATAGACCATTATCTTGGCTATCCCATACATAGACTTGACTTGCAAATATTTAGCATATGATTAGTTATGCAGATTCTTTTCATGTAACTGCATTGTTACTGTTTTACTCCTGGTGGTAGAAAAATCTTTTTTTCTTCTTGTATACTACAAATTACAACCTGGTCACATATTCCCTAATAGCTCAAGGTGATATTAGGCTGATTCTCAAGCCAAAGGTCACTGTTTCAACTCAAGCAATTCATATGGACATGTAGCCTCTAATCCTTGTGAATTTAGTCAAGATGGCTTTGCTTTTTGTTTTAGGAATATTACTGTACATTAGGCTAAAATTATCAAAACCGATGCAGTGTCCGTTAGTGTCCGTGGGTTTCCTTAAGTGTCCGTTTGCTAAGATGTCCGATTTTTCAAGTGGACAGCAAAATCCTACATGTAGGATTTTGTTCCAATTTATTCTGAACAACAGACTTTCTAAACATTTTATAGAGATAAGAACTGAAAAAGGTCATTTGTTGAATTTGAAACATTAAGAGGTCACATTTACTGAAACCAGAAACTATTTCAATCAAAAACATCTCAACAGGCCAAGTTACATATTAACATAGGACCCACTCTTTGATATCATCTTCATAATTCTTGAATCCGTTGAACTTGTGGGTTTTGGATAGTTTCTGCTTGAATTTCTTTGCAGGATATCAGAATAGCCCCCGAGAGCTGCTGTTTTGATGTGAACTGTCTCCAAACTCACAGATCTTTTGCTTCAGGATTCTCCAAAGGTTCTCAATAGGGTTGAGGTCAGGGGAGAGCAGTGGCCACACCATGAGTTCCTCTCCTTTTATGCTGATAGCAGCCAATGGCTCAGAGGTATTATTTGCTGCATAAGAAAATGTTTTTATTACGGAAGGCATGATTCTTTTTGTACCATGGAAGAAAGTGGTCAGTCAGAAACTCTATATAATTTGCAGAGGTCATTTTCACACCTTCAGCGACCCTGAAAGGGCCTACCAGCTCTCTAGTCAAAACATTACTCTGAACCTCCTTGTTGACATCTCAGCCTTGGGACATCACCAACCATCCACTACTCCATTCATCTGGACCATCCAGTGTTGCACGGCACTTATCAGTAAACAAAACTGTTTCAAAATTAGTCTTCATATATATCTGGGCCCACTGCAAATGTTTCTGCTTGTGAGTACTGTTTAGGAGTGGCCAAATAGTAGGTTTATACACCACTGCAAGCCTCTGGAGAATCTTACACCTTGAGGTTCATGGAACTCCCGAGGCACCAGCAGCTTCAAATACCTGTTTGTTGCCTTGTAATGATATTTACCAGCTGCTTCCTTCCTCATTATGCCTTTATCTGCATGAACCCATCTGTGTTCTGAATCGGCCACAAATCTCTTTGCAGTACAATGATCACACTTCAGGAAATATCTAATGTTGTCATACCTTGTCCAAGTTAAAGAGATTATTTTTCTTTAAAATATTGCTTGAAACCTGTGGCCTGATTAATAATGGGGAACATGCTCCTCATGCTAAAGCCCCATGTTGCGAAAACGCAGCATTGCCACTGCGGAAACTCCATGACAAAAAGCTGTGTTTTACAGTACCTGAAATTATTATTTTACCTGAAATCCCATCCATTGTAGAAA
This sequence comes from Leptodactylus fuscus, assembly GCF_031893055.1. NCBI lineage: Eukaryota > Metazoa > Chordata > Amphibia > Anura > Leptodactylidae > Leptodactylus > Leptodactylus fuscus. Next base: position 53,301,445 of record NC_134268.1, read on the forward strand.
AAACATGCAGCGGAAAAGCTGCATTTACAAAAATGCCTGGTTTAAAAAGGGAAGAAAATCCACTAAAAAAAATTTTCGCTGCATTTTTTTTTCTGCAGAGCTTTTTAGCTGTGTTACCCTTGGTTCACAGCTAAAAACTGTGAACGAAATACCGAACGCATTTGCAAGCAGTGTGCAGTGAAAGCACACGAACCCCATAGACTATAATGGGGTCCATGTGCTTGCCGCACGCTACCCGCAAAAATCATGTGGGCAGGAAAGTAGATTGTGAACTACTTTCCTGTCCGCATGATCCCTGCGGAGATATGGCAGCAAGCACATGGACCCCATTATAGTCTATGGGGTTCGTGTGCTTTCACTGGAACACCGCTTGCAGTGGCATTCAGTATTCCGTTCGGAGAGGTGGGTCCTCATATGGGCTCTCCCAGACTGAATACCAACGCAGATGTAAACAAAACCTTTCGCTCTGTGGGGCCTTAGCCTCATGTAGGTTTCCTTTACTTTGGCTCATCTGGCAAACCAATTGTCGCAGATTTTTTAAATTGATTTTGGTGATCCAAAAAGCCCTATGACACAACCATGAGTATAAGTGAAAAAAAAAAAACAATTTTATTTTTATGACACTTAAATCCAATTTGCATAATCATTTGTAATGTAGTGATGAATTCATGATGGCAATCACCATGCAGTGATAGATCTATCCCACAATGTCCACCTCCAATACTTGGTAGATCAAGCCAGGGTCATTAGGTTCTGCCAAAGTGTCCATGGTTTTGATAGGAAACTAGGATATATATAGTAGCCAATACAGTATGGCGGAATCTGTTGAGCAGGTTATGAACAAAGATTTTCTTGTAGAAATAAACACAGCCTTATCCCTATGGACTTACAATCTAAATGCTGGAATTATTAATACAGAATGCAATAAATCACAATGATAAGATAAGGGAGGTTTATAAAAGATTATACTGTACTTGAATACTCAGGGTTTCTCATCTAATGTGGAAATATGTTGTATCTGTCATGTGATTTCATTACATTTAGAATTAACTCAGAATCAGTTACAAATATTGTACATATACAAGTGTATAGCAATGAGCGCTACATGTCTGTAATATTCCCAGAAAAGAAAATATGACTTTAACATTGGAGAAAGCATAGCCTGCACTCACATTAATCTGAATAATGCTAACTCAAAGTGAATGATTCAGTTAATGTCTTTAATCCTCTGGCAATATATGGCTGCATTATTCTACTGATGGCTGTTTAAAGTAATACAGCTCAAAGGCAAAGTCAGCCTGTAGGCAAAAATTCCAAAGAGCTGAATATTTACCATGTGTTCTGATGTGTACTGAGAATTACCATCTATTTCTGCATCCACTTTGTCTAAAAGGAAAATAATACAGATGACATTTTCTTTAAAATGCTTCGATTTTTATGAACAAATTCACTTGTCGGCAATGATTATTTCCCCCTTTAAACACAGGGGGCAGGGATAGCTTATAAACATTGAATACAATGAGGTCAGTATATACTGCTAAAATGAGAATGAAATCTTCACGAAGGCAGTATATGCTGGGAATTGACATTTCTGATAAAACAAATAGAAAAACTAGTTTTCAAATTATATACACTGATTAGCTATATACAGAATTACCAGATAAGAAAATATGGTTAAAAGCAATAACAGCTGAAATTATTAAATTATTATTATAATTTTTTCTGATATTATTATGTTTATTATTATTGTTATCATTATTACTATAGTTGTTGTTCTTCTTCTTCTTCTTATGATTATTATTATTATTACTATTATTGTTATTTTTTTTATTATTATTATTATTATTATTGATATTGCTATTAGGATTATTATTATCATTACTATTGTTATTATTGCTAGTATTATATATTATTATTATTATTATTATTATTATTATTAACAATAAATATAATAATGTTATCATTATTACTATTGTCGTTGTTATTATTATTATTATTATTATTATTATTATATTATAATTATTATTATTACTATTGTTGTTGTATTATTATTTAATTTTATTGTTATTTTATTAATAATAATAATAATAATAATAATAATATATTATTATTATTATTATCATCATCATCATTATTACTATTGTTGTTATCAATATTATTACATTTAAATAAAATATAATTAAGAAGCGAGCAGAAATCTTTCATGAAATACATTGTATTTTAAAGTCTCTAGAAGATATTTTCTGGAGGAATCAGACTTGTCTAGGATATATTATTATTATTTTATTACAATTACGTAACTGTTTTTGGCGCTCTACTATGGTGCAGCTTGCTACATGATGAATGCTTTTGTAGGAAGCCTACAGTCATATTTTCACTAAACACTTATGCTTTCCAGGTAATAACTAATGTCTTTTTGTTCCCAGCAACAGCAAAGAAGGGGATAAATAAGACAAGGCCTTACATTATTATAGTGCAAATATAAGACCCCTTTAACTATACCAATAATTTTAAGCCCTCCCTTAGGGAGAGAAAGATAGATCAAAGGAGCTGTGAAAAGCTTTGAGGATCGTAGCCTATAATACTGCTGTCCTATACTTTAAGAACATCAAATTCATGAATGCCAGAGACAGTAACACCAGTGGAAATAACTGTTCCAAATGCATTTCAAATGAATTGAGTGAATATATATATATATATATATATATATATATATATATATATATATATATATACCTGTGTCTAGCATCTATCTATCTATCTATCTATTACTATTTAGTATTATTAATTACTATTATTAACAATTATATTATATAAACAATTATTAACAATTATTAATATAATTAATAATGATTTTATAAAACATTTTTAAAAAATTATAAAATATGCAAATATAGAATCAGAAGCCCTTTATCTATGGTCATGATAATCTTTACATATCTCATCTGATATACTACAATCCAAGCACCAATTATTGTGATATATTGCGGATATTCCCTGCATCCTTCCACGTTCAGGTTTATTAGAAATTGTCATTAAGTATTTTTTAATTTTTAGAAATGTAATACATGAATAATCTTCTTTGCTCACAGAGATTATGTCATTGCTATGATGGAACCACAGCAGGACTCCTGGAATTGTAGCTTTTGGTAATATATGTGATATCACAGAATAATACCCACCTCACAACTCCACCTTTACAGCTGCTTTATGGGAACCGATTGTTGGACAGGACTGATAAGACTGAAACATTTCAAAGTCTGCTCTCTATGATATGTGTCTATTATAATTATACATTATATGTTTTATAGGCCTTTGCTATTAAAAGGAAAGCACAGTCTAAATATAAAGAACGAGAAAACAGATTTTTACATTATTTGGATTCAGAAATAGCAGCTTTATTTTACCAATGATACGAGTAAAAAGGGATTTACTATATTTCCTTATTAAATAGTATCACAGATCCGCGCAGCCTCTGTAGTATATGTAATTGTCATATGACACTTAATGCAGTATATGGGATTGACTGTTCAGCTGTATGTCTCAGTACAGGTTGCTTCTCTAACTTCAGACTAATACATGGCCAACATCAAGCTGTAACAGCCAGGGCTGCAGATATCCCTGATCCTGCCCTTTGAACCCCTTAAATAATGAATATAAATGTATCGTAAGGGTTAAACTGAGGGAGGAAACTCCTTGAGTCACATAAGCCCTCCTGCACCTGCTAAATATATGGAATAGGGTTTAATGAGTTGCCTCATGTACTGTGTGAGAAATTAGAGGATCATTAAAGGGAGCTAAAAATAAATAAGTAAAAAAAAGTAAGAAAATATGAACCTAAAAGCCATGAAAAAAATAGTAAAGGTAAAAAAATATATATATAGTATTGTTCCATTCATTATGACCCCTACTACGGACTATAATAATGAAAAAAGTTATTCATACTAATCAATAAGCCAGGTAAAAACAGGTTAAACAAAACTATTTCATAATAGTTGCTTTTCCCATTAACCACCCATGATAAAATGAACAAACATACACCCAAATATACCCCACAATACAGAAGTAAAATATGGTGTAAAAAAGTATAACATTCAGTATTTGTCATATCAATAAAGCTAAACTAATACATTGTTATTCCCTCTGTATGATAAAAAGAGCACACCCCCCCAAATACAAACCCAATGGTATAATTAGAAGGGAGTCAGTCAGCTCTGTTATTGACGGTAAATTAGCCACAATTAGCCACAGTGCCATGTCCGGCTCTGTGCTGTCCCCTTATCTGTTTCAGTTCTTCCACTTCCACTTCTTTGAACCAAAGAGCCAAGAGCACCATGGTCCAGCTCGTTGTTGTTCCTTTATCAGATACAGCGCCATGTAGATTAGTTAAAGGGAGTCTGTCGCCAGAACCTAGCATATCAACCCACCCCGAAAGGATTCATAGGTTAGGGTCTCCAGTAGCCCTTTGGAGCAACAGCAATAGCCACATCACTCCAAAGAACTCATTTTCATATTGACAAAAATAGTGTTATCACAGCAATGTTGGCAAAAAAAAAAAGAGAAAAAAAAGGAGAAAACACTGTTTTATTTAGGTGACCCTAACCGATTTGTGGGGCTGAGTTGATATTCTAGGTCCTGGTGACAGACTCCCTTTAAACATAAGCACCATTAGAAAGGTTCTGTGTAATTCCCATATTGGCGCCATATTGGCGCCAATACAGAGAATTCCTTCTTTTATTATACATGTAAATGAGGTGCACAGAGTATCAGGGGGTATATTACTGGGTCCGAGCACCGTCTGTCACTCTGTTTCTCTACACAGCTCCATACTGCTTCCTTTGCACTGAATGATGCTTGCAGGTTTAACTTTGATATCAGAGCTGACAGACTTCCCTTTAAGTCTACTCCCCCACACAAAAAAATTGTAAAAATTAATCAAAGAACCATATGCATCTCAAAATAGTAAAAAAAATTGCAATATCAATAAATTCAATAAAATAATTAATAATTCAATAAAACATCACAACATACTTGGACAGTCATGAAAAGCTGCCAAAGGCTGAGGCCCCACATTGTGGTAATGCAGCTTCTTATGTTGAAGATTTTCCTGCATTTTTTTTTTTTGAGCCAAAGCCAAGAATGGTACAGAGAGAAATGGAATGGGAAATATATAAGAAGTTCTTTTACTTCTTCCTTCTGTTCAATCCATTCCTTGCTTTGGCTCAAGAAACTGCAACAAAATCTATAAAAAAGAAGCTGCATTTCTGCAACGCGGGGCCTCAGCCAAAGTCAGCGGTATGTTTCTGCGTTTCTGCAATATGGGACCTAAGCCTAAGGTTTTTTTGAGCCATACCTAGGAGTGACTACTAAAGGAATGGGCACTATATAGGAAGCTCTTATGCTTCTCCCTTCAGCTCATCCCACTTTTGATTTTGGCTCAAAAAAACGCAACAAAATCTGCAACAAAAAAAGCTGAGTTTCTGCAACAGCAGCATAAAAATGCCATTTGTGCAAGTTGCAATCCACTGCTTTGTGACTTTTGTACGCCCACTTTCTGGTATAGGTGCGATAATAAATCTCCCCCGTTTTTTTGCTTTGTACTGATATTAAATGTGGAATCTAAGTCTTATGAGTCTTTTGTTGCTGGGTCTGCCGAATACAATTTGTAGTGATCTGTATTCTGAGATACAGACTGTGATATACTAAGAATCACATATGAAGTGTCTATAGAGGTGGCATAAAGTAGATATATAGTGCTAACAATACTATTGATACATTCTCCTTAATGCTTCCCTTATTTCTGAGTATATATTCTTTCCGGAATAAGGAGCTCACTGAAGACATAACAGGACTAGATCGGATTTTGGACAGTTGCATCATTAATGCCTTTAGCAGTATCCAAAATAGACCTCATTAAATCTGTCTAAATCCATGAAACCAGGAGCGGAGACGTTAATTTATCATACTATCTATATATAGTACAGCCCAAAATCTGTCATTGCAAGGAAATTTGTAGCAGGTTAAAGCATGCGGAAATATAGACTAGGCAATATATAGGTATAAATGTGGGGCTAGTCCAGATTTATGTAAGGTTGTGATAAGCTTTTCTATATATAAAGTGCAATGCAAAAGAGTGGAGTAATACATTAAAAGGGTTTTCTGAGATAAAGGATAAATCATCAATATCATATTGTTGTTGGGGGTTTAATATTAGCAGTTCTCAGCAACTGAAACACAGAGAATAGAGCAGGAAGAAGACAGATCCGTTCTCTATATAGTGGCTGAACTGAATCACTGCAGCTTAGTTAAAAGGGAGCTGATCTGCAGTACCTGGTCTGGCCACTACACAGAGAACAGAGCTGTCTGCTTCCTGCTCCGTTCTCTGTGATGAGCACAGTTGATGGGTGGTGGTCCTGGGTGTCACACCACCATCAATCTGACAACCCCACCAATCTATCAATATGTTAGGTCATTAATATTTTTAGCCCATAAACCCCCATTAAGGTAGAGGACACATTTAGAAGTGAAGGTACTTGTTTGTGGCATATTTTTAATAGAAGGGAGATGTGTAAGTGTTTCCGTCATATTTCCCATTTCCTTTGAAGCCACTCTAGGCTTTGGCAAAAAAAAAAAAAAAACAGAACAAAACATAAAACTGCAAAATGTGCAAAAAAGACAACTGTTCCACTATGTGTGGCCTTAAGAACATTAAAGGGGTTGTCCAGTATCTATCATCCTTAGGATAGGCCATTAATAGTAGATCTGCGATGTCTTGGTAACAGTGACCTTCGGGGGTCCCAAGTGTCGGACCCCCAATGATCTAATATTGCTGACCTATCATAAGGATAGGCCATCTATATTAGAAACCAAATAATCCTTTTAAGCTTTTAGCAGATTATCAAAATCCCTGACAAGAAAACTGCACAAATTCATATTACATAGAAATAAAATCAGCAAAATACAAATACATATAAATGTAAATCATCTACTACCAATCTAATAAAAAGACAAGCAGATATATATGAAATACAGAGAAATTCATAGAACAAACATTGCAATTGGATTATACATTGTGAAATTTAAATTGAAAGTTTGCAGAATGTAGGTCAGGCATGAAAGTAATGTTTCACTTCTGAAAGACATGTCATTATATTCCATGGGCCATGCAGTTACCTATGGCTGGAGATAGCTAAATAGAATAGGAAGGTAGATAAGTGCCATTGCCCATAGCAAACACTGTGATGGTTTCCATCTTAATGGAATCAGAGATTTTGGGTCTGGGTCAAGGGGTCAGGTTAGTATAGTCAACATTGCATTATCATCCTTATGTCTATAAATGTGATTAATAGTATTCTGCAGTAATAAATGTATATTACTATATTATTTACAAGAATGGAAATGAACGGGTTATAGTATGTTCACGTAGTCTTCTATTTAGAAGATCCATCTAATTCATCTAAAAATCAGTGCAAATGGAAGACAAATGGAAGGATGTCTGTTTATACAGGGCTCGATGTTAAAAAAAAAATGGATCCCATGCTGTGCATTTTCTTATCAGACAAAAAAGAAGACTACTCAGTTCCATTATTTTTTACCATTGGACCCTATATAAACCGATTCCCTTTAATGCACCCTCAGTGTGTATCTGTTTTTAATGATATATGATTTCAGCATAGCCATAGTGCACTATATGAGTTTATAGCAGAATATACTCGATTGACACTGAAGAGGTGAGTTCATCATAGAATGCACTTGGACAACACTTGGATGTCATTACAAGTGTCATCCGAGTATATCCGCTGCAAACTAGGCCCCACATCAGAGGCACACATTCGGCCATGTGCATAAGGCCTTAAAAGGGACATTGGTGGGGTAAAAAAAGACACCATTGCTCCAATGTTTGAAATAGAAAATATTAATATAAAATTAATGCCCAATACACAATACATGGGATCCGTTCTCTATATAGTGGCTGAACTGAGTCTTCTGCAATCTTGGCCCCACATCAGAGACACACCTTCGGCAATGTGCATAAGGGACATTGGTAGGGTAAAAATGATATTACAATATTAATACAATATTAATATAAAGCATCTATGTACAGTGCATAACTAAATACTACTAGAGATGAGCGAGTACTGTTCGGATCAGCCGATCCGAACAGCACGCTCCATAGAAATGAATGGATGCACTTGGTACTTCCGCTTTGACGGCGGCCGGCCGCTTAACCCCCCGCGTGCCGGCTACGTCCATTCATTTCTATGCGAGCGTGCTGTTCGGATCGGCTGACATTGACATAGTCAAAATTCAGACTGGAAATGCCATCTGTGAATATCCCACAGACCTCCTATGATTCATCATTATTATTGAAAGATGGCAATTGCGGCCATCAAGGCCAGAACAAGCCATGGGACTCAACGTACAAGATCTTGGACTCTAATTAATTTCATGATTTTATCATTATTGCTAATTAATATATACTTAATTTATATAAAAATGAGAATTAATATTAAATATTAACAGATTGTTATTAATTTAGAAGATCTGAATTAATTCTAAGAGCTATTTGGGGGGTCTGATTCATTTTAGGAACTTCTGGGATCTAAATAATTTTAGGGGTCTGGCCTGAGGTCTAAATTTATTTTAGGGGTTTGTCTGGGGTCTGATTCATTTAGGGACTTTTCTGGAGTGTGAATCAATTTTGTTGATTTGATCTGGAGTCTGTTTAAATGAAAGATTCTGGTCTAGCTAATTTTAAGCATGTAGTCTGGGGTCTAAATACATTTCAGGCATCTGGCCTGGGGTCTACATTTATTTTAGGGGTTCATTTTTGGGTCTAAATGAGTTTATGAGTCTGATCTGAGATCCGAACAAGTGTAGGTTTTAGAGGTCTGATTGAGTTTATAAATATGGAGCCTTAATTTGGCCATCTGATCTAAATTAATCACTTTCTCACTAAGAAACAATAGGGCTTGTTTGATAATAAGGGGAACTTTTGCTGGAATTTGCTTTAGTGTAATTTGCACCAGATTTATCAAAGATAGCACAATGTTTGATAACACGGGCCACATGTATACATCAAACACTTCTGTCCTGATATGTTACTTTTAAAAAGGTCCGAGCACGGTTGATAAGTCTGTGCACGGTAGCTAGACCGACTGATCACCCCCACTTTACCAGCCTCTTGTCAGTGGCGTAACTAGGAATGGCGGGGCCCCGTGGCGAACTTTTGACATGGGGGGCCCCCCCCGACTGACGCTGAAGACCTCATCCGACCCCCTCCTATGCATTCCTGCGCGTCCTATTATGCCCCATAGTGGCCCCTGCACACAGTATTATCCCCAATAGTGGCCCCTGCACACAGCATTATCCCCAATAGTGGCCCCTGCACACAGTATTATGCCCCATAGTGGCCCCTGCACACAGTATTATGCCCCATAGTGGCCCCTGCACACAGTATTATGTCCCATACTGGCCCTTGCACACAGTATTATGTCCCATACTGGCCCCTGCACACAGTATTATGCCCCATACTGGCCCTTGCACACAGTATTATGTCCCATACTGGCCCCTGCACACAGTATTATGCCCCATAGTGGCCTCTGCACACAGTATTATCCCCAATAGTGGCCCCTGCACACAGTATTATGCCCCATAGAGGCCCCTGCACATAGTATTGTACCCCATAGTGGCCCCTGCACACAGTATTGTACCCCATAGTGGCCCCTGCACACAGTATTATGTCCCACTGTGGACACCCATAAACAATTATTATACTCTGGGGTCTTTTCAGACCCCAGAGTATAATAATCGGAGACCCGGGGGAATAAAAACATTAAAAAAAACACTGTTTCTTACCTGACCCCCGGCTCCTACGCTGTCTTCTCTGCTGCTGTCCTTCTTCTATGACGTCAGACGTCACATGACCCGGGAAGCAGGCCAGGTTCATGTGACGTCAGAGACGTCAGACAACAAGGAAGGAGGCCTGGCAGGATCGTGGAGAGGTAAGTAACAGTGTTTTTTATGTTTCTTACCTCTCCCGGTCCACCAATCATTATACTTGGTGGTCTGAAAAGACCCCTCGAGTATAATGGTAGCGGCTGTCACAGGGCCCCTGATGTCCCGGGCCCTGTGGCAGCTGCCTCTGTTGCTATGGCGGTAGTTACGCCACTGCCTCTTATCAAAAGTGGAGTGAGTACCGCAACAATGCAAGATGGGATCAAAATCTCTACTTTGCAACCTCTTTACACAGATTTCCAGAATACAGAATATGATACATTGCCCCCCAATAAGTCTAGATGTGAATAGTTCCACAAATTTTATGAAATGTTATAAAGACAGCATGTAGATTCATCATTGTAGCTATGCCAGACAAGTGACATAGAATAGTCTCAAAGCAATGATTTGCGACTATGTAAAGCCATTTGTACGGTATCTAAAATAGTCAAAATTGTTATTTTTGCACTGGCCTAAAAGTGGATGGGCCAGGGACCAGGGGCCAGGATGTGGCTAAATTTATTAATATTGACATCACAAAAGTGGAATAAATGACAGCAAGATCTACAACAGCCCCTGGTCTGGCATAGAGTTACACCTAAATAAAGTGGCCTGTGGGATGAGCAGCCTTATCGTGAAATAAGTAGTCCCTTGGGATATCAAGACCAGCAAATTCCCCTTCCCCGACTTCTTATCTGCTGGTGTTCTGCTCAGCCCTACAGCTTCACCTACTGTTTTCATACTTCATGATTAATTGCAATTTTTTGTATTATTTTCATAATTAATATAATTGTATAGTAAATGAATAAAGCTTAATTAATAAGAAAATTTCACTTAAGGATACAGCATATGTTTCTGCTATTACAAAGAGGTCATCAGCATTGGTGAATAGTATAAAGGTACAAGCCTAGCAGGACTAAATCCAGAGTCCCTCAAACTAGACAAATAGCAGCCAGTTAATACATGCCTTTATTCAACCATGCAATGCTACAGCACAAATGAGCCTTCCTCATGGCGAGCCTTCATCTCATAATTCTACATTTTTAGTTAAAAAATAGAAATATTTCACATACTGTATCTCTTACTAACTTTATATGTATTTTTATATTCATGTACAAACTAGGGTGAAACTATGTAAGGGTTAAGGTGAAATATGTAAACTGTAGCCACAGTATAGATCTATCTATCTATCTATCTATCTATCTATCTATCTATCTATCTATCTATCATCTATTTATCTATCTATCTATCTATCTATCTATCTATCTATCTATCTATGATAGGCAGGGGTCTGCTACAGATTTTGCAATGGAGACCAAAAAGTCATGTATGTATGTATCTATCTATGTGCATTTGATAGAAATATACAGAGAAAGATCGATAGATAGAACAGATAGATAGATAGATAGATAGATAGATAGATAATAGATTGATAATTAGATGGATGGATAGATAGATAGATAGATAGATAGATAGATAGATAGATAGATAGACAGACGGACGGACGGACGGACGGACGGACGGACGGACGGACGGACGGACGGACGGACGGACGGACAGACAGACAGACAGATAGAACAGGTAGATTACCCTGATAGAACTAAAGCATCGTGCCTTGGGCTAATAAGCTCCTTTAATTTTTTCCTATTTTGAAATATTGACAGGGTTATTTTTTACTAGACTGTTTGTGGTCAATTGGTTATTGATCTGAGGTCTGGCACATAGTGCTGCATTTTTCTCCTTTCTTTAAATAGGTAGATGGATAGATAGATAGATAGATAGATAGATAGATAGATAGATAGGAGATAGATAGATAGATAGATAGATAGATAGCTTCCTGGCCCCCACTATAAACTCTGTAACAGGCCTCCATCTATCATACATTTCTACCACGTTGTATGTGACAAGGCCTTGGTGTGACTGCTGCCTTTACAAGGCTTTACCTCTGTAGATATATATTGAATTGATACATATGTAAATATATTACATTAAATATATAAATATAACCATTGTGATTGATAAAGTTTGACTATTATTATTTCATGTTAATTTTAACCATAACAAAATTGAATTGATTAGTGATGGCTTTCACATATAAAAATCATCTTAAATATACAATATTACAGGATTTTTAATTTGTGTATAGTCTTTATTAAACCAAGACACATGTAAGAAAAACAAGATTTCAACTTGTGTACAAGATGCATACGTTCTTCTACCTGTAAGTTCTCATAGAAGTGAGTGAAACAGTGTGACAGACTGATTTATTCTCCATCTTCCAGGCATTGAAGGAGTTAAGGAACGGAGCTATAGCTTGAAGACGTACAAATCTCTCCTTATATAACATACAAACTCCTGCTAAAAATAAAAATATAATGTTCCCAATGCAGTATTGCTAAATAAAAACCAAATGCCCTGAAATCTCCTGTAAACTGCATTATGGCACTTCAAATGGCCCCTTTCTGTCATCAGCTGTAAACATCACATCCATATTTGTGCTGCAGTCAGATGAACTGTCAGAGAGCTATTACACATGGCTTCCCATACAGTATCAGTATGCCTACAGTATCCCTATACGCGACGACAAATTGTCCACCATTTTGCTGCAGGAAATTATAAATGTAAATGGCTGAAACATCTTACAATAAACATAAGGTAAGAAATATTCTACTAGTCACCATTAGTTACATTTATTACAAGTGAAGTCTTTCTTATGGCTAAATTCATTAATAATGCACTCAATATAATAACATGGTAGATGCATTTATTATGTCTACAGAAAATATTTTTCTAGTACTGATAAAAAATATATATACTTTATTTAATATTCTTTGATTCTGCTCAACAGTGAAAAATGGGCAAAAAAGTAACTATTTTATTTCAACCATGAGAATTGAATACTTAAATAAAAACCTATTTTTAATTTGATGTTTAATATTTAATGTCTTTAAAATAAATAATCATTAAATGTATTATAAATAATAATTCAATATATAATAAATAATTATTACATGTATAATAAATAAAAAATAAATAAATAAAAATTAAATGTATAATAAATAAATAACTTACATGTATAATAAATAAAATAAATACATAAAAATTAAATGTATAATAAATAAAAATTACATAAATAATAAATCAAAAATAAATAAAAATTAAATGTATAATAAATAAAAATTACATAAATAATACATAAAAATAAATAAAAAAATAAATGTATAATAAAAAATAATTACACATATAATAAATAATAAATACATGTATAATACAAATAATAATTAAATAAATAATAGTTACAGAAAAAAACTAAATATACAGTATATATAAAACATAAATATGATTTTGTTAAGTACTTAGTATTAATTAGAATGACTAGGTCTTTCAGTCTTTATTTCATAGCCTGAATATAGTTATGTATGTAATGACAGCAATTGAATTTAGGAAGTTAATAAAATAATATTTCACATTACATTTCCCTTTACTCTCGATGTTTGTTAGTAAATATCTGATGCCTTCAAACAAAGCGAATGTTTATTCTCAGCTCTAACTTTCTCACCTCTTCCAATCTGGTTTTTGTCTCTGGGATATGTCCACAAATGAAGGAAAGTAATTTATTTCTACATATCAGCTAAACTGGACAAATCAAGGTGACAAACCATGGTTGGTGTTGTTGGGCCCTTTGTCCTGCTACAGCAGAGAGTCACAGTACAATAGAAGCTAAATGGAATATATAACCGTCCAGCTGTCTCATTGTCAGAGCAAAGCCCCATCACTGCAGTCTATCAGCTTATGTTTGTAGACATTATATGGCCTTAAAATCTTCCCAATTTCTTGAAAAATAAAATAGAATTCAGAATATATACCGTAGATGCGATTGTCTCTGTGCGGAGTTCATCCGACTATAGTGTAAAAGTATATCAGACATATTATTTTCTATTAGTGCACAATATCGATCACAATAATAAATCAAGAAAAGTTAAGTATATAAGCTCACCAGATCCACGTAGCAGGGTGCACGATCCAAATTTTTCTGGACTTGAAGAAAAAAGGAAATTCCAAAACCGCTTGTATAAAGATGAGATCTGCAACTCTTGCCCGCAGTAAAAATTAGCTTTTATTAACTCATATTAAAAACTGGTAAAGACACCATAACGTACAAGTGAGCAGAGTAAGGAAAAAACATAAAGGTGAAATAAAAAAAGCGCAGTGGCTACATATTAGGCTGACTAAGTCAGCCTAATATGTAGCCACTGCGCTTTTTTTATTTCACCTTTATGTTTTTTCCTTACTCTGCTCACTTGTACGTTATGGTGTCTTTACCAGTTTTTAATATGAGTTAATAAAAGCTAATTTTTACTGCGGGCAAGAGTTGCGGATCTCATCTTTATACAAGCGGTTTTGGAATATCGATCACAAAACCGCAAGTGGATATATTATAATTACCGGCGTATATATACTAAGTATTCAGTAGCTAATCCTTGTCAGGCTAATATCTGCTATATAAATCTAGATGACTATAATCTACTATAAGAAATCTTGCCACCATTTTGCCTCTTCAATATAGTAAGGCCCATAAAATGGAGGTGCAGTTTTTATGTGCAATGTATGCAGCGATGGCCGAAATGTAGGTTTCTAGTAAACGATTCAAAGGGAACCTAGTAATCCCTGATTTATGGATGCACCTATCATATAAATGCAATATGTGCCTATATATAATGACATTGCTTTTTCAAGGTCATGTGTTCGGAGAGATATACTATTACTATGCAGTCCTGCATACGGTTTATTTATATAGGTTTGTGTGTCCTGGGAATGGGAATTACTAGCGAGATATCATATGGGTAACACAGTCAGTCAGTCTTCCTTACATGTAAGACTGCTTGTGAGCACTAGAACATTTGTCATCCGTTAAGTGTAGCTTGGGACTTCAGAGTGAAAAGAATGCTTTTTCTCAGTGCTGTCGTGTCTGCACGTTTTTCTAATGCATATTTATTAGGTTATGAATAATTTATGAATATGGGTATGAGAGAAAAAACATATGCTTGCTAAATGGAATACATCATACGTGTTCACCACATAGTTTGAGGTATTAAGGCATACAGTGGTTCTCTCCTACAACTCTACACACATAGACACATAGAAAATACTGAGATGACATTTAAATAAATTATATATTTATTAGTTGTTTTTTTTATTTATGGTCATTTTTTATAGTGACTTTGCCAATATAGGGTAAAGAGATTTTTTTATGGAAAAAATATACATTTTCTTAAAATTGTTAAAGAAGTTCTCCATCAAAAACACGTTCTTATTATCTCTACACCCATCACCTCATTGTGTTGTCACACTCCAGGCTTCTTTCATGTTCACTGCCCTCATATAAGATAAAATAAGATAAGATAATCCTTTAATAGATCCACCCTAGGGAAATTCAGTGTTACAGCAGCATGGATAATATGGTAATATATTATAAGAAAAAACACATACAAGCTCAGAGCAGATAGAAAAATATACTAGGAATCATAGCAACTAAGAAGAAAAAGATAGGCTCAGGATCATTTAGTTCTCTGTGCAGAGTGATCCCAACAATCCAGCTTTTCCCTACAAACCAGCTTGGGTTTCATATTTTTCTTTGCTCTGCTATCACTCCCTTGATGTATCAGCATCATGTAGGCAGCTAGAGACAGTACTATATGTACCTGCTGTGGAGCAAAGGTTTTTTCTTTTCCTTATATTCTCCTAAATAATTTAAGAGACTATAAGAATATAATAAGGGATTCTGAACTGTGATCTCCTTCATATAGCTGTGTGACAAGGACTGTCTTCTCATCAGTAGTTAGTGACAGAAGTTTCTGTGTTCCTTTTTGGAGAACATGTGAGGAGCAGTCCATTATACAGGAAGTCGGGAACTCACTATTTAATTCCTTTAGATTGTATCTGGTTAGGGTAAGAGTCTATGACCTTACGGAATAGTAGGAGTCAGATAGAAATGAATAAGTACATAATGAATGACTAGCCACTGGAGTGCATATTTAAAGGGATTCTATCATTAGTGTTAGGGAATTGCTAGGACAGTAATTCCCCAGTAGCTGTTGAAAACACTGGGGCAGGACAGGAGAGACAGTGAGCCCTAAGCTGAAGCGCCCAACTGTCCCTTCCTATTGCCAGGCCCTATCCTACATAATAGGCGGCAACCCTGAAGACGATCTCTTCCTGTATATGTGATACACAAAATGCAGACAAGACAGACAACAGCAAAGGGAAGTCAGCTAGCCAAGGGTCAGAAAACAGTCGAGCGATGCAGTGCCAAATCCGAGTCCAAAGAATAGTCAGTAGGGAAAGCCAGAGGTCAAGGATAAGAATGCAAGCAAAAATAGTGACAGCAAAAAGCAAGTACGCACAAGGCAATAGCACGTAAGCAGAGGGTGGTGCAGAGACCAAAACAGGCAGAGATGTTACAATTAGCATCACTTTTTTAACTACGTACACATCAGAATAGCCTTAAAGAGGTTCTTCTATTTCAGCCTTTCAGCCAGGCTGCCTGCAGTTTCTGCTTCTCACTTCTTGTTTTTATCTCCCTCCCCCTTCCTCCTGCTGAATGGGACAAACAACACTTCTGCAGGTCAAATAATCTGCAGATTCTTATATAGAATGGACTCAATGTTATCTGTGTGTTTACATAGAGAGATAACAGACTCGGCTTTATCAGAAAAGTGCATTTATCTGAACGGATTGCCCTGCCGCACTGGCACTAAGTGACATCACTTGTCCTATCTCCCAGGTCCGTGGTTATAGCAACGCAGTGTAAACAATGGGAGGAATAAATTCACATTGTAGGCATACAAACTAGAATTTCTAAAGCAATATATTTATGAAAAGTCTTCAATTTACATAAGCTACAAGTATCCTTGAGATGGGACAACCCCTTTAAGAAAGACTATTCTTTTCTTACGTTTATTATTCTGATCCGTGCTGCCATTCCTGACAAACATCTTCTTTCTTCCTTATATAAATGAGTTTTTAGACAGCACAGGGGGCGTCCTCTGTGCTGTCTAAAAACTCTCCAGCAATTTTCTTCTCCGCTTCTTCTTCCGTCTCAACTCCTCATCTTCATCCAAAAGTGCCAACTGTGCAAGTCCATCAGCCATTTTCCTGTGGCCTCTCCCGTTCGACGTGTACTTAGTTAAAAAAGGGAATTCTAATGATAGAATCCCTTTACTGTTTGTATCACTATAATTAAAATTATATTCCAATTTCAATACTGATCATTTTAACAGAAGTTTATAATTTCTGTTAGTTTCCTTGTCGTATTGTCTTGTACATCAGTCATCTTGTTATCATTAGAGGTAATGGCGTTTTAGAGGGACGTATCTGCCCCCTTAACATAAGTTTTAGTAAATAATTTACACATTTGAAGCATTATTTATTAAAATTCTGCTATTCCTCATAGAAATGTATGAATAAGTTGGGAATTGGAGGTTACCAGTTGGGGGCATATACACTATATACATATACACTGTCACACTGTGTAAGGTGCACCCCCATAATGAGGGGAAGGGTAACACCCAGTTGTCAATTAATTTATATAATTCTAGTAGGAATAATATAGGAATAGTAACACACACAGATATAAGGAAAGATGATCCAAATTGCTTATTCTATGGGGAATGCAATATTTAAGTCAGGACTGGTGACAAGCTCTCTGTAATGATGGAGAATGCTAGGTTTTATTGTTGGTGGTCCAGATAAGGTTGGATAGCAACATGATGTATACAGATAAAGCTCTGTATTCATCTTCTTTGCCACTCCTTGGAGACGGGACACCATCTTTCCCTGGAAATACTATTGACAGTTTTATGACCATTAATTCCCATTCTATTCAGATGCCTTAAGGCACATACCCCGCTGTAGTGTTTATATAGACAATATAGAAAGGGAATATCTGTCTCCAATATGGTCATCTCCAAGGAGGCTTACAAAAATGAATAGCTACCTCACTGCAAGAATAATTAGCACATGATTTTTCTTGTACATACTCGCATCTCATTAAAGAAACTAAAATTAAATACATCATCCAATACTCCATTTAATGCCTACTGATATAATTGTGTGTGGGGGTAGGGGGTGGAAGGAGGGGGGATGGTTACACCTGATATTCATGTTTTGGTTTTTTTGCCAGCAGCAAACTTGGATGTCTTTACTGTGCACATAGGAAATCTACTGTAATTGACAGCCGGAGTTGTCTGTGTATAGGCACAAACTGAAACTGAGATCGTTCTTGTTTTGTCTAACAATATAAGGTACACACTTTCTAATTTTGAAAGATATTAGGTATTCTATGTGATGGGACTCCGGTCGGCGGTGTGATATAAGAAAATGCTTTTATAACCCAACATTCGTCTCGATATAAGTTATGTTATCATTAGTCTTAGTGTTTAGTTATTGAATACCTTCAATTGACATGTTGCAGGGAAGTGAAATACTGTATTTTACGGGGGATAAGATGCACTGTTTAGCAAGTAAAACCCTGTGTCTTATAGTCCAAAGCTTCCTTAATGTTCCAGATAAAATGCTTTTCCTGATCAGTGAGCGTGCTCCACCGGCTCCTACGCCTGGAGTGAAATCTATACCAGCTCAGAACTGGATGGGATTTCCAGAACTATATACACCAGTTTTTGTGGCATAAATGATAATACATCTGGCAAGACCAATGAAGATACCTGATAGTATCAATCTGTATAAACCAACCAGATGACAATAAAGTTTGGAGTATTAACCACTGCAACTAGTTGATTTTAAATAGAGTCTTGGGCGTGTGGTTATTAGACATGGACAGACCTCTGAAGTTTCATTTTGGATTTGGATGGTTCAGTCCAAAGATTTTTTTCAGAATGAATAACTCTGTTATGAACTTATGAAAATATTACACTCTTAGGTCTGTTTAGAGTATAATAGGTGGAGGCCCAGAGGAGGTGTGGAAAAATTACAAACAAGTATACTCTTATTCCCTCACCCCTTCTGGGTATCCTTCTGGTGATCTGAACTCCTGGGTAATGTCATGCATTCCAAGTGTCACTACTGAGGCTCAATCATATTTTTCTGAGAGAAGAACAAATACCAGCACAGAGTGGTGTGACTTCTTTACCACCTGGCACTCAGCCTAATTATTAGGACTACAACAGTTACTCAGGGTTATTGGTCATTTAGTCATAAACACAACTCTGACCTTATCACTAGTGGATCACATACTTGTGGTGATTTATCCTGTGTCCCCTCTATGTAGTACCAGAAATGACATACCACATGCCTCTTCTCTTTGCTATCTCCTGTCTATTCAGTTTCTCCCTGTCCCATCTTATCTTTGAAGGACATGTGTTTCACATGCTGGGCAGCAGATCATGCAGCAGATATCATAGAAAAACAGAGCAGCAGAATTGTGCCTAGTAACTGTGAATAGAGACAATGAAGAATTAGGAGAGTTGTAATTCTTCATATGGTAATTCTACACAGAAAACCCTGGCAGCATCAAAACAACTGTGCTGCTCAGAACTGGGCAAGCTAACAAAAGTGAAAAATACAATTCTGAGCCATAATGTCATCTGGGCTTCAGTGTTATCTGGTGTCCCTATCACTTTTCTACAACAAGATCTGAAAGCAGAATCTAATGGTGCAGGGATTCTACTATACAGATAAACATTGTGAAGTGGTGACATCTGGTTCTGAGTTTGATAAGCATCTGTCAATTTTTTCAAAGTATGACCTTCATTTATGTCCTCAAGCATTGCTAACCTACTCTATATCACAAGTAGTGCATATATGCTTTTATCATGGGGATACAGAATTTTATAATACTCAAAGCTAAAATGCATAATTCTATTTCTCCATCAAGTCAAGTAGTGGGCACTCCTAACTATGATTCATATTCCTGGCACGGTGTACTGTACACAGCTCTCATACTTCCCAAGTTACCTTGCATGACTCCTATTGATAATGTCAACCCTACAAACTTATAAGGAAATTAGTTATGCCTCTCCCTGCCTTCTCATCTTGGCTGCCCTAGTACTCTTTCCATAGGAATTAAAGGTGGTTTAGTCTGTAAGTGAGAAGTATGAGTTGTACTCAAATATATATATATATATATATATATACACCTGCCATTCCCATCTGTGTATTAAGCAATATCTCAGGAGTCAGGAACTATCAAGCGAAATCAAAGGTCATACATTAAAGCCGAGAATGTTATCTTTGCCATTAATGTTGTGGTTGTGTCAGGGTCTGGGGTTGCTAGGTGGGGTGGCAGACACACAAGTCCAGTTTCTTTAGTCCGAAACAAAAGTAGAGTTATATTTTCACTCAAAAAAAGGTTGTGCAGCAACAAGAGGAAACAATACAAAAATAAATACCTGCCCGGCTAGGCTCTAACTAACATAGAATACTGTAGGTTGCCTCACCTAGAATAACAGAAATCCAAAAGCCAGTAGAATCATTCAGGACACAGCTCCAAAAATATGACCTCTCTGTTGGCTCTCCAGCCAAGCTCTGCCATAGTCTGCTGCTGGAGCAACTTCTTAAGCCTCCTTGACGAGGAGACTCTCTGCAGCTGAGTTGCTGCAAGAACATCCCCAAAGTGTGGACTGGAGGGGGGTGGAATGACAGGTCCCACTATCAATCCTACCTGCTATTCCTAAAAATCCAGCCCAGTAACTGGAACTTCGAAATATCCCTCAGCAGACAATAGTTATCTGCTGAGAAATGTTCTTTCTGGAGTTTTCTCATCCTTAGTAGTCTGGGTGAGATGTACACCCCCTCCATTACCTGACCAGCCATCGGCTTACAGTTGTTGATGTGACAATTCCAGAGATATTGCTAATTGAATGCACAGTTGGGAGTAGGAGCTGTACTTGGTTGTATATATACTCCCACATTGGACTGGGTATGTAACAAGCAATATCTCTGGAGCTATCACATCTACAACCAAACACAGGTTTCAAATCATAGGTCACCTTTGCCACCTTTGATGTGGCTAAGTGTGATAGTTCTGGAGATATTGGTAATTGAAAGATGCCTCTGCCTCGGCCCCTTACCTAACCAGCAGGACAATACCTTTGCAGCACAGTGTGTGTGAGTCTGCAGAGGCTTCCAGGCAGGCTGAGTTGTCCCTAATAGATTACGTCAGCTCTAACTAGGAGACTATATGCAGACTATTGCTGCATATGAACTCCCAATGAATAGGAATGCTCTTGTCTTGCTTGATGAAAGTGCAATAATAATGAATCAGGCAACATTAGTAGGAAATATAACAGAAATGAGACAAAAATAAGTATTGGGGGTGTCCCCATTGCTGCCAGAGAACTGTCCCCAGCGACACCTCCATCTTCAGCATCTTCAGCCTCTTCTGTCTTCTGTCTTCCGTCTGGGTCAAACTGCAACGCCTGCGCAACTGGCTCTACCAGTGAGACACCAGCAGAGCCGAGTGCGCATATTGGCCAGCGGCCATTTTTGGGAGGCCGCTCCTGTATTGAACTACAAGAGTGGCCTCCCAAAAATGGCCGCCGGCCGGCATGCGCGGTCGGCACTACTTGTGTATCACTGGTAGAGCTGACTGCGCAGTCGTCGGAGTTAACCCAGACGGAAGATGATGTGAGAAGGGGAGGATGCAGCTGAAGATGGAGGCGTCACTGGAGACAGTTCTCTGGCAGCAATGGGGACACCCCCATTGCCGTTTGAGGACTGGGGCCCGCCCTCATTGCTGAAAGAGAGTTTTTTACCAGTAGAAAATGGTATTTCTACGGAACAGTGGGCTGGAGGCGACTGAGCAAGGTAGGAGACGAATAGCCTTTCTTAAGGCTATTCCAATGTGGAAATTAGAAAAAATGTTGGTTTAGTGGTAGAATCCCTTTAATTTTACCTGCTGGAACGCTGTGTTTTTTCTCATAGTCTTATAAAGGCAGTAGAGGTAAAAAATGAAAAACGTATTTCTGCTGTGTTGTTCCACTACTTTAGATGCCTTTCTGCAATGCCTTGGGTATTAATAGATAACAGAACAACAAAGAGACTTTCCGTAATATAATCAAAGTGACACAGTGCATTCACAAAAGCTACATACAGGTGTATATATAACAAATGTGACAATACATAGATACATAGTTTCAAGAAGAATACATTAGAAAGTCTTATATTGATTTAACTTTGTAAAATGCATATGTGATACATAAACTGTAACAAGACATTTTTGGAAAAAGGAAGAAACCAGGGAGTCTAGAAGAAAACCTGTAATATAGATTCCCTTTCCACTATTGACTTGTATGTTCATGGTGTTGAAATTACAGTAACAAACAGAATGGTTGAAATCAGTATACTACAATCTCTTGCTCGACATGAATCTAGGATATGAGAGTATAGAAATGTTCCGCCTAATCACTCCCTAATGACAACGACTTATGTCCTCAGTGCAGACGATTTGTTTCTTGGTAGATTATTTCCGTGGTGCAGGCTTAGTGTAAGCCGTTGAGAAACCACAAACACTGCACTTCAGCTTCTATTTGGGACATTAGCCAAAGCTAATCTGATTAAGAGGGCATTTTTTACAATATGGTGGTGCTTTGAAAATTCTGTGCAACCAGATAGAGTAGAGCCAAAACTAGGGGAGGTGGGAAGGGATTGCTGTTTCAAAGCAGCCAAGTCTTCCATGTAAAACTAAAGCCTCTAAGAGATGTCTCACTGGCATAGGCATTTCTAATGGTATTGCAGTAAAGCAACGCTGTGACTGATTTGTTAGCAAAGGGTGAAACTGAAAATTAAGTTACCATCAACTTTTTTCATGATGTATTTCTGTATTTGTGGAGTGGGCGGAACCTAACCTTATGGTAGTCATTTCTGACATGTTTTAAAATGACCAATGTCCAATCCATCAAAATATTGGAAGGCAGAAACTTATCTTTGACATTAATCTTAGTAAGGACCTTCAGTATAGCCTGACTGTATGATTAGTTTTCTTTATTTTGGAAGGTTATATGAAATGTTAGCCAAATGTTTTGTTGGCCGACAGCTATCAATTGCAACCCCTGCCATACACATGCACACTCAACTGAGAATGCATATGTTCTTAATGGAAAAGAGCAAAGCCTCATTTGCATCTGCATAGGTAATTCGTTCGGTGGACACCCCCCAAACAGACTACCGAACGCATTTGCAAGCGGTGTGCAGTGAAAGTACACGCACTCCATAGAGTATAATGGGGTCCGGGTGCTTGCCGCAAGATCTCTGCAGGGAACATGCGAACAGAAAAGTACTTCACAATCTACTTTCCTGTCTACATGACTCGTGCGGAGATCTCACGGCAAGTACATGGACTCCATTACAGTCTATGGGGTCCATGTGCTTTCACTGTACACCTCTTGCAAATGTGTTCATTAGTCCGTTCGAGGGGGTCCCCATGCGGACTCCCTAAACAGATTACCAAACGCAGATGTGAATCAAGGGTCAGAAAGAGGGGCGGAAATCTGGGAGAGAAAATGAGGGGCCCCCAAACAAAAAATGTTGTCACTCCTGCTGCTAACATTCATCTAAGGTATATATAGTAAGTAGGGTTGAGCCGATCTTGAGATTTCAAGATCGATTTTAAAATCCGATTTCCGATCATTTTCCAGCCGATCTCGATCCCGATCTCGATCGTGAAATTTGCTCGATCGCCGATCGGAATCCGATCTTTTCCGATCCCGATCTTCAACCCTAGTCAATGCTTTTCTATGGGAAAAGTCACTTTTAGGGTTGAGCCGATCTTGAGATAACCTCCAATCTCGATCCCACTGGAAAAGATCGGGTTGGAATTCTGATCTCGATCGTGAAATTTACTCGATCGCCGATCGGAATCCGATCTTTTCCGATCCCGATCGCTCAACCTTAATGGTAAGCTTAATGGGTATTGCCATCTCAGAGTATGCATTTTCAAGACTTTTCCTAAATACATTGCTTTAGCAATGCTACTTCATTTGCCTTCTGGGTGGCCTGTTCTATTTTCTTATCTACAATGTTTGGGAGTATTTAAAATACAAGTAATTAAAATAGTATTTAAAATACTTGTCAGGTATTTGTATTTTGTAATTAAAACACTTTTTTTATTCAGTATTTTGTATTTGTAATTAAAATACTTTTAGGAAGTATTTTACGTATTTTAATTACTGTCTAAATTCAAAACAAATGTTGTAATTTAAATAACCCACCTCACCGCACTTAAAAAAAAAATAACAGCGCCAGTCACGTCATCACTCTCGTTTCTCGTATCTCGTGCGAGGTGCGACGAGTGGAGGGAAAATTCCAGTGCGTTCCAGCAACACAAGTCCGCCTTGTAGTGAACCGTGATTTATTTTTAGTTTTTAATCATCCTGATCGCATAATCCATTCCGTAAAATTACTTAAAAAATGGAGGAAAGACGTAATACCAGTGAAGGGGACGCAACCGACAATGATTCAGATCTCGAAGACCCACATCTCCCTGCATTTTTGGACACAACTTTTTTCAAAATTAACAAGACTAAATCTGAAGTGGCAGGGGCAGGACAAAAAGTGTACTGCAAGGCCTGTCCAAACAAGTTAAAGGGGTTGTCCCATCACAAGGATCCTATCTATACTGCTTGTTAATGTGGATTTAAGACTTTTCCTAAGTACACTGCTTTATCAAAACTGCTTTGCTTGTCCACTATCTTAATTTATTCACTTCATTGTTGACACTGCGTTTCTATGGCCCTTGGGATTATCTGCTCAAATCCCAAGTGACTTAGCTGCCTGCTCTCAGGGGGGAGGGAGGGAGGCTAAGTGCATGGGAGCGAGCCTGTGTCTGTAGCTGTTCCTGTGTCTGCACCACACATGTGACCTAGCTTCCTGCTCTCAGATAGAGGAGGGGAGCTGCTTGCATTTCTGAACTCGTCTTCTGTTCTCCCAGTTATCAGGTTAACTAATTCAATTTTCTTCATTATGGCAGAGACAGGCAGTCTCTGTATGTAACACAGACCTAAAACGGATTTTATTGCAAGTTTAGTCTTGGTCCTGTAGCATGTAAATTGGTTTCTCTCCCCTACCCTGTGTAGTCTAATATCCATTTACTGTGTATATTGTTTCATCAGCATTTATAATCGATTTCTAATAATGATAATAATCTTCTATGGAAAAGACAATGTCTATACTCATGTAATTCATAGTCCAATATTGTGCATATAGTGGTCAGTTTGAGGACCTTTGATGACATCACAGGCCCTTCAGCCCTTCCCATAAGATCATGCTATGTGGTGGGCGGAGCTACATGCTAATTTGGGGGTGGAGCTAAACTGCAGGTAGTCATACAATGTGAAAGCATACACTGTATGTACTGTATTTGGGAGCGCACACGCAAGACCAGCGGCATAGAAGCGATATCATCTCGCCGCTGGCTTTGCATATGAAACCCCACCCACCCATTGACGCAAGAAAAAACAGAAAAAGAAAAGAAAACTAAAAAGAAAGAAGAGTTTACAGCAGTGAAGACTGGTAAGTAAGGGACATGGGAATACTTCTTTAATCACGGGTCAAATAAACTCAACATACAACTTCCTTAAGCACTTAAGGGTAAGTTATTTAATTACATCATGGTTTGGTTTTTATTTTACAATCCCCAACCCCGAAGCAAATTTTTAAAACCGGACGTACGGTTTAGGGGCGCACGAGTTGCAAGAGATTCATTATTATAGATTTCTAATAATGATAATAAATAATGTTTCATGGTAAAGGCAATGTCTATATCTAGTGACATACTTTATAGTGTCCTATCCATTAATAGTCATAGCTCACCCATTGGCTTGTTGAATAATACAGAAAGTGAGGAGAAGAAATGACAGGCAAACTGGAGAGAAAGGAAAATGGGAAAACGCCCTAAGGACCATTCCTCACCATTTTCCTCTGTGTGAATGGACCCATTCACACAGAGGAAAATGGTGAGGAATTTGGTGTGGAATTTCAACGCTGAAAAAAGAGCCCCCCATTGACTTCAATGGGTTCTTTTTCTGCTAGCAGAAGTCAACAAATTAAGCAGTTTTTCTGCAATGTGTGACTTCAGCCTAAAGGAATTGTCTGTCTGTTTTTAAACATTTTATTAAGCTACTGTGAGTGGAAGTAAAATCCAAAAACATTACTCACCTCTCCATTGCTCCTCAGTTTCCAGTGCCAGCAGCTCCGTCGGCTGAGACCATTCAGTCACATGCGGTTTGCGACAATGACACCGATGAGGCATGTCAATGGCTGCAGCCATCACCTGACACAAATGGGATGTCACTGCTGGGGTTAGCCATGGAACCTGAAAACTGAAGACTGTAGCTGCGAGCAGCAGCAATGGAGAGGTGAGTAATGTTTTTTTTTTTTTATTCTACTCTCCCTACACGCAGCACAATTAAATGCTAAAGAGGACAACCCCTTTAATGTCAGGGAAAAAAGCAAACTTGCCAGTGGTCATATAGTGTCCTACCTGAGACAACACACTATAGAACAGAATAGTCCAAAATTTCAATGCCAATTATTATTATATGCTAATGAAGATTTGAAAGATTCCCAGAATAAAATTTCAAATTCCTTTTAGACATCTGTACAAGCAAAAGAAGAACCTGGTCTGCTTCCTACAACATCCTCATGGGCTGTCTCAACCGCATTGTCCAGGCATGTTTGCTAACAGATCTAGAGGGTAGTCTCCCCCCACACACTACACAGAGCTTCATAACTTCCTAACTATAGTCAAAGTTGTGTATTTTATAGATATTTGGTTCTTATTTGGTAGATGCAGGATGTAAGAATGTAAATAGAAAAAAGGCAACATAATTTAAATGTGCTCTGTATGTAGGAATTGAATATGTATATATCACCCAGAGAGTGAGAAATTATATGCAGAAAATAACACTTATGGCCAAGGGGGTTTGTCCTGTACAAAGGTAGAAAAATGCTTGTGTGAGCATTAGGCAAGAATAATATACACCACTTGTAAGGGAATTGCCAGTTGCGCAATTCTCTAGTGCTGCTGTTGGAACAATGGAAGAAGGGGTAGACAGAGACAGTGAGCCCTAAACTCTACCCAGCCCCCTGTCCCTGCCGACTTGCCTGAATTATCCTAGGCAAAAGACGACAACTGGGCGGCAAAACCCTTCCTAGAAATAAGTGTCACACAAAACAAGACAGGGCAAAACAGAAGTGAAGTCAGCAAGTCAAGGGCCGAAGCCAGAGAGAGAAAGCAGTACAAAATCATAATCCAAAAGAGTAATCACAAGAGAAGCCAATGTCAGAGGTCAGTAATACAATAGAAAGAGAATTAGGAAGCTAGCTAGGTCAAAGTCACAGGACAGAGTCAAAATAGCTCCAAACCTGTGTGGGCTGATGAACTGTGTATAGGAAGCCCAGGACCTGCTCCATACTTCACACAGGTAAGGCTAAAATTAACTATTAGAGGAACAGAAGGAAACAAGGTGCAGGAGATGAGTGTGGTGGAAATTCAATTACAGAAGAGAGGTAATAGAGCAGTGTTCACACAGAGCAACAAAAAATTCTAAGCAAAGTATCAAATTGAACATGTCTCCTCCTCCGCAGCATGCAAGTGGAGGGTGGCAGGCAGAGACATTAAACTATTTCGTACTAGTAGAATTACCCAAATTCTCACAGGTCTATTGCATTATGTCTATGGTTAAATACTGATGTGAAGTGTTGTGTCTCGCTGAGAGTACAGTCAAGCTTCAGTCTGTTAGGCAGTTTCAACAGCTCACTGTTGGCTGGGATGCATCTTTTTGGGCTATAGAAAGGAGCTTGGGTCTCATGAGAGGTTTCAGTAGAAGTCATACCAGTATAGAATTCAGTGGATACTAAAAGATATTTTTTTCTCAAAAGCAACAAAAGATTCCTATAAGTAAGTTTGCAGTTTAGTGTTGATCAACATATACCAAACTGAACTAGGACTATGAAAAATATGGAAGTCAAATTGGAAAAAGTCAATAGTTTGTTAAATGAATATACTACATAGGGTTCACACTACCGTTGGTGTCTGCTCAGAAGTTGTCCGTTAAAAAAAAATAAAAAAAAAACAAAAAACGGACATCTATCATAACAGACATAAACAGAAAGTAACTGATGGCCCATAGACCTCAATGTTAAAAAGAAAACCGGACACTTACTTTCCTGCATATAGGATTTTTTCGTCCGCTTGAAAAAACGGACATGGCTGTAAGCGAAAACTAAAGGACACAATCGGACAGTAAAGGACTCAAGATAGAATCCCATTGAAATGAATGGAAATATCAAACGGAACAGCTAGTGTCCGGTGCTAAAATCTTGTACAGACAATAGCCACGGACACTGCTGACGGAATCCAACGGTTCCAAAGGTCTAGATACAAAGCAAAGGTTACAAATAAGATAACAGTGCAAAGTGAGTATAAAGGAGAATCTTTAACATATCTAAACAGGGAACACAGGTAACACCTGCACCCAACCCAAATACATAAGGAGGCTCCAAGATCTCCCTGCAATATAGATAAAATATTCTAAATACAACATAGTAGGTAGGGGCAATGTTACTGATCTTGATTGGGGTCTGGGAGCTTTAAGCTACCTCCCTGAAAATTAGGATGAGCATCACGTTCTTAAAAGATCAAAGAAAATCCTCAGATAAAAGAGAGAGGTTGAAAATGTTGGCCAATTTGAGAACCTAATTTGGCATAAGAGCATGAAAAGGTCTTAAGTATAAGATTGAAGAAGTTGGATAGGCGGAGCAGAGATATGTAAAATGTTCATCCTCTGCAACGGGGTAAACACAGGGAAGGTGGAGAGAGTACGTGAATGGCTGTGAAACATCGCAGGTAGTAGAATGTAATAAGATCTTCTGAGGTTGTCAATCTTATCTTTGATGTTGAAGAAAGGTCTTGGGCTCAGAGTTTTATAACAGGTGTCTGTAATTTAGACCTAGAAGGAAAGTGAATGTTTCAAAGAGTCATTTGAGATTATTTAAGAGTATTAAAGCATGATATCATTTTGCAAGATTAAGGCAAGATTACACGGTCTCCGAATTAATATGTAATTAAGGAAATCTGTCAAGGACTGAAATCTTCTCCAGTGATGTTCATCGAACCTAGGGCTTTGTGTTAGAAAATGTGTTTGAGCTGTGTTCTATGGTTGACACTATGAATACCTAGGAGAAAAGAAAACACTACAAATGAGACAATACACACAATAATTATACAACTGAAATTATTAAAATTGAGCACTTTATCATATCAAAACAGAAGTGTGCAATCCGTTTCCAACATGTGCCATAACATTCCTCTCCAATCATGGGCATTAGATCTGTGCACATAGTTACATAGTAGATGAGGTTGGATGAAGACATCAGTACATCAAGTCCAACCTATAACCCTACAGTCCCCTACAGTGTTGATCCAGGGGAAGGCAAAAACCCCATGAGGCTTATGCCAATTGCCCCATTTCAGGGGAAAAAATTCCTTCCCGACTCTAATCTGGCAGTGTACAGCTGCCTGGTGCAGGCTTCAATATTTATACAAGGATTTTACCAAAGACTGCAATTCAGTAATACACAGCTCAATAGATTAAACAAAAACATTAGTAGTGATAGACTACGACAACTAAAACTATTTTAGCATTTTTGAATGTTTTTTTATTTTTTTAAAGGTTTTACAACATATCAAAATCTACATAAACATGCTATTGCTATAACATTTGTTACACCTCCAGAACATGGACTGGTTCCTGCAAGGAAATTATCATGGGGGATGCAGTGGTGGGACTTCTAGTAATCATATATTTACCCATATCTTGAAAATACGTGATAAACTATTTCCAGCTTTCTATCATTTTTTTATATTTTAATGGGCACAACTATCAACGTAACAGAAATAAATATTTTAAGGGCAACTATGCCAACATAATTGAAAAAGTCATTTGGGTTGCCAAGTGGCTGAATAGCTAAGCTGTTCCTAGAAACATCATAAATTTCAGAACTATTACACTACATCAGAAACTGGCATAATACCAGTGATAATTAATGCATTAATGGCTGCATTATAACCTGATCCAACCCTCTGAACACAAAGTCACAAACAGGGGCCCATAAATAATAGTTGCAAAATAAATAAATATATGTTAAATTATAAATCTGTGCAGGCATAAAAAATAAAGTTGCCATTAGCAGCCAGTAGAGATGGGCAGACCTCTCAGGATTCGTTTCATTTTGGGTTTGTGTGGCTCTGGTCCAAGATTTGTTTCAGATCGAACAAGTTTGGTACAAACCACACCTTAAAACATAGTATAGAACACTCTCATGGCTCCTAGAAACCTATCTATCAAATTTCGAGCTCTAAGACAAACAAAGTCAAAGTTATGTCTCAGTGAAAGTGAAATTATTATATTCTGGGGTCTCTTTAGACCTCAAAGTATAATAGGTGGAGGCCCAGGGGAGGAGTAAAAATTAAACAAACATTAATAGTCAACTTCCCTTCTTTCGGATCTCCTTGTGGTGTCCAGCACTCTTTCTCGGCCTCCTTGGTTATGTCATGTGCCCACAATCACCACTGAGGCCTGTGATTGGGTGTGCCCATGCCACTGCTGAGGACCAGCAAAAACCCCAGGTGTATGACATGTTTTTTTTGTTTTTTTTCACCTTCACTGGGCCTCTACCTGTATGCGGTTTGATATATAATGCAGCAGCCAATTCAGTTCACCCAAAATGAATCTCCATTTATTAAGTTTCGTAAAACAAAATCAAAACTATTTTGAATATTTGGGTTGAGACCTGATCACAACGATTCAGTTTGCCCATCTCTAGCAGCCAGAGAGTCTACCAATAACTTTAACATTGCTCTAGGGCAGGCATCCAGGCAGCTTAAAATCTCTTCATAGAGCCTTACTCTTTATCCTAACCCTTGCTTTTGTCACCAACAATCGACTGGCAATATTATTAAGCATCTGCTCATGTACTTGACCATATTAAAGCTCCATTTTGTAAGGAGGGCCGCTGCTTCTATTGTACAAACTTGGTTCTTCTTAGCTTACCTTGTCAGTTTTTGGACTCCCTTTTCTGACTGTTTGTTCCTGTTCAATGGAGAACTGCATGCTATATTAATTGCAGTAGTAAGTAGCATATTTTGCATTTAAGGGAGTCCATCCTATTCCCCTGGGAGACTGAACAGGGGACGGCTTGCCAGTGGTCAGTTTTAAAACCCATTCATTTGAATGGGTTTTTAGAGCAAATCGCCGGTATCCACATACAGCCTCTTTATGGGGAAACAGTTTTTTTTGCACAGACCCAAAGTCCTGCATGTCTGACTGTGTGTCCGTGCAAAAAAAAAGTTTCCCTGCGGAGAGGCTACTTTAAAAACCCATTCAAATGAATGGGTTTCAAAACTGACGGCCGGAAAGCTGTCCCCTATACAGTTTCCCCAGGGAGTAGGACAGAGACCCTGTGGGTGGACACGGGTGTAAATGTGATCCAATGGCTAATAAATTGAAAAAAAAAAGGTACACAATGTACAACCAACCTTAGGCAAAAGTTTACCTACTGAAACAATAACGATGCAGATTTGTAAGCATTTTGGACAATGATAAAACATTTACAATAGTTTATTACAAAATAGATGGTCCCTTAAGTACTATGTCATACAATAATAGACCTGAATTTGGGCATTATAGCGGTAAGATGAATTTAAAAATATATTTTTCCTTTGCTCACACGACTTCTACAGAAAATGCCATGTCTATAGAACGTAAGATAAAATGAGCAATTTAGCATTCGTAAAACAAGTAAGAAAAGTTCTATACTATAATATTCAATCCAATGCAATATGATAGCAATAAATACAAAAATCTTTCAAATCTTAAACATCAATATTTTCTAATCTTAAGAAGAATATCACCATTGACCTTGAAACAAGATATAAATGATAAGATAAACCCCCAAAGGGTTTTGTTTTATGACAATATAGAGAACAATAATTATTTTATAACATTGGATCACATTAGATATAATTATACTTCTTACATTGATCAATAGAAAATAAGCTGTAATAGGAAATAAAAAGCCAATTTTTAGAAAGTGACCTAGAGCGCGGAACTAATCCCCAGTGTTACAATCACTCACCTACGTTATCACTTAAAATTTCACCCGTTTTAAGAGATCCGTCACATAACCAGGCAAACGTACTGTAGATCAATTGTACACAGTCAAGATGTTTCAAGTGATTTTAGTTTAACTACTTCTGAATCTTGATGATCAAGCACTTGCTCTTGTAATTTACCTGCAAAACAACAAAACAATGAGGACAAATGAAGACCGCAAACAAAAACAGGATGAGTTATTGAAAAGCGCCAATCAGGTGAAGGATAAAAGGAAGTGACAAGTCGCTGTCTTTTGAATACAGTTACTAAGGATTTTTTTTTCCCATGAACATAATATCTAAATGTCTAGACAAATAAAACTTAAACATTTTTGCTAAATTTTAAATTTGGGTAAAAATTTTCCTATCCGTCTTAGCGGTGGCAGTTTAGTTGTTGATCTGCAAATACATCCATAAAAGCAGGAATTTTTCTTATTTTGGCCAGGTTGTCTTCTCATGCATGTAGTTAGTGCCCCTGCATGACAACCTGTCCACAAAAGGGAAATCGTGGCAGAAGAGAGAAAGTTCATGCATTCATGGTCTGATTTATTGGCTATCGAATAAGACTACAGTCAGTCACCACTATATTAGTAAGAGAAATCCTTAAAACGCTGCAAAAGTTTTAGTTTTTATTATTTGCAAAAATGTTTAGCTTTTAAATTTTGGAACCTTCTTCAGACACAAAAATTAATATACAAGGTCTAAGTATGGTATATAATAGTACAAAATATGAAGATGTCACACGGACATAGACAAAGCAATAGAGGGACACACAAAATGTTATCCAGGTGATAGTACCAAGGAGCATAATGTGCTGGTTAGGTCCCATTTGGGAAGGGAGAAGGAGATCTCATTAGAGGCCAAGAATCACACAGATATGTTGTGGTATGGACCTGAAGCGGACTGGAGGGCCGAACCTCATGACTATTCTGGTGAAGTTTGCCCATCTCTCCTCAAGAACAGGATTCCTGTTGAACTGAACTATTTTTATTTGCCATACCTGATGGCGGTATTGTGGATGACTTCAGAGTCTTCTTAAGGCCTGCTTGTCTACTTTGCACAGTCCCTATATAACAATCAGGAAGAGTGTCCATGTGTTTAGACCACAGTGGTCTCCTCATCTTTACCAGGTCTCAATAAGGGCCAGTCTGCTGGTATTGCCATCAGGGACATTGTCTTAAAGATGAAAATATGGGGCCTCTCTCCTCCTGCCAATGATGCTTAGCCACTTTAGAAATGTGGAACAAAGTTCCAGGAGAAGTTACTTTGGAGAACAGGCCCTGTAGTGTACTGTCACAGTATACCAAAAAGGTGGAGTGCTAGGCAAATTTTGCAAATACGTCTTGGTGGATACTTGGATGATCACCCCTGGCAGCACAGTAAGTTATGCTTATCTTCCTATCTTAAAGATTACATAGGTTCATACTTAGCTGGTAGATCAAGACCGTTTGTGAATTTTGTGAAAACGTAATACCTAATCTAAAATATTACCCCCATACCATTCTCTCTTGGACTGTATCCCAAGGGAAAGCAAACCATATAGAATACTAAAATACTGTAAATAATTCATACAAAAATTTCACACATTTGAATGATGGATGTGTCACAGTTGGAACAAATATACCTAGAATACTGCATGTGCAGAACATCAACATGATACTATCTGGCAATGTGCTCAGGCCAAGTTACAGATGGAAAAATCTGAATGTTGTATATGCAGACTTGTAAATTAACTATTTCAGGCCATCAATAAAAAAACATCTGGAAATGGTCAACGTTTATCAAACCTACAAAGCAGATCCATTTCTCTACAATTCCAAACTCTACAATATACTTAAAATTCCTGATATTTTTGCTCTCTCTATATAATGCCACACAAGTAGATCAAGTTATAAGTAAAGTTCTGTATATTTGGGAATCATGTTAAGTATAAATGAACATCATTTTTCAATACCTGGATATTATGTACTTGAGTCCCTCACTCTTTTGGTGATTCTCCCGCATTCACCGTAGATATTGTGTTTGGATTTTGGAATTAAATATCTTTTCCTTTTTCTTGACTGTCAGTCTTGATCATGAAGAATTGTTCAGCAAGGCCACCAATAAAAACACAAGTGCTCCTTTGTCGAGACATGAGTGATTATTTGAATGAGCGCCGAGCAGAAAACAAGTATCAAAGACAAAGTGCTGCGCTTAAGACCCTCAAGACAAAAGATCAATTGACTTCCTCTATTAGTTTTAGTGCCAAACATGTAAACACGTCTTCTTACTATCTTTAAAGCATGAAGCGTGCCAGCTTGTTAACATGTTGGGTGTAACTGCGGAGTTAACAAGCCTATAAATACCATTATGCAGATTTCTGGTCCTGACAGAGGGGATCAGCTGTTCCTGAATAATCGAAACCAACTTTTGGCTTTTAAAGGATTTTGCTATAGAACACGAGGGGGCACAGACTGGGATTTGGAACCATTTGTTCCTCGCAAAGAACACGATGGATAAATGAATGCTTGTATCATGATGTGGCCAAGGTGTAATATGCTATAGGGGGACAGAGCCGGAACTGAAAAAATTATGGCAGAACAGGTCTTATTTTTGTCCTTTTTTACGGATCCCTTAGTAATGTCAAATCTATGAAGAATCCATACAAATGGCGACCCACTGGATACAATTCAGGGATTAGCCACAATCTCATTCACTTTGCAGGCACTGTATATGCAGCGGTTTGGCCACAACTTTTCCACAGTTGCAAAAATGCTGAGTTTTTACAATGTAGGGGAGCCTTTACACTGAGTATACGCTCCGCTCATTCTGAACGTAAAAGTCATTCATAATGAGCGTGTAAAAACCAGCTCCCATTGACTTGAATGGGTGCCGGCATACGAGCGCTACCCATTGATATCAATGGGAGGCTTTTTTCCCTATTGCTTTCAATGTGATACGCGCGTATGCCGACACCCATTCAAGTCAATGGGAGCTGGTTTTTACACGCTCATTATGAATGACTTTTACGTTCAGATTGAGCGGAGCGTATACTCCGTGTGAAGGCTCCCTAGAGCTTCAGCCCACGGCCCCACTTTGCAGAAACACAGCTCTTCCTGTTGCAGATTTTGCTGCGTTTTTTTGAGCCAAAGTCAGGTGTGGATTTAATAGAAGGAAATCATCTAAGAACTTTCTTTATATTTCCCATAATTTTTTAAGCCACTTCAGAATTTGCCTCAAAAAAGGCAGCAAAATCTGCAACAAAAAATGCTGCATTTCAAAGTATTGCATTTTTTTCTGCAGCGCTTTTCACAGAAAGTCTGCAGTATTCCTCTACAGATCTTCTGCTTCAATTATTCCTACACGAAAGCCACCATCATGGTGATCTGTAGAGATGAGCGAACACTATTCGGAACAGCCGTTCCAAATAGCACGCTCCCATAGAAATGAATGAAATCGGCCGGCACGCAGACTTTGCCGTTGGCCAGTCGCTTAACCCCCCGCATGCCGGCTATGTCCATTCATTTCTATGGGAGCGTGCTATTCGAAACGGCAGTTTCGAATAGTGTTCGCTCATCTCTAGTGATCTGTTTTCCACATATGTCTCTGGGTCCGTGGTGGCCTTTGTGTGTTGTCATCTGACCCATAGACCAATGGAGATCCAGGGGCTGAAAAATAGACCAAAATACATGTACGGTATTTTTTTTGTTTTACAACGGACTGTTTTTCAATGGGACAAAAAATACACACCTGCCTACAACCATTAAATGCATTAGATGTACTGATATTAGATATCCTGACATGTACTGACATTTAGGCTAAAGCCCCACATTGCGGAAACAGCTTTTTTGTTGCAAAATTAGTTGCAGTTTTTTGCGCCAAAGTTCATAATGGCTACAAAAGGAATGGGAAATATATAAAAATATATAAAAAGTTCTAATACATCTACCTTCTGCTCAATGCACTCCTGGCTTTGGCTCAAAAAACTGCATTAAAATCTGCAACAAAAAAGCTGTTTCCGCAACGTAGGGCCTTAGCCTTATTTGGAAAAATAAGATGTGTGAATAAGCCCTTACACGACTTCTATATGGTAGATATTTAGCTGCACTTTTGATAGCCTTCTGCTGTATATGTGAAGTTTTATACTCTGCACATTTCTGGTACATGTATTGGAAAAAACACATGGGCATAATTATTAATAGATTACTGGAAAGTTTACAGTCTTTAGAATTTTCCGAGGAAAGGAAAATATAATGAGATTCAGGTATTTGCTTTGTTATGTTATTAAGAAAATGGAGTTTATACATCTTACAAAATTCGCAGGGGGTGGTTAGGACCTCAAACAAGATCCATCAATGCTCATTGGCTTAGTACATTACAAAGCTATTTCTAACTTTTGCTGTCAAACTGTCATGTAACGTTGGGATTACTCAATGTTATCATTATTTTTCTGATAAGGACTTGTCCAATAAAAGTCAAAACTTATGAAATATGGATTAGATGGAAATCTACTGCTTGTCATCATTGATGGAGACAATATAGTATAGCAGGAATATACAGTGTCCTGGAGAACCTTTATCCACCTGTAAATAGATCAAAGCAGTGGATGTTGTAGCTAGACAGCCTGCAAGAAAATGGTTAAAGAATAAATAATTTTGACAATATTATTTTTTTTAATTAAAAAGGCATTTGAGGCAACAACTGACGCAGGAGTTCGGCTGAGGCCACACGTTACAGAAAAGCAGTTTTTCTCCACAATTTTCCTTTTTTTTTTTTTTTTTTTTGTAGCCAAAGCCAGTCCTTCTTTTCAAGTTACTCTAGATTTGGCAAAAGAAAAAAAAATTGTAAAAATAAAGTAAAAACTGCAACAAAAAAAGGAAGAATTTTTAGGGGATAACAGTCGCTCAATGGTTAGTACTGCAGTCTTGCAGCACTGGAGTTCTGGGTTCAAATCCTGCCAGAAACAACATCTGTAAGGAGTTTGTATGTTCTCCCTGTGTTTGCATGGATTTCCTCCCATACTCCAAAGACATACTGATAGGGGAAAAATGTACATTGGGAGCTCTATATGGGGCTCACAATCTACATTAAAAAAAAAATCTTTTCTGCAGTGGCCTCAGCATTCATGCAAGAAAGCCACAGATATCCATGCAATGAAGTCTACCATAGGCATTGGCCAAAAGCAAATATTCAATTGGATTTAATACTGGATTTGACCTAACAACGAATAATAATAATAAAAAATGCTAATAACATAAAAATGGAGTTGAAGAATCAGTATGCCACTCACTTATGCTTGTGAAGAGTGTTGCTTTTTAATGGAATTGGGTTTTAATGGTGAGACCCACACAGATTTTTCATGTCTTTGTTGGGATGGTTTTCACTGTTTGCTACCCCCGCAGAGCCTCACAATAAGGAATATTTTTCTAGGAGTCTCTCCTATAGAAACAGCTTATTGCAGTAATGTATACAGGCCTGTATCAGTGACTGCCGCTTGTGCTCTTTGGATGCTTTTATAAAAGTAATGATAGACATCTCCTCTTAAACAATGTATTTCCTTCAGGGAAACAGCATTCACACAGACTCTACCTCCATCTCCTCAAACAGAATGGCTAACCCCTTACAGTCATACAATGTAGACAATAGCAACTGCCCTCAAAGTACTATAATGCTCCCATTTATGCAAGAGCCCCCCGGAGCATGTAATAAAAATAAGAACAAACAACATTCTCAGGTTTTGACAAAAAGAATTCTGAGAAAAAAAGAAGGAAGTAAAAAAAAAAAAAAAAAAAAAAACTCTTCATTTTAAAAAAGAATAAGAGTAAGTTCACAGGGGGTTTTTGGTCAGGATTTTGAGGCCATATCCGCCACAAAATGCTGTCCAAAAAGACGGCTCCAGTTGAAATTCATGGGAGCGGGTCAGTTCTTCTTTCTGGGAGCGGTTTGTTCCGACTCCTGGAAAAAAGAAGCCACAAACTCATTCTTTCAGGCGGATTCACCTTGCAACAGACACCTGAAGACACTCCCTCCCAACCAGGCCCATTCCCAACTAGGCTACTTATATTTTGGACCAAAACCAGTTCCAGTTCAAAAAGCCCTGTGTGATCTTACGCTAGGTTCACACTAGCGTTCGGGTCTCTGTTCTGAGCTTTCCGTCTTCTGCATGCAGAAAGATGTCAGAGTGGGTCCGGCCGTGAGCGGCGGTGAGCGTTTTATGCTCTCCGCCGCAAAACCGTTTTTTTTTTAAACCGGACACTGAGTACTGCATGTCCGACTCTGTGGCCGTTTTAAAAAAAACGGTTTCAAGGCGGAGAGCATAAAACGCTCACTGGCGCTCACGGCCGGACATCTTTCAAACCCATTCAAATGAATGGATATGAAAGAGTCCTGCAGCTTTCCGTCTCCTGCTCTGTTTTGTGCAGGAAACGGAAACCTGCAGAAAGGAGACCGGGCGCAGATGTGAACGAGCCCTTACCCTAATAAATACATAGGTAAACAAATACACCAGAATTCACCTACAATTGTAAGACATTCTTGCCGCTACCTCTTCAGCTCTATCTGCCTTCAATGTTTCTCTGTTTCCTGATATCACAGATTGTCCATATTCATAATCCACAATCATTACTTACCAGAAAACTATAACATCAGATCCTGTCTCTCTTGCTCCATGAGGATCACCAATGTTTAAATAGAGTCTGTCAGGTCCAAAATTCCTCCTAAGTCCATAAAAGTGTCATCTAGGGACCTCTTGTAGAAGCAGAATCCTACCTGTGTGACCACAAACCCATGAAGCAATGCAGAGATAATCATTGGTTATGGATATGCCAAGGTGCCTGCACGTGTATCGGGGTGAGATAAATTTGCCAGATTTGCTTCTAGACAATCATCAAGT
Organism: Leptodactylus fuscus; assembly: GCF_031893055.1. NCBI lineage: Eukaryota > Metazoa > Chordata > Amphibia > Anura > Leptodactylidae > Leptodactylus > Leptodactylus fuscus. The sequence continues at coordinate 53,340,480 of NC_134268.1, forward strand.
TGGCAGAGGCTGAAAAGTCAATCATAGTTATTAGGGTGGCACTGGCTGGTGAATCTAGAGAGGAGGAGCACTTTTGGCTAATAAGGTCCACCTCTGATGCACTTGTCGGCTGATTTTCAGATCCATGAAAAGGAAATTATTTTGGCGCTGCTTCATAGTTTTGCAGACACAAGAGTCAATTTCTTGTATTTTTATACTTTCTGTACATTATTTTTATGGAAAATATTATGCACCAGTGTGATACTCTGATACTAGTGTGCAAAAGAATGGGGGTGGGGGGAGTCATACTCACCCCATATATCAACTACTGCTTCTGTTCTGACAGCGCCTGGTCAACTGCCACCCTCTTTGGTTTCTGCCGCAGGGATGACATCCCAATTTAGGGACATGTAACCACTGCAGCCATCCATTGGTGACCACTACAGCCAGGTATTGGTTGCAGTGATTGTAGGTCCATATGTTGGGATGTCATTACTGCAGCAGTTCACACTTTATGCTAGGTTCACACCTGCATTGGGGTTTCCATTCTTCGAGCCCACTTGGGGATCCCATAGACTATAATGGGGTCTGCTGGGTTTCAGCCTAGTTTCTGCCCAAAAATGTAGAGAGAAAAGTCCTGCTTGATTGACTTTTCACTTTACATTTTTTGAGTAGAATGGGGGACGAAATTCCCAAACGGTCACCGAACGCAGGTGTGACTGTGACCTTAACTGTCAGTATCAGATAGAAGCTGCATAAAGTCGGTGAATTGACTTACGTATGTAATTCTACGCTGTTTTAAAAATATTTATTCCAGACTTGACAACCCCTTGAAGTCTCATTTGGATTGCCACAAATAATCTTGACTAGAGATGAGCGAGTCGTATTTGATCGAATAGGTATTCGATCGAATACTACGGTATTCAAAATGGCGTGTCAGCAGACGCGTGGTATTGCTTTTGCTTTTACTCGATAGTTCCCGGTGCTGACTGCCCAAGTAGCGCACTCTCCTTTGCTCCTCCTCAACACTCTCCTGCCGCTACTCGTGGTCTTGGTGACTCCCATTTGTCGAATATTGGTTTTCCCTGAAACGAGCATTTTATTCCCATAGACTATAATGAGATTCGATATTCATTCGAATAGTCGAATATTGAGGCTCTACTCTAAACGAATATCGAATCTCGAGTATTTAACTACTCGCTCATCTCTAATCTTGACCAGCTTTAGTAAAGGAGAATTGCAATTCATTGACCCACACTAAATTAGTCAATTGTATGTAATGGAACAAGTAAAACAGAAGAGCATTTGATGATGCAAGACCCGCTAGAAGAAACAAGCCACAACTATACAGCAGGACTTGGGTACAAGACAGAATGCAAAAATATCAGGCTATTTGTGTCTTATACAACTGGCAGCAGAAGCCAAACAGCTTGCTCATTTCCTTCTAAATATGCACCTGCCAGACACTGCAAGTGTTACACAACCTGTCAGATATGCAGAAATAAAGTTTACGTGTAGGGTTAAGATAAGATACCACATTTCTTACATGCTTTGATGATATTTTGCTTTTTTCCCCTTTTGCTTGCAGGATATTCTGTATCGTACTTTAAGGGTTAGGCTCACACAGGGCATTTGTACTGGGCATCTGTCCAAATGATATGTGTATCCACAGGGACCGAATGTTCTATGTTGATGCAATTGGATTTATGTAATTCCTATTCACGGGTTGCAGCTTTTTTCCAGCCAAGTAACCCTTACTTAAAAAAGTGATCAAAGTATCCACAAAGATAAAGGTTTAGGTTATCTTTTACAATACTGCGAGTGCTTCCTAGAGACATGGAGAATACCAGAATGGAGTATATGATGTATACTATTCCACCTAAGGTACCATAGATTGGGAACCTAAGCTCTGCATGAGATATTTATGAGCTTATATTTTCCTAGTTTTCCACATTCACTTTCATAGGAAAAACATAGCAACAGGTTCTAGTGGTTGAGGGGACTCATTGAGATGTAGGAACATGGTGGCACTGAGATATAGGAACATGGTGTCACTGAGATGTAGGAACATGGTGGCATTGGTATGTAGGAACATGATGGCACTGAGATGTAGGAACATGGTGGCACTGAGATGTAGGAATATGATGGCACTGAGATTTAGGAACATGATGGCACTGAGATTTAGGAACATGGTGGCACTGAGATGTAGGAATATGATGTCACTGAGATGTAGGAACATGGTGGCACTGAGATTTAGGAACATGGTGGCACTGAGATTTAGGGACATGGTGGCACTGAGATTTAGGAACATGGTGGCAGTGAGATTTAGGAACATGGTGGCAGTAAGATGTAGGAACATGGTGGTATCGAGATGTAGGAACATGGTGGCACTGAGATGTAGGAACATGGTGGCACTGAGATTTAGGAACATGGTGGCACTGAGGTGTAGGAACATGGTGGCAGTGAGATTTAGGAACATGGTGGCAGTAAGATGTAGGAACATGGTAGCACTGAGATTTAGGAACATGGTGGCAGTAAGATGTAGGAACATGGTGGAACTGAGATGTAGGAACATGGTGGCACTGAGATGTAGGAACATGGTGGCACTGAGATGTACGAACATGGTAGCACTGAGATGTAGGAACATGGTGGCACTGAGATGTAGGAACATGGTGGCACTGAGATGTAGGAACTGGGTATTTACTATTATTCAATACACTGACAACAAGGTAGAATGGCCCATTCTTGAAACTGCAGTATGGGGCCCTATGAGAACCAGTTAGTTGACATTATACATGGGGGTTTTCTATTGAACATCCTATTAATATTATAAATGTGAATGTTTCTGAGTTTGTGTGTTTGGATGTTCGGATGTTTGTTCCTCAATCACGCAAAACCCGCTTCACCGATTTGGCTGAAAGTTTCCACAAACTTAGTTACTACACAGGATTGCGCAATAGGCTACTTTTCGTCACAATAGCGCACATACGTTTGTGCTAGGACCCCCACAAAACCCAAACTCACACCACAATCTCTGCAATCTCACACAGTTTGGACCATAGCAAGCCACAAAATTCATATTGCCCTCTACAGACGAGCCCCTAACCCCACACAATCACATATACATATACTTTACCACTTTGACCCTCACCTTAACGATACTCCAGGAGGCTCTCTTTAACGCTCTGGAGCAGCCATGTTTGCCCACCCCCACCGCTCTGACAATCCGCGACACCGCCCACCCATGTCAATACCCCTAGGCGGTCTAATAAATGCAAAAACAAAAACAAAAAAAAGGAAAAAAATAAAATAAAAAATAAAAAGTATTACAAATTCAAATCACCCCCCTTTCCCTAGAACACATATAAAAGTAGTTAAATACTGTGAAGCAGATACATGTTAGGTATCCCTGTGTCCGAAATCGCCCGCTCTACAAAGCTATACAAATATTTTGCCTGGACGCTTAACACCGTAGCGGCAAACATACTGAAAAGTCCAAAACCGCCGTTTTTTCACTATTTTCATTATCATACAAATATCAATCAAAGTGATCAAACCAATAGCATTTCCCGAAAATGCAACAACTAAAAACTACACCCGGCCACGCAAAAAAAGACATCCCCCCACACAGACAAATAAAGTGACTGCTGTCAGAATATGGCAACTTTTACAAACAAAAAAATGTCAACACATCATACAGAAAATAACAAATCATACAATGTCGTATATCGAGGTATATTAACTTGTAATACCTCTGTCCCAAAGACACTATGTACAGTTTCTCAGAACAGCTGAAATACAAATTACATCCAACACAAAAGTCTCACGTATTCTCTGAATTACAGCAAAAACAAGATACAAAGTTACATTTCATATCCCATACCTGTTACACACTACTAAAAGCTTACCCGCGCCTGTATTTACCCACTTTTACAATCACCGCAGACGAAGTCACGGGTACCAGCTAGTGTTTTTATAAATGTTACTTTAAAGTGTAAGTAAACTCTTGAACAACTTTTGGTTTTTGGCAGCATCCTGTAGCAAAATCCAATTTGTTTACCTGCTTTTGCTAGATGAAATGTGTACACTGCTTATAGCTGGAGCACTGGTGATAGGGCTCATGTATAGTGCAGAAAAAATCAAGCATGGGGTCACTTCAGAGTTATGTCCAGCATTTTATAGCAGCACATTGATTCTGATGTCACATGAAATATGAGATTCTCATTCTTTATATAACACCAATATGGACCCACATCAGACTATCGGTATTATTTCCGGAGATATCACTGGTTGAAAACACAGATGATATTGAGAAAAATACAGCTTTAATAAACATGCCAATCCTAACTGTGTTTTTAATGGTGATATCTCTAGAAATAATATAGGTAAAACTATGGTTTTGGTTTCATATGAAAGCTGAGAATGTCATACCTCATATGGTGTCATTGCTGCTCTGTATTCCATATTATAAAATGCCAAGATACATCTGTTTCACATTAAGCCCCATAGAATAGAGCCATTCCAACCAATTTCAGCTCCAGTGGCTGCTGTGAACAGCTGAATGATGGGGATGCAGGTCTGATATCTTCAACCCAGAAAACCCTTTTTAATGTTTAAAATGGCTAAATGTCTTCCTCTATGGCTCTTGCTTGAAAAAAATCTACAAATATGACTACTATCATAATATGTGTATATATGTATATATTTTTCTTATTGTACATTAGCTCTTCTCTCAATGGGTAAGGTAATAAACGGTTAGTGTGTCTCTGGTATGCAATCCATAGGACCATGTTTTGATCAATGTGATAATTGGACCCAACTAGTAAGCATCTCTGTCCCCTCACACAGTATACCCTACACCTCACTTCTTTGCCCTCCTCACACAGTACACCCTGCACCCCACATCTCTGCCCCCTCACACAGTACACCCTGCACCCCACATCTCTGCCCCCCCACACAGTACACCCTGCACCTCACATCTCTGCCCCCTCACACAGTACACCTTACACCCCACATCTCTGCCCCCTCACACAGTACACCCTGCACCCCATATCTCTGCCCGCTCACACAGTACACCCTGCACCCCATATCTCTGCCCCCTCACACAGTACACCCTGCACCCCACATCTCTGCCCCTTCACACAGTACACCCTGCACCCCACATCTCTGCCCCTTCACACAGTACACCCTGCACCCCACATCTCTTCCCCCTCACACAGTACACCCTGCACCCTATATCTTTGCCCCCTCACACAGTACACCCTGCACCCCACATCTCTGCCCCCTCACACAGTACACCCTGCACCTCACATCTCTGCCCCCTCACACAGTACACCCTGCACCCCACATCTCTGCCCCCTCACACAGTACACCCTGCACCTCACATCTCTGCCCCCTCACACAGTACACCTTACACCCCACATCTCTGCCCCCTCACACAGTACACCCTGCACCCCATATCTCTGCCCGCTCACACAGTACACCCTGCACCCCATATCTCTGCCCCCTCACACAGTACACCCTGCACCCCACATCTCTGCCCCCTCACACAGTACACCCTTCACCCCACATCTCTGCCCCTTCACACAGTACACCCTGCACCCCACATCTCTGCCCCCTCATACAGTACACCCTGCACCCTATATCTTTGCCCCCTCACACAGTACACCCTGCACCCCACATCTCTGCCCCCTCACACAGTACACCCTGCACCTCACATCTCTGCCCCCTCACACAGTACACCCTGCACCCCACATCTCTGCCCCCTCACACAGTACACCCTGCACCCCACATCTCTGCCCCCTCACACAGTACACCCTGCACCCCACATCTCTGCCCCCTCACACAGTACACCCTGCACCTCACATCTCTGCCCCCTCACACAGTACACCTTACACCCCACATCTCTGCCCCCTCACACAGTACACCCTGCACCCCACATCTCTGCCCCCTCACACAGTACACCTTACACCCCACATCTCTGCCCCCTCACACAGTACACCCTGCACCCCACATCTCTGCCCCCTCACACAGTACACCCTGCACCCCACATCTCTGCCCCCTCACACAGTACACCCTGCACCCCACATCTCTGCCCCCTCACACAGTACACCCTGCACCCCACATCTCTGCCCCCTCACACAGTACACCCTGCACCTCACATCTCTGCCCCCTCACACAGTACACCTTACACCCCACATCTCTGCCCCCTCACACAGTACACCCTGCACCTCACATCTCTGCCCCCTCACACAGTACACCTTACACCCCACATCTCTGCTCCCTCACACAGTACACCCTGCACCCCACATCTCTTCCCCCTCACACAGTACACCCTGCACCCCACATCTCTGCCCCCTCACACAGTACACCCTGCACCCCACATCTCTGCCCCCTCACACAGTACACCCTGCACCCCACATCTCTGCCCCCACACAGTACACCCTGCACCCCATATCTCTGCCCCCTCACACAGTACACCCTGCACCCCACATCTCTGCCCCCTCACACAGTACACCCTGCACCTCACATCTCTGCCCCCTCACACAGTACACCTTACACCCCACATCTCTGCCCCCTCACACAGTACACCCTGCACCCCATATCTCTGCCCGCTCACACAGTACACCCTGCACCCCATATCTCTGCCCCCTCACACAGTACACCCTGCACCCCACATCTCTGCCCCTTCACACAGTACACCCTGCACCCCACATCTCTGCCCCTTCACATAGTACACCCTGCACCCCACATCTCTGCCCCCTCATACAGTACACCCTGCACCCTATATCTTTGCCCCCTCACACAGTACACCCTACACCCCACATCTCTGCCCCCTCACACAGTACACCCTGCACATCACATCTCTGCCCCCTCACACAGTACACCCTGCACCCCACATCTCTGCCCCCTCACACAGTACACCCTGCACCTCACATCTCTGCCCCCTCACACAGTACACCCTGCACCCCACATCTCTGCCCCCTCACACAGTACACCCTGCACCCCACATCTCTGCCCCCTCACACAGTACACCCTCCACCTCACATCTCTGCCCCCTCACACAGTACACCCTGCACCCCACATCTCTGCCCCCTCACACAGTACACCCTGCACCCCACATCTCTGCCCCCTCACACAGTACACCCTGCACCCCACATCTCTGCCCCCTCACACAGTACACCCTCCACCTCACATCTCTGCCCCCTCACACAGTACACCCTGCACCCCACATCTCTGCCCCTTCACACAGTACACCAGGCACTTGATGTTTCTCCTTTTTCCTCCACTGATATCTCTTCTTCATGTGAAAGATCATGTTAGGGCTCACAATCTACAATAAAAAAAATAAGTATTCTGCTGCATGAACTCTCAGTGATCAACTGAAATCTGTGTAAACAGTAGATAATGCATTTTCCTTCAGTTTTGTGTTTTGTCTTCCATTGTTATGCTCTATTGTAGGACCAGAAGAACAGAAAAATAGACAACAATGGACCCTGAAAATAGACACAAACACAGCCCAAGGAACTACACTGACTATAATGGGATCCGTTGGGTGTCTGTCCAATATCTGTTTTTTGAGGGGGGTTTTTAACTGTAATTACAATAAAAAAATAAAAAAACAAGTTTGCAACACTTTTTCATTTCGCGATTTCTGATGGATCTGCGCTGACAAATACTAAATGTAGCCTTACTCTGTTCTCATTGAAATCAATGGGCTCTCACTGTAATGTATGGACACAAGGATCGTAAGCACTTGCGGGAAGGGCACTCTATCCTATTGTGCCAGGTGGTCACTCTTAGTATTGGACTTGTTTTGTATATTTTGTGTACCATAGGTAAACCTTCAAATGTACAGCACCATGGAATTAATATAATAATGTAGAGCACCATGGAAGTAATATAATAATGTACAGCACTATGGAATTAATATAATAATGTACAGCACCATGGAATTAATATAACAATGTACAGCACCATGGAAATAATATAATAATGTATAGCACCATGGAAATAATATAATAATGTACAGCACTATGGAATTAATATAATAATGTACAGCACCCTGGAATTAATATAATAATGTACAGTACCATGTAATTAATATAATAATGTACAGCACCATGGAATTAATATAATAATGTACAGCACCATGGAAGTAATATAATAATGTACAGCAGCATGGAATTAATATAACAATGTACAGCAGCATAGAATTAATATAACAATGTACAGCAGCATAGAATAATTATAACAATGTACAGCAGCATGAGATTAATATAATAATGTGCAGCACCATGGAATTAATATAACAATGTACAGCAGCATGGACTTAATATAATAATGTACAGCAGCAGGAATTAATATAACAATGTACAGTAGCATGAAATTAATATAATGTATAGCAGCATGGACTTAATATAACAATGTACAGCAGCATAGAATTAATATAATAATGTACAGCAGCATGGAATAATTATAACAATGTACAGCAGCATGAAATTAATATAATAATGTGACGCACTATGGAATTAATATAACAATGTACATCAGCATGGACTTAATATAATAATGTACAGGACCATGGAATTAACATAATGTACAGCAGCATTTAATTAATAAAATAATGTACAGCAGCATGGGATTAATATAATAATGTACAGCATCAGGAATTAATATGTCAATGTACAGCAGCATGGAATTAATACAACAATGTACAGCATCATGGAATTCATATAACAAAGTACAGTATCAGGAATTAATACAACAATGTACAGCATCATGGAATTCATATAACAAAGTACAGTATCAGGAATTAATACAACAATGTACAGCAGCATGGAATTAATATAACAATGTACAGCAGCATGGAATTAATATAATGTACAACATCAGGAATTAATACAACAATGTACAGCAGCATGGAATTAGTGGTGCTCTATAACATAATAATAATAATAATAATAATAATAATAATAATAATAATAATAATAATAATAAGATACTTATTGTAGATGTTCTTTGCTCTTCTTGATAGATGAGGGTTTTATTTCCTTATGGAATATTTCTAGTGGATTTTCTAAACTCATTTAACCACAATCTGATTTACAGATTTTCACATTCTCTCTTCTGTTTACCTTGATATAAACCTTATATATGTATGTAGAATATATTAAATTTTCTACATAAAGAGCAAACTAGCAGTTGTCAGAGATACCTATAAAAAGACATGAAGGGATAAAGCGGAGACAAAATAAATAAAGGAACGAAACAATGAAGGGGCAGAAGTCTATTTTTAATTTTTGGCTTTTTGCGGGTGTGTCTGTCTTGTATCTTGTGCTTGAATATTCATCATATCTTTTTAGCTGTATACTCACTGGCCCTTTTCAGGGACTTGTGTATGGGCCGTAGGTTGTTTTTTGCATTCACGTCTTGCTTAGGATACTTTTACTAATTTTTAATAATATTTTCCTTTGTTTAATTGCTTTTAGGATATATCAATCGCCTTAGCTAAACTAGGGAACAATTGAACTTTTCTAAGTGGCACAAATTTGTAAATGTAGAAGTTGCAATGAGAGGAGACATGTGGCTGAGTACTGTAATTACCGGAGGGCTATCAGCGCTCACACAAGAGGTCATCCATCTCACCGATAGAAGTGGGCACACTTCTTTTATTTTCATTTTAGTATTTCAGGCAGTGAAGAATAGGTGCAGGATAAAGGGGTTCTTGAGCGCTATAGTCTCACCAATACTACACAATTACATGGAGCAGCTGCTGGATCCTTCCTCACTGAATAGAATACTGTACAACTGGGGAAGTCCTTGGAAAATATGGAAACATATAATCATGTATGTCTGATATTACACAAAACTGGTGTAGAAATTACCGCCAACATACCAAACTGAATATTCCATCTATAATAGAGGATATGGTTATACGGCACTTGTGCTTATGTAACAATTATACGTCATCATTAACTTCTACCTGATAGTTTAGTGTTATTCCCAGAAATATCTTATTATTAATATGAATGTTTATTGTTTTACATTATGGGAATATTTGGATTCATTCATTTTAGGCAGGGTTTCAATATATGTATAGGAAGATACATGTGGAAGATGACGATTGGGTGGATGAATAGATAGATAGATAGATAGATAGATAGATAGATAGATAGATAGATAGATACAAAGATAGATACAGAGATAGATATAGGTAGATAAAGAGATAGATAGATAGATAGATAGATAGATATAGATAGATAGATAGATAGATAGATAGATAGATAGATGATAGATAGATAGATAGATAGATAGATAGATGATAGATAGATAGATAGATAGATAGATAGATGATAGAAAGATAGATAGATAGATAGATAGATAATAAATAGACAGATAGATATATCATAGATAGATAGATAGATGATAGAAAGATAGATAGATAGATAGATAGATAGATAGATAGATAGATAATAAATAGACAGATAGATATATCATAGATAGATAGATAGATAGATAGATAACAAGAAAAACAATCTGCCAAAAGATGAAAATCATTTTAATGAAGATTGTAGAGATTGTTACTTTTTATGCAACTCTAGATGTGTGTATGGAGCACAGCCATGATAGATAGATAGATAGATAGATAGATAGATAGATAGATGATAGATAGGTGATGTATTATCATATACAAGTTCACATATACATATACAAGTCACTTTTAATGGTAATACTATAATATTGTCAACATGCTAAAAAAACCCAGAGGAAATTGAAATTGGATGTGCCAGTATATTATGCTGAAAATTACACACATAGATGGATTGAGGATAGATAGATAGATAGATAGATAGATAGATAGATAGATAGATAGATAGATAGATAGATGTGTTACTATATACTGTACATACATATACAGGTATATTATACAGTATATTTTCACTCAATACCTGAAGCAAAGTGTCACCTCATGGCTTCTGCATTCCATCCTATTTCCTTCAATCACAGTTGTGGCTTTGATAGAATGTTCCTCCTTATTGCTTCTTTCCGAAACAACCTGTGGAGAAGGAGAATGGTACATTTTACATTGTGACACAAATTCCCTTGCCTTTCATAATGAAATGTTGCAAAGTAAGATCTCCGCTGTGGTATCAACTTGGGAAGAGGAGAAAGGAATGGAATTACTGAACCACTGTGAAAAAAAATAAAAAACTAAATTAAGTTAATGGTGTCATGGTCATTGATTTTATAATAATAGTAAAAATTATAAGACATGAAAATAGAATTCAGAATGAAGTCAATGTATTTTAAATACTAACACATTTTAAATATTTCACATTATATTGGGGGCAATATATTTATTCAAAACAAACGGAAAAATAAAATGTGGAATAACATGTTTTGGTTACTTAATATATTGAGAAAAAAAACAATAGTATATTACATAATTCTGTAGATTAAGTTATTCTAGTGTATCTCCTAAATACTTATTATTTATATATACTTTATGAGCTAGGTATTAGATAAATAGATAGATATGAAATAGATATTTTGATATGATGAATAGATATATGCAATATATAACCAGATAGATAGATAGATAGATAGATCATGATAGATAGACAGACAGACAGAAAGATAGATAGATAGATAGATAGATAGATAGATAGATAGATAGATAGATAGATAGATCAGGATAGACAGATAGATAGATAGACAGACAGACAGACAGACAGACAGATAGATAGATAGATAGATAGATAGATAGATAGATAGATAGATAGATAGATAAAGTGATAGGTAGATAGATAGATAGATAGATAGATAGATAGATAGATAGATAGATAGATAGATAGATAAAGTGATAGGTAGATAGATAGATAGATAGATAGATAGATAGATATGAGATAGATAGATAGATAGATAGATAGATAGATAGAGTGATAGGTAGATAGATAGATAGATAGATAGATAGATAGATAGATAAAGTGATAGGTAGATAGATAGATAGATAGATAGATAGATAGGCAGCTAGAGATCAAGATAGATAGATAGATAGATAGATAGATAGATAGATAGATAGATAATACATAAACAGATTTGAAATAGGCAAATAGATAAGAATAATACTGTATAAACAGATCATAGATGGATGATGGATGGATGGATAGATAGATAGATAGATAGATAGATAGATAGATAGATAGATAGATAGACAGATGATAGATAGATAGATAGATAGATAGATAGATAGATAGATAGATCGTAAGTAGATAGATGATAGGTAGATAGTAGATAGATAGATAGATAGATAGATAGATAGATAGATAGATGATAGGTAGATAGTAGATAGATGATACATAGGTAGATAATAGATAGATAGATAGATAGATAGATAGATAGATATGAAATAAGATATATATGAGATTGTTAAATAGAAATATAGACAGATGGATAGATAATATTTTCATTCCCTTCAGTAGATCCTACAATGAATTTCTATAAAACCAGACTGGAACATGGGGATCATATTTATCCATAGAGGAAGAAACAGCAATTGGATGAGTATTAAGATCTGTAATACCAAAATCATTTGGTTTCTATGTTAGGGATATGATTATAGTATAACAGCCTCCCTGCTAGCAGCTCATCCCCCTTTCACAAATGTGTGAGATTGCACTGTCAATGGCTTACCAGGAAAGTGCATATTATTTAGACACTTGCCTGGATATACGGCTATAGGGTGTCTACAGGAGATTGTGAGCCAAATTACATATGGTTTATTCAGACGATTGCAAGAATTTCAGGTCTGACAGAAGAAAAAAGAGAAACATGAATGGTAATTGCTGAGAAAATTACCATCACCTTTCTCCAGAAGAACAAAAATAAAGATATTTCAAACTGAGTGAAAAAATACAAGGATGAAAGAGAACAATGACTGTCCCTGACATAATACATTCTAAAATCAAGAAAGACAAAATAAACATGAAAGCGTAAAAATCCCTATATCATGTGCCGAATAACAAGGGTCATTTCAGAGGACAAATGATTTCAATTTGAGCTGAACAGTAGTAACAAGAAAAGAAGACAAATGTTATATTTTATTCAGAGAGTTAATATTTACATTTGCATATCTTGTATTTTTAAGGAGTTATATTCAATTTAGGGCAACCCTAAAGGAAACTTGATGATATCATTGTGAAAAGCATCGAGATTTCTCAGTATCCATTTGCAAATATTCAACTTGTTCACAAACAATATCTATGAGTCTAGTGTGGACAGTGCCCATGGTTAAAGGGGTTTACTGGGGCTCATATATTGATGATAGGTCATCAACATTAGATTATCAGGGGTCCAACATCCCCGAGCAGCAGTGGTGCTCTGGTTCCTGTCTGCGGCTCAGGCACCGCTGCTATACAATGTGTGGTTGGGAAGTAGAGAAGAGGCCATAGCACATTAAAATACTGCAAACTCCACAAATAGCTGATCAGTAGGGGAGCCAGGTGTTGGACTGAAGTCATCAAGACAGGTCACCTATAGTTTAGCCTCATTAAATCTCTTTAAGTATGTAGTATACAAATAAATCTGTTTCATTACATCTTTGATATTGCTCTTTGGCTCCCAGGCACCTTATAGTATATTATTGGGGTAACGCACTGTAACAACCACTAAAGTCTGGTGAGAAAAACATTTATTTACAAGGTACATTAAGCAGAGTTCCTGTCTATTCTTGTAAGAGGAGCTAAGTTTTTGGTGAGCACTTGAAGAATTGGAAAGTATCAGTAGGGTTGAGCAATCGGGATCGGAAATGTTCGGATTCCAATCGGCGATCGAGTAAATTTCACGATCGCAATCGGAATTCCGATCCCGATCTTTTCCAGCAGGATTGAGGTCAGAGTTTTTTTCCCACAATGCTTGGCTACTGGCCAATCATTGTTGGAAAAGCTATAGTAACAGATGAGCGAGTACTATTCAAAACTCCCGTTTCAAATAGCACGCACCCATAGGAATGAATTGAAGTGGCCGGCACGCAGACTTTGCCGGAGTTTGGCCTCTTAACCCCCTGCGTGCTAGCTATGTCCATTCATTCCTATGGGAGCATACTACTCTTTTGTTTCCTCTCTGCTGTGCCTTATACTCGGCTCTGCTACATCTCAGATGTAGTAGAGCTGAGTATATGGTAAAACAGGGACGAAGTAGAAGAGTGGCAGGCTGCGATAAATCAATCTGTGCTGCACTGCTGTGAGGATGACAAGGCACTCGCCATATAATAAGCTGAAGTTTATAACAAGCTGAAGTTTGCCAGTAGATAGATACTACTGTACATTGACTTATCTATCTACTCTTCTGCTTCATCCCTGCTTTACCGTATACTCAGCTCTTCTACATCTGAGATGTAGCAGAGCTGAGTATACGTTAAAGCAGGGACGAAGCAGAAGAGTAGATAGACAAGTCAATGTACAGTTATAGAGATGTAGCAGAGTCCAATATATGGCACAGCAGAGAGGAAACAGAAGAGTATATAGTATCTATCTACTCGTGAACTTCACTCAACTTACCTGCACAGATCCTCTGCTGGTGCTGCTCCCCATTCTTCTCGCTCCTCTTCTCTCTCATTGACATGCCTTCAGAGCGCCCTGCGTACCCCCGCCTCCCGAGACTAGCGTTAGAGATGCTGGGAGAAGGCGGGGCTTGTGGCTTAGAAAAGTGTGGGTGGGTACTGGGAGGGGAGATGTGAGTGATGCACTCACGTCTCCCCATCCACACTATCCTTAGCCACAACAAGCCCTGCCTATTCCTATCATCTCTAACACTAGCCTAGGGAGGTGTGGACGCGCACGGTGCTCTGAAGGCATGTCAATGAGAGAGGACCGGACCGAGAAGAATGAGGAGCGGCAGCGATTCTGTGCAGGTAAGTGGACACCAGGGGGGTTAAGTAGCTGGGGGATTTTTTTTTAATCACTACACAGCGTGTTTCAATTTTTGGACTCCATGATGTGTAGTGAATATGATCGTTTTTAAAATCCGATCTTCAATTATTAAAAAAAATCCCATTGACTTGCATTAGGATCGGGATCGAATGGAAAATGATCGGAAATCGGATTTTAAAAACGATCCTGAAATTTCAACTCTAAGTATCAGATGTAATAAGTGAGGAAGTTCCTGAAGAAAGGTGAAGCACAAGAGAACTCTTGTATATAAGATTGCGAGGAAGTGATCAAAGTGGTGGAGAGGAGATTGTCATTGGAAGAGAAGATGTTGTTTGTGTGATATCTGTGAATTATAGATGAAATACTGGCACGGGGAGGTGTAGAATCATAAGAAACAGTTATAGTCACCTTCACTCTCTTAGGCATCCTTTTGGCATCCAGTACTCCCGCGAAGTCCTCTTCGAGACTCAAGATCACGGTTGAAACCAGTGATTGGGCCTTAGCAGTCATTTGGGGTGTGCCAATATCATGATTCTTGCATTAAAACGTCATGATGTCCGCATGCACTATGTGATTAGGCCTCACCAATGGCCCTGGCATATGATGTCACTCAGGGGGCCAGAAAAGGACCTGGATGGAGCACCAATGACATGGATGGCCAAAAGAGGTGAAGGAAGGTGAGAATAACTGTTTGTTATGCTTCTACACATCCCCTGGGCCTCTACCTATTATACTCTGGGGTCTGATGAGACTTCAGAGTACAATAGTTTTACTTCCAGTTTGCAGGTGATGGTCCAGATTGAACCTGAAAGTTTTGGAAAATTCGATTGGCATCTGGTTCATTCCGAACGAATTTGTCCATCTCTGGTAAATGCTCCCTATTATATGTATATACTATATATTATATACATGTCCTATATTATATATAGGGCCTGTAGTCCTTTAAATCATTAGACATTCCCTTCTGTTTCCATGCCTCAGATGGCACAATCAGAATAGTTTAGTTATTATTATTTTCAGTTTTCGGAATCGCAGATTTCAGCACACAGGCAGTCTGATTCAGCTGTTTACTGCGCAAAAAAATAAGAACATCTGTTTCCACATACCATTTTTATCTCTGAGATTATTTTTTTGACAAACTATAAGACAAAAAAATCTCTAAAGCTGCGGCATTTAAATATACCATTAGAAGAAGCCGCCGTTAATGAAAATTTCCTTTGAAAAATTTCCATTGAAACAATTGAGTCTGAACTCATCTCCTTCACCAATAATTGCATGTCAATATGTCTGATGCATACATAAAATGATAAATTAACCTAAAAACCATTAGGACTGATGATCCTAAAAAGACGTGGCTGAAATCACTACCCAGCATGATATTAACTACGGCACGGCAGTGGAAAGAATATTCTCGAGAACTCGAAGTACCAACTCAATAAAATGCATGTTAGTAATAAACAATGATAATCATGGTGCTATATCCTACGCGATGACATTTCGTTGTTTAGTACTGAATTTTCTTATTCTTTTTTTCATTATCCATAATCCATCTCTTCACCTTTCCTGAACTGGATTATGACTTTAATAATCCTCTATCAATGGCAGAAAACATTTTAGGGTAACACGATGGAATTTTAGTGATCAAATTTGACCTGGAAGGCCGCAAAATCTAATCTCCCAAATTGATCGGACAGTATAAAGCAAGACAACAGTTCTAGAACACAATACAGCTTAGTCTAGTGGCTAATGTCAAGCATGGATAAACATGGATCATGTGAAAAGCAGCATGGATTCTCATAATTGTATTTAGATATAAGATGTCACAGTATAAAACTAGGTTAACAGGGTTGTCCAGGTTAGGGAAAAAATAAAACAAACTGGAAACAGCATAAAGCAAAATAATTGTCATTACTCACCTCACCCACTAATCCATCACTACCTCTATGTCAGCTCCCTATCTCTGTTTACATGCACATAGCCAAATGATGTAGCCAAACAATTTTCATAGTACTCATGTGCCCTATTATTGGCATTAGACAGGAGGCCAAAGGAGATCAGGGAGGCACACTCCGGTCCAGAAGGTCTTCCAATAAATGTTCACTCAATTCTATACGCATCCGACCTCCTTGACCAGAGTGCGCCTCCCTGATTTCCTTTGGCAATCTGTCTACTGTGTTCCTGTCCACATGTGTAGTGTTTGGTGCTATCAGCGTTGTTTGCTACCTCCTCTGCCTGGGCTATTGATCCATGCTTTTATATGAGGTTGTGGCATTTTCATCTGTCCAGGTGAGAGGCCAACTGGTCTTTTTTTGATCTCACTATCTTGTGTTTCCGAAGTCATAACAGATCTACACTATTTAGGTTGCTTGGCGTTCTCTTCTCTCATTTGAGATATTACTGGCATTGTAGCTCAGTGATGGGAGCCATGATGCCAATAATAGGGCATGTAACCATTGGGGCCATTGATTGGCTGTAGCTATCACATACCATCAGAGAGATGGTGGTGGGGCAACATTGGAGAACCAGCCATGTTGTTTGCATCTTCATCATGAGTTAAACAACCCTTTAACCCTAAGATTTCTCCATCCTGTGTTCAGTATATTTTTAAATTATGCAAATTTATGGTATAGTATGGCAATGCTTCAGGTGAACAGTCCATTTTTATGCAACAGCCATTAGTTTTTAATACATGAGCTTACCATAGGGTTCATGCACATGGCAGTAACCATAAAGAGACACTTAGGGTCTTGTGACCCTATACTGCAGGTATATGACACTGTTTCATAGTGAATTTTAGAGCTATTCTCCTCTAGAAGCAATGCTTAAGAATATCTGATTGTGGACATTTAACCCTTTTGATGCCTTGGTCAATATGTGAGGCAGTGCATGGGCTCTGATACATTGGAATATATTGTCACTCCCCCATCCCCCAAGGGACTGATCAGGGGATAGTGATCTGTTACTATGACAGCAGGTTCCCTTTGAAAGCTCAGTCCTATCATTAGTATAGTTCTATTACATGGATTTTCCAATATACTGCAATACAGTATTGATCTATGGCCATCACACCCTTTAAAGCAGTAGGTTATGCCATGGGGTACACCAAGCAGTCTGAAGGGGTACATGCCATGCCTGAAAAATACAGATTTAGCAATGCTCAGGTTCCATGCTGATGCCCAAAACACCCACCGACTCCAAATCCTGAGGCCCAGTGGCTGCCAAGCCGATGCAAACATCAGGTTATGTCTCCTCTACAGAAGTAGATAGTCTGTGCTGAATAGAAAGCTTCAGATCTATGATCTGAAGAGTGAAAGGCTAATGAGAAGCTAAAAGTCTGCCACAAATGTCTCCACAAACAAATGGATTTGTTTGCCATGCTATGCTTGCCAGCTTTTCTTCCCAAACTGAGATGGGAGCAGTATCGGTCACATGACTAGTGTCCATTGGGGTACTTTGTTGGAATTTTATTCAACAGGGGGTGAGGACATGATACTGTGTGGTCAACCTGAGTGGGACATGTCTGTGTGGGGTGACATGATAGTGTGGGGACAACCTGAGGGTGGCATGACATGGTGGGGGTGACTTGGGGGGGGGGGGGGGTGACACGGTGGGGGCAACCAGGGGTGGGGGGACATGAATTTGTGGGGACAACCTGAAAAGCAACATAAATCAGGGGGGCAACCTGGAGGGTGACATTATAAGGGTCATATTGTATGGGGCCACTAGGGAGACATTATACTGAGAGCCACTAAGGAGAGTTATACCATTTGAGGGCCATTAAGAGAGCATTATAATTTGTCAGGTTAGGCATTTCTAGGTGGTGGTGATGGGGTGGGCCCACTTATGAAATCTTGACACAGGGACCATCAATTTATTAAAATTATTTAGTCAGAAACCCAACCACTTTGCAGGTACTATAAAACACTTCATTTTCACAACATAGGGTCCCACTCTAAGGTTGAGGCCCCATGTTGTAGAAATGCAGCTTTTTTGTGCAGATTTTGTTGCAGTTTTTTGAGCCAAAGCCTTGACTAGATTTAGCAGAACATAGATGTATAAGGACTTCCTTCATATTTTCCATTCCTTTTGCAGCCATTCCTGACTTTGGCTCAAAAAAAACATGGCAAAATCTGCAAGAAAAAAAGCTGCATTTCCGCAACATGGGGTGTTATGCTAAATTTAGTATTGATGTAATCATGAACTTTCAGAACATAGGTAACTATTTTACTGCACAGTGAATATTCTAAAAATAAAACCCATAAGAAATGGCTCAACTGCGCTTTTATTCTACCCCAGTCTGAACTGTTTTTCAACTTCTCAGTACATAGTATGGAATAGTCAGAGGTTCCATTATGAACTAAAGTTTGCCCTGCAAAAATTAAGCCCTCTTATGGCAAACGGAGAAATATAAAACTTATATGCTTTGGAAGCAGGGAGTAAAAAAGGATAATGCAAAAATCAAAAAAATGTCTACGAGAGGAAGGGACTAAGACTGGATTATATACTTTTTACATAAATTCAATCAATTTTTTTTTTTTTTCATCAAAAAAACCCAGTATTAAAACACATTGTACATACGTCGAGTGTGGTGTGTGCGCGTGCAATCTTTTTTCTTAATTAATGATTTCATCTGAATTACATAGGGTCATTAATTTTTGCATTTAACACATGAGCAATTGCATTTACACTTTGCATTGCAGTAGGAAGTGAGCAGTCCTGCTGCTGCCGATTTAATTACTTAACACACAACCCGCACCCTCCCCGCAAGTAATCAGCAAAATGGGTCAAAGCTTTATTAAGACTAAAACAGGAGGGGAAATAAGCAGCACATGAGAATTACAGATGATCAGTATCATCATATGAAAAGAAGTCTAAGAGGGAAAATGATTTATTATATTGAGTAATGGCTTTCAGTTATCTTTTGTACTCTACTTAGTGAATTTCTTATATTAAAAGCGGAATATAGTCTAAGGGCTCATGCACACAGCTGTATCAGGGAGCCATGTTTTATTGTTTGGTAATACAGCTCACAAAGAAATCCGTGTGGTCATACTCTACATGGGTGTGCAGCGAAATTTATAAAGACTCGCAAGGTTTTTTCCATCACCTGCAAAGAGGTATTGTTCTCTAACGTATTGCTTCTAGGGGAGAACACAGTAACTGTACATAGGGGTATGTATACGTATGACCATACAGCGAACCTTATTATATAATGGACCCCTGTGACCACCACTTGGCCCAGAGTGGTAGGCGGCTCACAGTCACCTGGAGATGGTGCCAATAAGTGCCGATCTCTGCTGCCATTAATGTATTTTATTTAGTATATCTCCATTAGAGATGAGCGAGCAGTACTCGATCGAGTAGGTATTCGATCAAATACTACGGTATTCAAAATACTCGTACTCGATCGAGTACTGCTTGCTGTTCGAATGTAAAAGTTCGATGCAGAACCAGCATTGATTGGCCGAATGCTATACAGTCGGCCAATCAATGCTGGTTCTTCTCCTACCTTTAGAAGTCTTCTCCGTGCAGCTTCCCCGCGGCGTCTTCCGGCTCACCATTCACTCTGCCAGGCATCGGGACTGGGCAGAGCCGGCTGCGCATGTCTGCTTGTAGTGCGGGCATGCGCAGTCGGCTCTGCCCAGGCCCGATGCCTGGCAGAGTGAATGAAGAGCTGGAAGACGCCGCGGGAACGCTGCAAGGAGAAGACTGCACGGAAGATCCAGCCCGACCCTCACTCGTGGACTTGGTAAGTATAATTTGATCGAACGTTGCCTAACCCTGAAACGAGCATTTTCCCCCATAGACTATAATAGGGTTCGATATTCAATTCGAGTAGTCGAATATTGAGGGGCTACTCGAAACGAATATCGAATCTCGGACATTTTACTGTTCGCTCATCTCTAATCTGCATCTTTTGTCATGAATTTTGAGTGGGAACTACTCAATGGATATCCACTCTAAGGCTGAAGCACCACATTGCCGAAATGTAGCGTTTTTTGTTGAAGATTTTGTTTGCATTTTTTTTTTAACCCAAAGCCAGGAGTGAATTGGGCAGAAGGGTTTAAGTACAAGTAGCACAAGTAGATAATATGAGTATGTCCTATAAATTTTCCAATCCATTTTCCATGACTCAAAAAACCACAGCAAAATCTGTCGCAAAAAAAGCTGTGTTTCCTCAACGTGGGGCCTCAGCCTAAAGAAAACTTCTTTGAAGGATAGGATATATAAATATTTTCCGTTTCAAGTCACTCCTGGGTTTGGCTGAAAAACTTTTACACAACATGGGACACCTGGACCCCACATAACCTAAGCACTATTTTACAGTCTATGCAAAGTCAACTAGCGAATCCCATCCACACATTGCAAAAAATCTGCGCAGCGCAAATGCTGCGATTTCCAAAACCATCAAAGTTTTGGAAATCGCAGCATGTCAATTATACTTACAGAAATGCCAGCGGTTTCCCTATAGATATCATTGAAGCAGGTAGTCCGTAGAGGAGACATTTGTGGAATTTCTGTGAAAAGCTCTTTTTCACTGCGGCCCTCTATATCGGGCCTTAGACTTTCAATGAGCACTGTTGAAGAACCTGGTATTAAAAATTGAAGATATTCCTACAGATAGATGGATCAACACTCCCAAAATGTAATCAACTATGGAACAGGGAATTAGACTTACGATTGATAAAATTCACAATAAATCTTGAAGAAATCCTGAAAAAAGAATTGTTGGTTGTCACCTTGGTATTATCTTCTCATAAGTCATAACCAATATGGCTGCACATATCAACATCACTTATCTAAAACTAGATACCCCAGCTCAATGGAGAAATTCTCTGTCAATGTCCCGTCAATAGATAGTTCCCCGATACCAAATATTGACTAACTTTGGACTTACTAATACACGGGATATGGAGAATTTCAAGCTTTAGGTAGAAAAAGTTTTAAAAAAAGTCCAATATTTCTTTTTCATTTCTTAGTTGGACATTTCTTACATAAGTCTTGGTACATTTATTTCCACGAGCATAAAATCTCCTTAGTTCTTTTCCTTGACTAGTAGATAAAATTACCTCTAGACCTCTTCAACAGTGCAATGTAGAAAGCAATGACACAAGCACTGCCGGCCCTGCCCTGCCTCATTATTTCATCTTAGTATTAAATGTTCATGACAGGAATATTTATAGAGCCACAAAAACAGGTGTCACTATTTTAAAATTAGCCGATGTCGGTGTAACGTCTTAACTCGCAGGAGGCGAGTTAAGTTTGATTCTCTGCTCGATGTTTTTTGTTGCACTGTGTGAATACTGCTCTACTGTCTGTTGAATTCTCACCACACCCGTCTCCTGCACCTTGTTTCCCTTTGTTTGTCAAATGATTAATTCTAGCCTTGCCTGTATTATTGACAGCCTGTCTACCAATCAAGTCTAGGGTGGGTCGTTGGCTTCCTATATACAGGCCATCAGTCCACACAGGCTTTCTGGCTATTGAGACTCTGTCCTTAGACTTTATCTCTGCTAAGCTCCTCTTCTGCTACTATTGTATTGCTGACCTCTGGCTTACCCTTTGACTACTGTCTTGGATTCTGATTCTGTACTGCATTGCTTGACTGTTACCCTTGGCTAGCTCACTTCCCTTGTTGTTTATCTTGTCTTCGTTCTGTGTTGTCACTTATATAGGAAGGGACCATCAACTAGTTGCCACCTATTGCTTAGGATAGGATCGGCAAGCAGGTAGGAACAGTGGGGGAAATTCAGCTTAGGGCTCACTGTCTATTGTGTCTCTTCCCCTAGGGTTCGCAAGCAGCTACTGGGGAATTGCTACTGATAGCAATTCCCTTACAGTTGGGCATTAAAAGACAGAAATGGCTGCAAAGTGGAAATTCTGACTCACAGTGCACAGAAATGCATGCTAAGAAGGGAATGTTCTGAATGAATGGACAAGAGAACATTTCATGAGTAATTATTACTCAATATTGAGCAAATTTCCAGAAATTTATTTTGGGTCCAATTCCAATGAATTCACTGTCACATTTTGTAAGAATAGATTTGGTATGTACCTGGATTGACCTGAAAAATCATGTATGACCCTCCGAGGTCTCCTAAGATGTATCCAACCTCTTTGCAACTCTTTAATGCCAAGACAGCATAAGTAACTATAACAAACATACGAGGACAATGCCAGCATGGGCACACTGTTAAAATCCTTGTAAGGGACGACGCTGAAAACTTCACAGTCTATTATGGACAGCAAAGTGAGTTCTATTGATTCTTATGATTTTATGTTTTACATTGACAGGATTATACATGGTTATAGATAAACAGATAATAGCTAGAGATGAGCGAACACTAAAATGTTCGAGGTTCGAAATTCGATTCGAACAGCCGCTCACTGTTCGAGTGTTCGAATGGGTTTCGAACCCCATTATAGTCTATGGGGAACATAAACTCGTTAAGGGGGAAACCCAAATTCGTGTCTGGAGGGTCACCAAGTCCACTATGACACCCCAGGAAATGATACCAACACCCTGGAATGACACTGGGACAGCAGCGGAAGCATGTCTGGGGGCATAAAAGTCACTTTATTTCATGGAAATCCCTGTCAGTTTGCGATTTTCGCAAGCTAACTTTTCCCCATAGAAATGCATTGGCCAGTGCTGATTGGCCAGAGTACGGAATTCGGCCAATCAGCGCTGGCTCTGCTGGAGGAGGCGGAGTCTAAGATCGCTCCACACCAGTCTCCATTCAGGTCCGACCTTAGACTCCGCCTCCTCCGGCAGAGCCAGCGCTGATTGGCCGAAGGCTGGCCAATGCATTCCTATGCGAATGCAGACTTAGCAGTGCTGAGTCAGTTTTGCTCAACTACACATCTGATGCACACTCGGCACTGCTACATCAGATGTAGCAATCTGATGTAGCAGAGCCGAGGGTGCACTAGAACCCCTGTGCAAACTCAGTTCACGCTAATAGAATGCATTGGCCAGCGCTGATTGGCCAATGCATTCTATTAGCCCGATGAAGTAGAGCTGAATGTGTGTGCTAAGCACACACATTCAGCACTGCTTCATCAAGCCAATACAATGCATTAGCCAGTGCTGATTGGCCAGAGTACGGAATTCGGCCAATCAGCGCTGGCTCTGCCGGAGGAGGCGGAGTCTAAGGTCGGACCTGAATGGAGACTGGTGTGGAGCGATCTTAGACTCCGCCTCCTCCAGCAGAGCCAGCGCTGATTGGTCGAGTTCCGTACTCTGGCCAATCAGCGCTGGCCAATGCATTCTATTAGCCCGATGAAGTAGAGCTGAATGTGTGTGCTTAGCACACACATTCAGCTCTACTTCATCAGGCTAATAGAATACATTGGCCAATCAGCGCTGGCCAATGCATTCTATTAGCTTGATGAAGCAGAGTGTGCACAAGGGTTCAAGCGCACCCTCGGCTCTGATGTAGCAGAGCTGAGGGTGCACAAGGGTTCAAGTGCACCCTCGGCTCTCCTACATCAGAGCCGAGGGTGCGCTTGAACCCTTGTGCAGCCTCGGCTCTGCTACATCAGAGCCGAGGGTGCGCTTGAACCCTTGTGCACACTCTGCTTCATCAAGCTAATAGAATGCATTGGCCAGCACTGATTGGCCAGAGTACGGAATTCGGCCAATCAGCGCTGGCCAATGCATCCCTATGGGAAAAAGTTTATCTCACAAAAATCACAATTACACACCCGATAGAGCCCCAAAAAGTTATTTTTAATAACATTCCCCCCTAAATAAAGGTTATCCCTAGCTATCCCTGCCTGTACAGCTATCCCTGTCTCATAGTCACAAAGTTCACATTCTCATATGACCCGGATTTGAAATCCACTATTCGTCTAAAATGGAGGTCACCTGATTTCGGCAGCCAATGACTTTTTCCAATTTTTTTCAATGCCCCCAGTGTCGTAGTTCCTGTCCCACCTCCCCTGCGCTGTTATTGGTGCAAAAAAGGCGCCAGGGAAGGTGGGAGGGGAATCGAATTTTGGCGCACTTTACCACGTGGTGTTCGATTCGATTCGAACATGGCGAACACCCTGATATCCGATCGAACATGTGTTCGATAGAACACTGTTCGCTCATCTCTAATAATAGCCGCAGATAATAAACATACCGTACTGTCATTTTTTCATGTTTTTTAAAAGTGTCAACTGGTTTGGGGTTATTCAAGTACTTTATAGGCTTAGAATAGACTTGATAGACTTCCTGAGTCCAGAAACAATTATTTTGTTTGTTTTAAATTAAAAAAAATTGGGGGGGGAGGGGTTCAAGAAACATACAGCAAAATAAGCAGTACAAAATGTATCAACAAGCATGAACCATAAAAGCATAAAAATGGAGAATGTCAAATGGTAGGTTTAGCTACTTACGAAAGCAAATCAGGAGTAAAAGGAGGAAGGAGGAATGTTCAAGGGTCTCAAGAAGTTGGTGAATCCCATAGGTGAATCTGATCATCTCTTTTGAAGAGGTACCAAGGTTTAATGGAGCTGAATTTAGGTTAGGTGCAGAACACTCAATGGGAGAACTCCTCCATATGAGCCAGTTGGAAGAAAAAGCTATTTTTTTCACAATTTTTTTTTTTTTTAAATTGTCCCTTTTTTGGGAACAGTTTTGGGTTTAGACAAGTAGAAAACAGCAGCACTGTCACGGAGCCAGTGATAAAAGGCAGTCCTCCACAGTCAGCAATGGCAGAGCTACTATCAGATAATAGTGTGGAAAAATCCTCTCTCATCCATACCTTAATCATTTTTACAAATGTAATATTTTGCACACTTGTGGAAGATAATTTTGATTGCTTTGGTATGACGACATACAGAATATCCTCTCTGAAGGCTGGAAGAGACAGTACATCTGAGGCAAACTTGGACAGTTCCTGCCAATGGTTCAATCTGCTGCCGCAAATGTCCAAGGGGTCATGGCTCAGGGAATCTGCTGGAGAAAGGGCGCACTTCAATTTCGACTGATGTGTGTCAGGTCTGCACAAATGCAAAATAGTTTCATCATGTTCATCATATTGTCTGGACTGCTGGTGCTTGTTTAGAGTGATGGCTTAATGGACAGTGGGGTGGAATCTGGAAAAACTAAAAAAAACCACAAAAAAATCTGCAAAACAAAAGCCGCATTTCCGTAACATGGAGCCTTAGCCTTAAAGTGAACCTCTGAAAACATGATTTTTGCTTAACTGGCTGTGTTAGATAGAGAGCTGCCTGCAAGTCACAGTGGGAAATCCCATTGGTCCGCTACACTAGGTCACTTGATTCTTCTTTTCTGTCTTCTTCTAGTCTAGTCTACATTATTTTTAACCTAATTGTGCCCGACAAATCCAAAAAGTTTAGAATTAAACAAAATCCCAAACTCATGGGAAATCCAAAAATCTATGTGTTGAATTGATTTGCTCAATATATTAGCCCAATGTGCACTTTATACTGTAGTTAAACTATGGCTCAGAACTAGTCGTTTCAATATGGTACACACAGCACGGGTATGTGTCTGAGTATTTTCCGTGGTCAATGCACTTATGGAATTTCATGTCGATGGCTTGTGAGGTTTTATGTGATTAATGAACTGGGGAACATGAGCATTAGAGGTCTGACGTGGCTCTACACATAACTGTTATTATTAATTCATGCTTCTTACCAGAACCTATATCTTTCAAAAGGTCAATTACTAATATTTCCTGATGCTCATGCAATAGTAAGCACTCACTATATTAACATTTAATGTGGATTATTGCTTACATGTGGAGATAAACTGCTCTTTGTTGCAGGATTTATTTATTTATGGGCTTGGTAATAATAGGCAATATTCAAAGCTGACAACATATTTCCTATAATAGTATAGATTTTATGTGAGAAATACTAGTAGGGTGTAAAGTAAATAAAAAGGAATAGAATTAATGTCTTACATCCCTTCGGTTTACAACTGTAAATTATTCGGAGGACTACCCTCCATCTGTAAAGAATATGAAATTAATCCAAGGGCTACCCTCCATCTATAAAGAACATGAAATTATTCCGAGGGCTAGCCTCCATCTATAAAGAACATTAAATTATTCCAAGGGCTACCCTCCATCTATAAAGAACATGAAATTATTCCGAGGGCTACCCTCCATCTATAAAGAACATGAAATTATTCTGAGGGCTAGCCTCCATCTGTAAAGAATATGAGATTATTTAAAGGGCTAACCTCCATCTATAAAGAACATGAAATTATTCCGAGGGCTACTCTCCATCTATAAAGAACATGAAATTATTCCGAGGGCTACTCTCCATCTGTAAAGAACATGAAATTATTCCGAGGGCTACCCTCCATCTATGAAGAAAATGAAATTATTCCGAGGGCTACTCTCCATCTATAAAGAACATGAAATTATTCCGAGGGCTAGCCTCCATCTATAAAGAACATTAAATTATTCCGAGGGCTACCCTCCATCTATAAAGAACATGAAATTATTCCGAGGGCTACTCTCCATCTGTAAAGAACATGAAATTATTCCAAGGGCTACCCTCCATCTATAAAGAACATGAAATTATTCCGAAGGCTATTCTCCATCTATAATTAACGTGAAATTATTCGGAGGACTAGCCTCCATCTACAGTATAAAGAACATGAAATTATTCCGAGGGCTACTCTCCCTCTATAAAGAACATTAAATTATTCCGAGGGCTACTCTCCATCTATAAAGAACATGAAATTATTCCGAGGGCTACTCTCCATCTGTAAAGAACATGAAATTATTCAGAGGGCTACTCTCCATCTATAATGAACGTGAAATTATTCGGAGGACTAGCCTCCATCTATGAAGAACATGAAATTATTCTGAGGGCTAGCCTCCATCTATAAAGGGCATAAAATTATTCCGAGGGCTAGCCTCCATCTATAAAGAACATGAAATTATTCCGAGGGCTAGCCTCCATTAATAAAGGGTATGAAATTATTCGGAGGACTACCCTCCATCTATAAAGAACATGAAATTATTCTGAGGGCTAGCCTCCATCTATAAAGGGCATAAAATTATTCCAAGGGCAGGGGGCCACACGGTGGCTCAGTGGCTAGCACTGCAGCCTTGCAGCGCTGGAGTCCTGGTGTTCAAATCCCGCCAAGGGCATAAAACCATCTGCAAGGAGTTTGTATGTTCTCCCCGTGTTTGCATGGATTTCCATCCCATATTCCAAAGACATACTGATAGGGAAAAAATGTACATTGTGAGCTCTATGTGGGGCTCACAATCTACAAAAAGAAAAAAAAAAATTATTCCGAGGGCTACCCTCCATCTATAAAGAAAATGAAATTATTTGGAGGGCTATCCTCCATCTATAAAGGGCATGAACTTATTTGGAAGACTTCCCTCCATCTATAAAGAACATGAAATTATTCAGAGGGCTAGCTTCCATCTATAACATGTCACATCTCCTTTTACGAGTTATCATTACTTTTAAAGTTATCACTGCAAACGCAGGTCATTTAGATATGTCCTTCCTTTCCTCTTAGTTTAACACATGGGTTGGCAACATCCGACACCTGTGCCAATAATGGCACTCAAGGCATATTTCCCTGGCATTGCATCCTAATTCCCTGAGCAACTCTAGGACAAACTCGCCCACCAATTTTGTTCAAACCAAACGTGTTTGAAACTAAACTTCTATTATTATATTTTTGGGTCTCTTCAGACCCCAGAGTATAATAAGCGGAGACCCAGGAGAGATGATTAACATAAGACATAATGTTACTCACCATTGATCTGTGTTCTCCTTTGCATTTATACCACTATGAGATACTATACTGTGTGAAGGGGCCAATATGGGATATTATACTATGTGATAGTCAACTACGGGACATTTACTGTTTGGATGGGCCAATATGGGACATTATACTGTGTGGAGGGGCCGCTATGAGACATTATACTGTCACTTATATATCCTGTGCATCCAGTGGTCTCTTCTAGTCTTTGGCTGATGTCAGGAAGTCAGCATGCCCCACATGACTCCTGAGATCTATTCACTGGTCTCAGCAGTGACCCTGGAATATGTTATATAAGCCAGAGGTTGGGAGAGGCCTGAAGAGGATGCTGGGAGACTACTGAATGCTGCAAGGATGCCCAGGAGAGGTGGGATACGGTGAGTAAAACGGTTTGTTATTTTTGCCCTCACTTATTATCCTCTGGGGTCTAAGGAGACCTCACAGTATAATAATTGTGGTTCTGCGTCATGCCACGCAAGTTTAGCCCAAAACAAACTGGAGGGCCAAACCTCACTTAATATTCGGCAAAACAAATCTCATGAGGTTCGCTCAACTCTAGTGGCCCATGTCATTAAAAACTTCTTCACTGGGTTTTGGTGCCTTTCACCCCACCTTTATTTTGTTGATTCCAGAAGCTTTTCATCTAGATCTCCAAGAGACCCTTTGCTTCAGGTTTTCTGTAGCCTCTGCAGTATTGATGGTTATGGCATTGGTATTGAGGTTTATGGCATATGACTCTTTCTTGTGACTCCCTCATCAATACCAAATAGATTAAACATTTTTTGGGGGGTAGGGGGTTTAGGAGGAGTGTTTCAGTAAGCATTTTTTGAAAGTAAAAGAAGATAAAATGTATATAATCTTATAAGTTTGTCTATAGAGAATGTGGAGAAGGTCACAATGTGGAGATCATAAACATGCAAGAAATACACATTGTACAATAAAAACATCAATTTCTACAATGATACATAAAATATATGCTTCATTCACAGTAAAAATCTTCTAAATAATACGATTTGTAGAAATTCTGAATCCTTAGAAGCTTCCACAGTAGATTTTTATTTATTTGAGATTGACTAATTGTCTTGAATCTTATGTCAACATTAATACTAAATGCCATTTTAATTCAGATTTGCCTGAAAGTCTGTAAATTGATGTGACAAGCAGATTAGCAGTGTTTATGGGCGGGAATACTCAAATGCTGAAATCTATGACATTTGCTTAAATATGAGTCAATCTTATAAATGCCTGTTGGTAGAAAGCTATTTTGGACACATTTCAAGAATTGCTAGTAAATAAAGGGGCTTGAGTGACCCTTGGTTGACATCTGCAATTGGTAATCCGTTTGGGACCCCCGAACGTTCTAATGAACACATTTGCAGGCACTGTGCAATGAAAGCACACAAATCTCCATAGACTATAATGGGGTCCGTGTGCTTGCAGCGAGAACGCCGCATGAGTCATGCAGATAGAAAAGTAGATTGTGAAGTACTTTCCTGTCTGGATGGTCCCTGCGGAGATCTTGTGGTAAGCACACAGACACCATTACAGTCTATAAGGATCCGTGTGCTTTCACTGCACAGGGCATGCAAATGTGTTCAGTAGTCCGTTCGGGGGGTCCCCATGCAGACTGCCCCGAATGGATTACTGACGCAGATGTGAACGAGGCCTTATTCTGTTCTGTCAAGTTGTAGAAAACTTTGTCCAGTAATTGTCCAGTTAAATTAGTTTCTTACTTTCCTATTTTTAAAAGTTAGTGTAGGAAATGATTACCATTAGAGATGAGTGAACAGCGTATAGATATAGACAGTATTTGTATTTGTGGTTTTCTGTTAAACTTACACCGTAAAATCTTATAAGATCCTACAGACAAGGAGATGTCAGATGCTGCAAGGGAAGACCCTAAAATTCTCCCTGCAGAAACAATGGCAACCTCTGACCTGTCTAAATTTGATAGATGGCAACACACAAGCTACCTCTGACCTGATGATATCTGCAGCCAGATAGCCTGAAATAGGGCTAGGAAGATCCTTGTTAGTTTTCACAACCTCCATATCCTTAATACGTTCTTCCTCTGCTGTCATTTATTCTTTCTAGGAGGTTGATTTACACCTGACACAGACGCTTTTTGTATAGAGCTGGGATCGCACCTTACCTGGTTCTCTCATGAGCCGCTTTCCTTCCTTATCTTGAGTAGGGTTGAGCGATCGGCGTCGCATCCTGATCGGCGATCGAGCAAATTTCACGATCGGATTGGCTGGAAAATAATCGAAAATCGGATTTTAAAAATGATCCTGAAATCTCAAGTTTGGCTCAAGCCTAATCTTGAGCACTCACCTGTAGTCACTCCAGCAGACACTCAGCCAATCAGGTGCTTGCCTACTTGCGGCCTATGGCAAGTGGCTGCAAGTAAAAAGTATTTTCATTGGCTGAAAGTTTTTGGGTCCCAGTAATGTAAGGTGCTCTGTTGTGCTGCAAAATAGAATTCCCAAACTGCAAACAGCAGTGCTCCTACTGCCAGCCTCTTCTTCTTCTAAGTCTCTGATTATGGAAGAAATGACTCCATTGTGCCTATTAAAATGCCCATTCTATGCCCCAGATTATAAAACAATACCCTTATCATACTTCCTGAATAAATCTGTGCCATGTGCCAAAATCAAAAAAGAAACTCCTGCCACCACCCTGTCTGACTTTCCCAGTTGTGATTCCAGAAGATCAACACAACTAGTTGTTTACATAACAATGTGAGTGCTAGTTGGCAGTGCAATGGTGCAAGGTCCCTTGGATATAGTAACACCAGTACCACTATTATATTCAGTATATTCACAGTAGAGAGGTTGATCACACCTCCCATAGGAAATTAAAAATTAACTTTTATTTCAACCTTTTAGGGTCAGTTCACACGTGAAAACCGCCTAGCTTATTTGTGCGAGGTAAAAAACCTCGAGGAGTTTTTTTACGCTGTTTTTTGCATTCCACGCGGTTTTTGACGAGGTTTTTGACGCGGTTTTCGCTAGCGGTTTTCGCTAGGGTTTTTTTTTCCTATATGTGCTATAGAAACTGCAGGCGAAAACCGCGCGTTTTTTTGCAAAAAAACGCGCGGTTTTGTGTGCAAAAAACCGCGCGGTTTTTTACCGCGCGGTTTTCGCCTCCCATTCACTTCTATGCAATTCTTCAGGCGTTTTCCGCCTGAAGAAAGGTCATGTCGCTTCTTCAGGCGGAAAACGCTAGGAGGAAAAAAAAAGCTAGTGGTCTACATAGACCACCATGTTAAAGGAGAGGTTTTTGAAGCGAATTCCGCTGTCAAAAACCTCCCCTTTGCCCACGTGTGAACTAGCCCTTAAAATCCCGGTATATAACAATACAACATAAATCCAATGTTGAGAAATTACCAGTATTTGTATTGGGAGCTTGCTACCATGGCTGTGTATACCGTGATAGTTGCTGCCTCCCTAATAGCAAATTGCGGTCTTGACTCCTCATAGAGGTCTTTAAACAGGAGACTACTTGCTTACAGCTCAGTGTACACTACCCCACCACTTGGAGGTTACTGGCCTTATGCCACGCCAACCAACGGGGGAGGGGGTCACTGGCTACGTCCCCGTTCAGACCCAACCTACGAGGGTGAAATACCGCTAGTCTTAGCTTGATTCTGACCCTACGTGTTTCATTTTACTCATCAGGGGTCTATTAATTTCTCAAAGTAGTAGCAGTAATAACTGCTTTGTTTTAAAGATAATTTGGGCGGTTGATGTGCTGACCGCCAGCAGGACCGCCGCTCTCACTTTCAGCGGTGAGTTGCCCAGCCGGACTACACGCTTATACGTGCAAAGCCACTCCCCCGTTCATTCAACTGGCCAATGCTTCCTGTCATCTCTGTGACGTGGATTACACTGCGTGTGGAGCAGCCATCTCTTTTTTGACATGCCCCTCTTACCCATAGGCGGAGCGCGGCACTCCTCCGCTATACCTCACGCATGCGTACTTTCACCGGACTTACGATGTTAAAGGCCAATGTCACAGAGTAGGAGATAGTCAGCGCATGCGCATTCTCTTAGTATTTTCTGCATCCAATTCTGCAATCATACGAGCTGGATACAATGTTTCTTTCGGAGAGTCTTACTTCGCATGCATCCCTTCTCAGTGCTTACGCTACACACCTATACGATCATGTACCATCTATGCCAGCATGGATCCATGCCTTCACTCGTACACCATCAATACCGCATTATACTGTTTATACAATCTATGCCGTAATGCTATATTATATCTCAGCTAGCATTTTTATTTGTTATAGAAAACCTCTAATACAAAGAATATAGTGTTAGTAAGCAGTAACTTAAAGAATATACTTTGTGACACTCCCACTACGCCACTAAATTATAATGGGGGAATGGAAAAGAGGTAAGTATCACCCATGATTTATCATAACAATAAAGAACTACAGTAGCTTACACTACTGGGCAGCACTGTTTAAACAACAATCTACAAAGTGGGGAGCTCAGAATATTGTGTACCCTTCAATGGGGTTATATGATGTTATATTTATCATTTATTGTAGTATGATGTTATATTTATCATTTATTGTAGTGCTCAAACCCATTCAATCCAAGAAACAGGAGAAATCAAGCTGCTCATTCAAGCCTCTTGGTGTCATACTGTCCATTCTATAAATCCATTGTGTTTCTTTTCTCAACAGAAACCTGTCCCAATCTCCTCCTCTTTTTGGGGGTTTAATTACTTCCAAAACCTGGACCGTAAGGTCCTTGGTCTCCCCCAGATGGTAATTCTCAAAGTGTCTTGCTACCGGTGTGTCTTTTTGATTTTGTATATCACAAATATGTTCTCTCACCCTTCTTTTGCCCACATAGTTGAAAGGACATGGGCAGCTGAGAAGATAAACCACTCCACTGGTTTCACAGTTTGAAAAGCTTCTACAATCATATATCACACCAGTAGCAACACTCATAAAGGAGGGTCCTTTTTTAATGAATGGACAAGCTGAACACTTCCCACAGGGAAATGTCGCCATTGGCCTTTGACTTGAGAGCCATGTTAATCTTTCTTCCTCCATAGGCAACATACTATGTACCAAACGGTCCTTTAGATTTTTGCCACGTCTGAATGTGATGCTAGGACATTCCCCCACCACTTCACCTATGTCTGGATCCGCTGCCAGGATGTTCCAAAAAATTTTCATGATCTCCCTGACTTCTTGGTGGCCTGAGTATTACATTCAGTAGTCTTAAGAATTTGGATACAAATTAATTCAAGGAAAGAGGACTATCAGATTAACATATGTCCACCTTTGACTGCTGCCCCTCTTACAACCTCAGATCAGACATTCAATGTAACCACTTAGGTCAGCCATGATTCCGTCACATAATTGGACTTTCTCAGCATTAAATAATTCCAAGTTATCATTTTCTCCATGATGAAAATTAATAGAATCAGTGTGTTAGAGGGACAGGTCCATGAGGTCTACAATGACCCAAAGGTGGGTGACGGGGGAAACAATAACATACAACGACCTGACTAGGGTTGAGCGATCAGGATCGGGAAAGATTGGATCCTGATCTTCGATCGAGCAAATTTCACGATCGGGACTGGCTAGAAAATGCTTGAAAATTGGATTTTAAAAATGATCCTGAAATCTCAAGATCGGCTCAACCCTAGACATGACTATAAATATCTAACTTTTATCTTACGCTACCTAAATAAATAACAAATCTAATCTCATAAATTTTACAGTAAAAAATAAACCTAAAATGTGTTCTCTTGTCGATTTTGTAGTACACCTATGAGTTTCGCCCTCTGCTTTTAGCTATGAAGCTTTTTTTATAGGTCCATGTACTTCTGCACTACATTTAATTACTCTGTGTTTCCTTTATATAACACAATAAACTAATGCATTTCATGTTAGAGGATTTAGCTTTTAGACCCCAAGCTACAATCCCAGAAAATACAAAAAAACATCATGACAATCACAGATGCTATGAAGTATGTCAGGGCTTTGTGTGAGGTTATGTAAGCTTTTGTCCTTGTGCGGTTAATGGATACTACAGTCTGGATTCCTGTATTGTTTTGGAATAGAATTAGAAACATATCATCAATTAACTGTTCGCTACCATGTGTATATTTTTATATAACAGCTTTTATGCATTCCTGCTTTGTTAGTCGCATACAACTACAGAAGCTTTGAAAGTAAGTATGGTTCGTTGGTCACCAGCTAAGTAAGCACTTTGGGCAGAGTCTCCATTGTATGAAACATACAGCCTCAAACTCACAACATCTAAGGCATTTAGAATACTTACCTTGGGTAAAAGTCTATGGCATATATAATAATACAACCCCTATTTCCTCTATTTCTGGGACATTACTATTGATGCTTTATGAAAATCCAATAAATACATTATTGATAATAGAATAATAATGATAACCCATGTATTATATTACATTGAGTGAGTTAAATAGTTATTATAAGATTGTTATCCTTAAAAGCTGAATACTAGATATAGTTGCTTATGCTTGAAATTGGTATAATGTTATATGATAAGATGGCGCCTGCATCCAGGATGGGTGCAAGAAAAACAAATGCTTGGCTTGCTGCCAGAAGACATCTCCCAAGGTTACCACGCAGGACCGGGAGTAACTGGCTATATATGGAACTGCTTAAACTTTTTCTGTTTGATTGAGATGTACCATGTCAATCAGGAATGAATATGAAAACTTATGCTGTTGTTATCTCTCTTCCTTTCTCTGCTACTATTTAACCCCCGTGGTCTTAAATAAAAGTACATCAGTGCACATTCTCTTCTCTGCTAAGAGAGGAGTTAATACCAACCTTTGTGTCTGCTATTAATGCCTCGTCGCTAGCCCTTAGCTCATATCAATTAGGACAATGACAGTTACCCGGGATTATTGGTCAATTAGTCATAAACATGGCTTTGACCTTATCATACATATATACATATATCATGTTTCTGTAAGAAAAATGTATACTTTTAGTCATTTACCGCGAAGAAAGAGCAAATAATCATTTATCCTTAATAATTCACACTATGTACAGTATAGCATTTTAAAATTGGGCATACATCTGTGTTCACACTTAACTGATCTCCAATTTCGTTAAATATTTCAATTCGCCTTGAAACCAGTTCAATACAATATCGCAGTACGATAACAAATGCCTTCAAAAGATGCAATTCATCCTCCACCATTGGATGGTCACTTATAGACACAAGTAGAGTAGTCAGTATGTGACTTTATGTTAAATTATCAGATTATGTTGCTTCTTGCTTAATCTGTGATGCACAAGCATTTTGCCACCACAATAACATTGTATACTATGTGATAAGTGTTTAACTATAATTTTTCCATATGATTTGTGGAGAGAAATGGAAACTTAGTTTGGATGAAAATGAGCCACTTATAGGGTTTTGAGAATGCTCTATGGTAGGTTCCGCACATAGCACATCGGGATGTACGGTCCAATTCCTCTATGTATAGCAGGCCCTGTGCTCCAGTTCGGAGTTTGAACCCCTCCAGGGTGACATTTACTCCTATCCACATTCCACTCTCTGAAGTGTAGCCTTTCCATTGTCCTCAGAGATTGATAGCATTAAATACTGCTAGAAAGCTGACACTACATAGTTACATAGTAGATGAGGTTGGATGAAGATTTCAGTCCAACCTATAACCCTACAATCTACTACAGTGTTGATCCAGGGGAAGGCAACAAAAAAAAACCCATGAGGCTCATGCCAATTGCCCCATTTCAGGGGAAAAAAATTCCTTCCCGACTCCAATCTGACAGTCAGTATAAAAACCCTGAGTTCAGTGCACTGTCAGCTTTACTGGCATGCAGTTGATTGCCAGAGATATTGGTGTCATTAGTTTTGGCACCGATGTCCTTCCACTATCAGAAGCACGGGCCTTACAGCCTAGCATCATAGATTGGTTTTGAGGAATACCCACACACACACACAGTAGTCCTAACATATAAAATAGGACCTTTTATGTCTTCTTCCACATGTGGTTTTATATACCACTAAAAATCCAACAGTGCACTGAATTCAGTGCACTGTCGCCTTACCTTGTGTGACCCTGGGTTGGAGATATTCGTACCGTTAGTTTTGGCACAGATCTCTGCTAGAGATGAGCGAACACTGTTCGGATCATCCGATCCGAACAACACGCACCCATAGAAATGAATGGAAGCACCTGTGACGCTGGCCGGCCGCCGGCAAAGTCAGCATCACAGGTGCTTCCATTCATTTCTATGGGTGCGTGCTGTTCGGATCGGCTGATACGAACAGTGTTCGCTCATCTCTAATCTCTGACCATCGTTATAAGGGCATTCCTGATGGTACACGAGCTATGCATGAGTACTGCCAGGGGGATGTTCCTCACAGCTCAGCTAGACTATCAGGAATGCCCTTCTGACAGTGAATAGAGATTGGTGCCATAACTAATAGCACTGATATCTCCAGCCCAGGAGCACGTAATGCTTTCTAACGGTATATAAAACTGCATATGCAAGAGGAGATGAAAGGTCCTCTTTAAGTACTATTTTTAAGCAGTTTGTAAAACTGGTACACCATTCCCAACTACTTCTGTTATAGGCTTTGTCAAATAGATGGGGCCTAGTTCTGGTGAATGGACATTTCATGCTTTTCATCACATTTAATATGTGTTTTTGAAACTTTTTATTATTATTATTTATTCTACATTATTGTATATTATTTCATTCCATGCCGCTGTATATTTGTGAAGAGGTTCGTATACATAGTACAAGTGCAACAACAAGTACAATAAACAAAAACTAACAATATGACTAACCTGATACAATGTGGAAAGAGGACCCTTCCCACAACATTACAATCTATAAGATTGGGTAGGTGGACACAATAGGATAGGGTAAGAGTAAGGCATAATGTGCATTGCTCCAGAAGGGGGACTAGCTTTGTAGGAAATAGTCTTAAAGAGCACCCTCAATGATTCAGGTTCTTAGCATATGTTAGAATAGTACAGTGCATTTGGAATTTTCTATCTAGCCCCCATGGTTCTTGAGCAACAAGCACAGTTAGTTTTGGTGTCTGATGTGCTATGTAAGCTCTGTAATGTCAGAAGGGCGGTGTCAGGAAGGGGGCATAATTCAGAGCTCCAATCAGAGGCAGCCAGGATCAGAGCTCAAAATCACACCCCTCGTCTGCTCCTGACACCACCCATCTGACAGCATATCAGGCACCAAAACTAACAGCACTTATTTCTCAGGAACAGTGGAGACGAGAGAAAAAAATCCAAGTACAAGAATCAGTAGAGCAGCAACTATTAATTCACATAAAGAGCTGGACTTATTGGAGGTGAAGAAAGGTTTTCTTTAGCAAGAATGGAAGTATTAGTTAAAATATATCAACGTGCGCCCAAACAATAAAAAATAGGTCTTTATAAAGTTAGGCAAAAGCATCTACAGATCAAACAAATTAGTGAGCCATTGTGATTAGGATTAGTAAATTACCTAATACATTCTTCCTTTATATTCCACTGACATCTCTTTTGTTTTATTCCTCTTTATTTTCCACATGACTATAGTTTTTGCAGGTTTTTCACGCAATCATTGTGGTAATAAAACAACTTTGCTGCATTGTTACATTTATTATTTCATTATATCATTAACAAATGTGCTTTAATTGTTCTTTGTATCAAATCATTTTCTATTCATTTCTATAACTTGTGTCACCAAGGTCATCTACATGATTTCAAGGACTACTTCAAAAAG
Organism: Leptodactylus fuscus; assembly: GCF_031893055.1. NCBI lineage: Eukaryota > Metazoa > Chordata > Amphibia > Anura > Leptodactylidae > Leptodactylus > Leptodactylus fuscus. The sequence continues at coordinate 53,378,926 of NC_134268.1, forward strand.
AACAATGGAAATGAAAAGCGTGTCCTTTATTGATAAGTACACAGCAAAGAGAAATCGCTTCAGTCTCAATGATTCCTGAGGAAGCCCTTTGTTTATTTCTTTTAATGTTTTATCTCCTTGCATTAGAATGGTGCTATCTCTCCTTCGGGATTCTGACTTAATCAGTTTTTACGTTACTGTGTATTTTCTGGGGTAATAAAAGAGATTTTACATTGACTCGAGTTTAGAGATACAAATACAATTCACATAGTGGGGAAAAAAGACATTTTAGAAATAAAACAGATTCCATTTGGATATATTAAACAATATCAAAAAGCAAAGTAAATTGCTAAATAATATATAGCGTGAAGACAGATAAAAGTTAGCAGTGCATTATATACATATATATATAAATTGTGGGGAAGGTAGCTCGGTAGCAGCAATGGTACGGACCCAATCAGTCAGAGACAGGGACACAAAATCTGGGGCAAACAGGTTTATTTAGAAAAACAGAAAATAAATAGCAAAATAAAATACAGCCGCAACTTCAGGCAAAGGATGTGAAAGAAAATCCTGCTCGTCTGAGCACTGAATAAACAATAGAGAATTCACTGTGTGGGTGGCTTACTACCAGCCACACAAATCAACAAAAAGAGCACAAAACAAGCCCAGGACCCACACCTGGGGCACAGTAAAAAGCACAGGACCCACACCTAGGGCTGAGGCCTACTCAAGACCTGCACTGGACCATACTTGTGTCAGAAATCTGAGGAACTCCAGATGGGGAGCCATTGACTGGAAGCTCTGCTCCATTAAGGAGTGAGCCCAAGTCAGTCACTCACCAGGTGAAGTCAGCATGGGGAAGCCATTGGTATATGCAGGGTGTATTTAAGCTATCTGCATATTGGATTTCCCCACAGCCAAGAAGGAAGCTTATTAGGGTTAAGCTGATCTTGAGATTTCAGGATCGATTTTAAAATCAGATTTCCAATCATTTTCCAGCCGATCCCGATCGTGCAATTTGCTCTGCTTGATCGATGATCGGAATCCATTCTTTTCCGATCCCAATCATTCAACCCTAGTCAATGCTTCTCTATGGGAAAAGTCACTTTTAGGGTTGAGCCAATCTTAAAATTTCAAAATCCGATTTTCGATAATTTTCTAACCGATCCCAATCGCGATCATGAAATTTGTTCAATCGACGATAGGAATCCAATCTTTTCCGATCCTGATCACTGAACCCTAAAGCTTATCCTTTAAACCCCCATCAACTCATTATATAGAAGAATAAGCAAAATGATCCAGTTCACCCTTTCATGTATGTATATTCCTTGCCGGGATGCACGGACACCGATGGACTTCAGTCGGTCAATAAATCTTAGTGCAAAGGTAGAAAATCCAGCACTCTCCGAACAATGGATAAATAAAATCTACGCGTTTTGGAACATAGTTACTTCCTCATGGCACATCAACTCATTATATTGGTGATACTTGTGTGTAACCGATTGTATTTCCTGCCAATGCTGGTTTTCAGAGCTGACCTATGAGGACTCTTGTCCCTTTTTTTCCCAGGAAAATAGACAAAAAGTTAACCCATCAGATTCACCAGCACATGTTCCTGCTGATGTGGGACTGACATTCAGTGTGTGATCATTTGTATTATCTGTTTAGGGGATAAGCTGGAGGGAAAGGTTCTCTATATGTTGACATGCTTCAAAGCTGATTCTAAAGTAAAGCTGTGGCCACCTCACTCCCCCATTTACTCCCAGAAACAGTTATTGTGGCTTTATTTTTGTTGTTATATGTTTAGGGGATTGGGTTTGTCCATAGTCTGATACCTGTGGTTATAGGTCACTAGCTTCTGCCCGCGACTTCGCCTGTGGGTTGTTGGCATTGATGATCCGCCTATATTCAGCAAATTGCTGCCGTCGATGGTTTGCCTGCTCCGGCATTTTGGCAGCTCGCAAGTAGGGTTGAGCCGATCTTGACTTTTCAGGATCGATTTTAAAATCCGATTTCCGATCATTTTTCATTCGAACCCAATCTCGATCCCAATTCTGATCCCAATGCAAGTCAATGGGATTTTTTTTATTAATCAGAGATCGGATTTTAAAAGCAATCCTATTCACTATACAGCATGGAATCTAACAATTGTTAGAATCCACGCTGTGTAGTGAATCACTAAAGTAGCCAGAGGATTTTTTTTAATCCTCTAGCTACTTAGTCCCCCCTGGTGTCCACTTACCTCCAGAGTTGGCTGGTTCGGTGCCTGGTGCTTTCCTTCATCTTTGCTTCGCTGCCTCTCCACGCTGCTCCCTGCCCCCTCCCTGCCAGGTTAGGAGAGTGTGGGCGGGTTAGGAGAGTGTGGGCGGGTGCTGGGAGGGGAGACGTCATGTCTCCCCGCCCTGTACCCGCCCACACTCTCCTAAGCCACAAGCCCCGCCTACCTAGCGCTTTAAACACTAACCTGGGAGGTGGGGCAGCGAGGCAAGAAGAAGGTGGGCACCGGAGCAGCCATCTCTAGAGGTAAGTAGCTGCTAGAGATGTTTAGTTTAGCCTCCCATTCCAATGAATGGAGGCAGCCGGCGCGCAGGGGGTTAAGGCTGTGTGCCGGCTGCTTCCATTCATTCCTATGGAACTGCAGTGGAGCCTTCACACTGAGTATACAGCGTATACTCAGTGTGAAGGCTAAGCAAAGCATTGTGGGAAAAGATCACCGATCTCGATCCCACATAAAAAGATCGTGTTTGGAATTCCGATGGCGATCGTGAAATTTTCTCGATCGCCGATCGGAATCCAATCTTTTCCGAACACGATCGCTCAACCCTACTCGCAAGCTGTCCTGCTGTTGACCTTGTTTCCTTACACCGTGCCTGTGATTGTTCCAGCATCTTGCTGGGACACCGTATAATGAGCATGTTGTTGGTGCTGATGATCCGCCTGCTGCGTCGTTTCAACAGCTGTCAAGCTGGCCTGCTGCTGAACTCCTTCCTTGCGCTGTGCCCGTGATTGATTCTGGTATCTCAGCAGCTCGCTGGGATGCCATATAAGTTCTCAAGCTGGCCTGCTGCTGAACTTGTTTCTTGCACTGTTCCCGTGATTGTTCCGGCATCTCAGCACCTTGGTGGAACATAATATAATGAGCATGTTGTTGGTGTTGATGATCTGCCTCCTCCAGCGTTTCTACAGCTGTCAAGCCTGTTGACTTCTGGCTACCTTCATAGTTGTTGTTTGCAACAAATTAGGTGTTCTTTTTTCAGGCATGTTGAAAATTGGCAAACTGTCAATTTGAATTAAAGGTGTTTGTCCATGTGACTTTGTCTGCACTGGAGCAGATCAGATAATATGCAAATGCGTGTACACAATCCACTGAGGGTTAGTGTGTTTACACAGAGAGATAACAGCCCTGGCTTTCTCAGAAGCTGAGATAAGAGCAGTGTAATATAGTATGTGAACAAAAATTCATAACAGTCATGAAGCCATGTCATTTACAGGGATAAAAAGTAGCCTATATTTTAATCGAGGTTACACTCTGTGTGACGAATTTCATTCAAATCTGTTCATCCGTTTTTGCATGATTGAGAAATAAAAATACAAACATCCAAACTTTCACATTTATAATATTAGTAGGATTAATATTATATAAAAAACTTGCAAGTCTTCAGTAGAAGATACCTTTTTTAATGGCTAACTCGTAATGATGACAGAATATGACGTTTCGAAGCTTACTCTGGGCTCCTTCTTCAGATATTTCTAAAAACACTTTCTGCAGGCTGCATATTTATGTACAACTGGACACATAGGGATAGGATTACAGGAGGGAGGGGGAAGAGGCTTATTACTATATACATATAAAAACAAATAATCAGTTCCCAGTTCCCAGGTTCTTTATGTTTATGGCTGTCGTAGTTCAGTGATTTGTATAGAATGACATGAAACCATGTGATGCATTCATTCTATTATCCAGAGTCTTAAATAGGGTCATGCACTTTTATTCATAAATCAGTCGCTGTTTTCTTGATTTAAAATTCCCTCTTCAGTCTGACTAGTTATCTACTTAAAATATGTCTTTCTTTTTAATCCTACAAGATTTGTCTGAGATTAGAAGATGTGTCTTCTTTTTCAGGAAACAATGCCACTTTTGTCTATGTGTTACACCAGCTCAACGATTAATTTTGTTAATTGATAAAGTGAAACCCTCCGACTTCTTTAAGAGGTTATCCCACAAAAACACCCTATCCTGATATTTCCCTGTTTCATTGCTAGGAGATCTATTACTATTTATGAGTACGGGGCTGCCCCCTTTAGAACATGACCACTTCCTCTCTGTTCATCTCTATGGAACTGTTCAAGAGACGTCAAGTACAGCAAAGCTATCTCTCTCAGTCCTATAGGATTCAATGGGGACCTGTTACCGCCACGTGTCTCCTGCACTGATCAGCTGATCATCTGCTACAGTGTATAAAATGTGGCTGCTGTGCAGGGAAATAGTAGTTCTACTCCCTTAACCTGTATACATTGATAATATACTAATAATATTTGGATGGAGCTAGACAACGCTTTTAAGATATTTATTCAGATTTCTAGACCATCAGTGTGTAAATGGTGCAGCCTTGATCCCAGGACTGATCCATGTTCAGCAAAATCTCACACTGCCCATTTATTTCTGCTACAGCATTGCTTCCATACACACGCCTAGTACCGCAACTCATCTACAGGCAACACTTTAATGATGATGATGAGGATGTTGGTAATGATGGGCAATCCTTAGCACAGTATCTGGTATGTTTACTTCATCTGTTGTTATAACCTCAGAAATGTAACAGTGTTCTCATGTAATCTTTATACAGTATGTATGCTATTCATACAGTCTCACATTGGAAACCCATTCACATTCCTATACACAAGACCATTAGATATTTCCATATTTATTTCTGAGCAACTCATCAAATGTATCTCTGTATTAGTGTAAGCTTAGAATTTAATAGCTTAGGATTTCAACCAAATATAGCAGACAAGCATTAGAATCATCCGCCGGTGCCAGCTGTCTCCTGCAGCTCAAGGCAATCAAGTAACAAGCACCTTAGGAATATTTAGCCAAAGACCCATGGATTGACTCGGGAAATAGAATTATACCATAGATATTCCACATTCACATTCAGAATTGTATACCTTATATCATGTGTTACTATATTATTTCAGCTGCACTTTTAGTGACGTTTCTTCAGATTTTAGAGCCAATGTAAAAGATGACCTTTCGTCATTCTATTAATCGGTTGTGTAACACTTTCATATATGCAAATATAAGGGAGGAGTCTAATGTTTACGGAAATTATGTCCATATTAAAAAAAAGACATGTATCTGTATTGTTTCGAAGGTTTAGGGCTTTGCACAAGGCAGAGATGTGCATGGTAGCAATTCAGCAGTTCACATAAGCTATAGGATTCCTTATAGTGAACCAAAACAATCTCTGTTGCGTGGGGGTAAGTTTACAGTATGGGCAAAGTGGATGGGATTCTAGCAAATCCCATGTCCACTTTGCAGTAAAAACCACCATGCAGACACAACGTAGTTTCTAAAAACGGAAATCGCAGCATGTTAATTATACCTACGGAAATGCCGGTGGTTTACAAATAGATATAATTGAAACAAAAAGGAGGAAAACTCTGCAAACTTTCTGTTTAAAGCGCTGTGGGAAGAACTGCAATGCATTGCCACCTCTGGTTTTCCTGCAGCGCTTTATTGCTGCGGGATGTCTCATGGGGCTTTAGCCTTAAAGTCTATGAGGTTGTGCCCTGGCCATTGATATACATTCAGCACATTGACGTGAAGTCGTGTGAATGAGCCCTTAGATAGTAGTTGAGCATGCAATCTGCCACTGAATTGGAAGCTTTTGACCACTAATGGCAACAGTCAAGCACGGTGCTCCGGTTTCTATGTATGGATATATACTGTATGTTTCTTGTATCCTTAACGCAATACTCACCTGTGTACTTAAAAACGTAAAGCTTGCGGTGTTATATAATCTGGTAAAATGTTCTACAGTAGTTACGTCTAGATTCTACACTGCCACATAAATAGTTCTGTATATAACACTTCATTTCATTAATTTTACATATTTTCAGACCTAAAAACGTAAACCTATCTCCAACAGGGTCCTATAAAACGAATCAAAAACAAGTCAATCTGCCCTTTACCTGAGCTCGGCCACATATCTCACATTTATATAGTAAATATTATCCGTATTGTACAATCATATCCCCAAAGCACTAAAACTAATGAATATAATGCACATATTTATAGGACTCAGCAGCTGTTGACATTTTCTAAGCACATAAACAGAGATTTATTGATATGTAGTAAAATGTTTCACACCAAAAATAATTCACCATCAGAAGCAGTGTCTATTGCTCTATACTGTGAGAGGGGGCATTGCTTAATGCCCAGTGATGACGCTGAGCAGTACTCAGCTATGGACGAATACTATCAGGAGGGGAGGGGGGCGTTCCTCACCGCTCTCACAATACAGTGCAATAGACGTCACTGTGAGGAGGGGCATTCCTGACTATCCGGAACATCCTTCTGACTGTGAAGAGCTACAGTACCGGCACAGATAGCTCTTCCCCAGGGGCACAGAAAGGGAAAGCCAATAGTGCGCTGAATTCAGCACACAGTCAGATTTCTAGCGGTGTATTAAACCACATGTACCCCAGGAGGTGAAAGGTCCTCTTTAAAGTGAATGTGTCAGGGAGAGCAGAATATGATGGCAGGAGTGAAGCAAAGCTCTGTCATATAGGTTTATATCCTCCATAGCCTGGATATCCTCCACTTTACGATCCAATATAGGAGAGATGGTGGAGTGGAAGACTTCCATTAGCACTGGGCTAGAGTGGGTCTAAAACTAAAATAAAGTCATATCACCTATCTGGACACCCCATTGTACAGTCCCAATTGCCTTTCCTTCCTGTGCCACGACTCACAGGATTGGAAGCAGAGCGGCTCGCATGAGCACTTAGTACAATCAGTTCCTTCAGCATTCGCTGTTGAAGAATTGGTGATGTCACTCACATATATCACAGTCCCATCCTAGAGACCACTGAGGTCATTGATTGATCTTAGTGGTTATATGAACCTTATTGCTACTGGCCTGGTGAGTCCCAGCATGGTACAGAAAGGGGACCAGGACTCTACAACAGACCACTGGGGACAGATGAGTATGACATTTCTAGTTTTATACCCAGGCTGGTCACCCCTGAGTTTCCTATACTTCCTGGACAACCCCTTTAAGTGGTTGAAATATGCACTTTACTTGCTTTTATATAAAGTTGAAGAGGCAGGTGGAGGGCGAGAGCAGCAACCTTAGATAATCATAAGACATGAGGAGGCCCTCCTAGACTACCTTGGACTCCATACTGTAGCTAAATTGTAGCCACAGATCTCTGCTCTAATGGAGCTGAGCTGAAAAGGAACAGGCAGTAAAGAAAATTAATGGCAGGTACTTACCTAGAGATATTGACTTACATATAATTTCTGAAGTCAAGACCGGACATTTGGTTAATTCTCATTAACCCTTAAGTACCATCATGGTTCCTATCATAATGATATGTCTGTGGTAGTGGTGTATGATAGACACCATGATAGTACTTAAGGGTTAATCACAACAAACCCTCTCACTACCTATTCACAATGATAGTCATTTGCTAGTCAATAAGTTGAGGACATTATATGAGGAACCTCGGAATATTTCTTTCATGTGGCACAGAATGATACAACTATGCCGCTATAAATGGTCTCAGAATGATTTGAGGATCAAAAATAAAAAACACAATGCTGGGTATTGTTTACCTTGTCTTATGTTTCTTGTTAATCGCTGGATTTTAGTTTGTGAAATATGGTATCTTAGCATCAGAATCATTCACATCAGATAACCATGATGAGCATCAAATCATTTCAAGGCAGTGACATTCTAAAACTATTAAAGGAAAAAGAACGGTTCAATTTTCTGAGAAATATGGCCATAAATCAACACCTTCATTATATGTGCATTTTCTGTACAATGTAATTCACAAGGCTTTAGCTAGCACTTGCTTGTATTGCAATACCAATTACGACCCTGGACTCTACAGAATCTCATAGAAATACCTATTGATCCCACATGTCCTGTAAGACACAAATCAGAGTTGACAGCACAAAAGTAATAAATGCAATGGGTAGGGGAAAAGAACATCATACACTGCACAATCTGTACATCCTCTTGTCAAACTGGGTTATCACCTTCCTCACATCAAATCTTCCAGACATCAACTATTCACTCTCTCAAAGCTATCCAGCAGCCATGGCTACATGTATCGGTCTCTGCAATAGCTGGTGGGATCAATTATGTTTTCTCACTCACAATAATGAATATATTGTTATTTGTATTATTATAGAATTTTATATATTTGTAGTTAGTAAAGTTGGTTTTACGTATATCTGTTGTATCCAGCCAGTTGATTTAAGCCTGTCCCGAATACATCTGTTAGGCTCTGTACTGTCAGGATGGCAGCGTCAGACAGGAGCAGGCAGGTGGTGTGTACAGGAGCACTGACTCTGATTGGTAGATTTGCATCACGCCCCTCTGCCTAGCACCGCCCACCTAACAGTACAAAGCCTAAATAGCATCAGACACCAAAACTCACTGCACTGTTTGCTCAGGTATGGTGGGTACCAGAGAAGAAATGGCACTGGAATCAGTGAAGTGGCACCTAATAACAGATTCTGAGAACTGGAGTTGGTGATAATAATAAGTGGAATAACCTTTTTACTTAATTAATTAGTGTCATTATATACTTTTTTATTAATGTAGATTGTGAGCTACATATAGGGATCACAATGTACAATTTTTGTTCTATCAGTATATCTTTGCAGAATGGGAGGAAATCCATGCAAACACAGGGAGAACATACAAACTCCTTGCAGACATTGTTCCTGGCAGGATTCAAACCCAGGACTCCAGCACTGCAAGGCTGCAGTGCTAACCACTGAGCCACCATGTTGCCCTGCGTCATTATATACTTTCACCTAACCAGTAAATGTTCTTCTACCAGCCACAGCTCCAGTCACATCCCAGGGCAACCACTGGTGAGAGTGAAATATTCATTACTGCCTATTCTTTGTTACAGGCTATGCCATGGCCTGGCATGTGGTCTGAGCCGCTGAGTGTGGCATTGCCCAAGCCAATTCACCCAGAAAATGATCTTCCCTACCTTTGAGGAGTTTATCCAATTTTTTTTTTTATAAATTCTTTATTCATATCAAAAATCGAAACATAAAAAACAAACCATACAAAAGCGGCCTTCATGCAAATATGGGCCGGAAACAAGACAATCGGCAAAACAGGGTATAATACCACATAAGGGTTAAGCTCACAGAAAACTATGGGCAAAACCATAGAGAGATGAAAAGGGGTAGGGTAGAAAATGGGATGGAGAGAGAGGGAATAAAAGGAAGGAAGGTAAAGAGAAACAAAAGAAGAAGAAGAAGATGGATGAAGAGAAAAAATTGGTTGGGGTGGAGGAATAGAGGAAGACGGGGCTAGAAGATCCAGCATCTCCTTCACAGACAGGGACTACCACTCTCAGTGCAGTTCAATGCACAAGGTCCCTGTAATCCTGCGACTGCAATGAAAGAGAATACATGGCATCCATGTCACAATGAAGGACTCATGTGGTCTCTGAGACACGCTGTGAGAGCCTCCATAGCCTGGATATCCTCCACTTTACGCATCCAATATAGGAGAGATGGCGGAGTGGAAGACTTCCATAGTGCTGGGATACAAGCCCGAGCCGCATTGACCAGATACCTCAAAGAAGATCTATGGTAAGCTCAGATGCAGAAGTCAGAGAGGTGAAGAAGCAGGTAGAAGGCAAGTGGGTTTTTTTGAGGGGGGGTAACCTGATAGATCTTACAGATAGCCCAGTGTACCCCATCCCAGAAGTCCTTCAGCTCTGTCCAATTTTTTTTTTAGTTATGGCCTGCTCTTAGGATAGACCTTAATTAAAAACTGATAGGTGTTCTCTGCACGAATCAACTGTATGGGGCAATGTCTGATGTTCATACTGTACACAGCAGAAAGCCAGAAGCAGATGGCTGAAGCCAGGCGCCATCACTGCAGTTCAGCACCCATTGAAGTCAACACTTCATACAGTGTATATTACAGGCAATAGAGGCTGCCCTGAACAGATCCATAGAGGGGCCGCCTGACAATCCCTTTAATTTCAGAATCAAACCAGAAAATGCATGCTACATAGCTATAAATATTATGTTTTGCAAAATTCCATTAAGTAATAAATCTTATTACAACAGGTAAAAATATTCCATCGCTGAATACTTGAAATGACTGCAAGCAAAATCACAGCAACCTTGAAATGGCAGCGCTAAGGTGTATGATCAAGATTATAATGGGGAGCGACGCTGGCTGAACTAGGTTTGTTTTTCAATATTTCATAACATGTACAAAGGTTTTACAGCTCGGATTATGTTCGTAAACAGGGAAACAATAAATACTTTATTGCTTTGCTGGTTAGTTGCACTTCCATTGAACAGTAAATGCATTGTGAACATAAAAGTACAATGCAAATAAGCTGAAATGTGACAGGTGCAAATATCATAATAATTATTTCCAATATTACAACATTGTGTTTATGCAAACTAGAAAAACGTAAGTCAAAAGCTGGCACAGAAAGAAGCATGGCACCTTCAGGGCTGAATAATTAAGCGCCACAATTGCACAAAAGTGCCACGTTTGCATATTAAATAATTGTACCATTTTCTTTGATAACTTTGTCAATTCTATCACAACATATTTATCATCTTCAGATGAGAAATAGGACAATTTGTCAAGAGTTGTGGTTTCTTTTCTGTCACAACCATCAATATGCTTTGCTAAGATCCCCAAGCAAAGTGTTTTCATGTCAGACAGATTGTAATGGCTGCATTGCATATTCATTAAATTAAACACACCCTCGGATAGAGCGTCAGTGACATTCAGTGCCGATGATATTAAAGCACCCTAGACATAATTATCCATTACAGCTGGTAATTTATATTAGTGTCACTTTATCTTAATCAAAAGGATTATTTTTAAAGGGTATGTCTTAAGTTTATGTGTTTACTTTAGCAATTTCCAAAATTTCATTTTTACACATAATTTGATAAATACAATTTTACATTTAAAGAGAACCTGAGTTTTCTTCAGAAGCTGAAATATCTGCAGGGTCTTGCTGGACAGTCTGTACGCTAGCTGTATAAGGGTGCGCTCACACGGAGGAAAGTGGAGCGCAATCTGGCACGTATACATGCGCCGGCAGATTATGCGCTCAAAATGCTCCCCTTCATTTCAATGGGAGTTAGGAGCGTATGCGCCGCGTTATTTTGCGCCCGTGATTTTGCGGCTGCAAAATCACGGGTGCAAAATAACGCGGCGTATACGCTCCTAACTCCCATTGAAATGAATGGGATCTTTTTGAGCGTGCAATCTGCTGATACGTGTATACGTGCCAGATTGCGCTCCACTTTCCTCCGTGTGAACGCACCCTTATACAGCTAGCATACAGACTGTCCAGCAAGACCCTGCAGATATTTCAGCTTCTGAAGAAAACTCAGGTTCTCTTTAAATGTAAAATTGTATTTATCAAATTATGTGTAAAAATGAAATTTTGGAAATTGCAAAAGTAAACACACTTGTGTGTGTTTCTCCTTCAGTCTTGTTTGGTACCTCATCCCTATTCCACTTCACCTCTCCATAGACTTCTAGGGACTGTTGCAATTTGATACTTCAATGACTAAAATCTGTCTTGAAAAACCAACTTGGACTCAGCACAGATTTCAGAGTTTGAGAAAAAATTAGGATTGAGGGGATTGGGGTAGAAAAAAAAAAAGTTTGATTAGTTAATAGAGGAACATATTTCTATTAAGTTGCTTTTTAGTTATACCTCTTTTTAGAAATGTAAATGCCAAAAGTTTGGGTGGGGCTGAGGGGTTCCAACAATCCACTTGAACTGGGTCAGAGTATTTAGATACAAGAATAGAATGGTATTGCACCGGAGAAAGGAAAGTTGTTTCTCTGTGAAAACTAACACAACTACCATTACATTTCCAAGATGCATTGTCAGGAAGCCATTTTTTGGTAGCCAATTTGGCTAATTATGTGGTGGTTTATCCTCTGTCCCATAAACTTACATGCCGTAACTATGCACATTTGACGATCTGAAGTTGGGACAAAATGTCTTGGTGACAATCTATGTCGAATATGCTAACATTCCTAAAAACAGACAGATGGAGGACTATTTTGGAGGACTCTTCTTTCAGGGTAAATGTTCTTAAACACCATAGTCATAGAATATAGTCGGCGATATTTGAGGCAACTTATAAATGTATGGATAGAAAGTAAGAAGAAAATGGGTTATATGAGGTTATGATTAGAATTCATTGTTGAGTCATCTTTTCTGTACTGAATGAAAAAATGTAATGTAATTTTCATAGAAAAGAAATAAAGTACGACATTCGGGTCTAACTGACATCCATATGATGAATATACAATGTAACCTATTTAAATCACTTAAAGGGAACCTGTCACTTGGCAATTGCCGATCGGATCTGCATGTGGCATGTTATATAGCAGGAAGAGCTGAGATGATTGATAAGAAATGGTTCAATATAACTTATTTCATCTATTGAAAACTCTTCTCAGTTTACATAGAAAAGTGAAGGAGGTGGTCCTGTCTGTGATTGACAGCTATCTCTGTATGCACAGTTGTAGAGGGGAGGTTATCAATCAGTAATAGCATTGCCTCCTTGATGTCTTGGTATAGAAAGACTTCAATGAATGACAAGTTACTAGAGATGAGTGAACAGTGAAACATTCGATATTCGATATTTGTTTCGAATACCCCCTCAATATTCGACTATTCGAACGAATATCAAATCCCATTATAGTCTATGGGGAAAAAAGCTTCGTTTCAGGGGAAACCACTATTCGACTCACGAGAGTCACCAAGTCCACAATGACACCTCAGGAAATGATGCCAACACCTCTTGAATGCAACTGGGACAGCAGGGGAAGCATGTCTGGGGTATCTAACATGCCCAAGTCACTGTATTACGCCACTAATAATGCGGGAGCTGACTTTTTCCCATAGGGATGCATTCGGCCAATCAACGCTGGCTCTGTCAGAGGAGGCGGAATCTACGATCGGTCCACAGCAGTCTCCATTGTGGTCTGATCTCAGATGTAGCAGCGCTCAGCGCACAGCCAACTCTGTGTTCAGCGCACAGCCAGCTCTGCTACATCTCAGATGTAGCAGAGCTGTTCGCTTAACTCTGCTACATCTTAGACTCCGCCTCCTCCGGCAGAACCAGCGTTGATTGACCGAATGCTGTACACTGTATGGCATTCAGCCAATCAACACTGGTCAATGCATTCCTATGAGAAGAAGGCAGATCCCGCTTAACGCAAGCTGCCAGGGATCCCGACTAGCATATAATGGGCTGTCCGAGATGTGCTTGCAGGTGAAGTTTGAAAGTAATGAGACCTTGCCAGCCCGAGCTAAATGTGAGAGTTAGTTCAATGCAAACACATCATGCAGCGCACCATATGCTATTCGGGATTTCTGGCAGCTTGCGGTATGCGGGAGTGGACTTTTTCCCATAGGAATGCATTGACCGTACTCTTGCTTGTATCTCGGGCTGGCAAGGAAGGTATATAGAGCCCCATAGAGCTGTGTGAGTAAGATTCCTACCTAAATAAAGCTAATTCCTAGCTAACCCTGCCAGTACATCTATCCCTGTCTCACAGTGACATAGTTCACAGTCTCATATGAACCGAATCTGAAATCCACTATTCGTATAAAGTGGAGGTCACATGATTTAGCCAGCCAATTACTTTTTCCGATGCCTACGTTTTCCTACTTCCTATCCCACCTCCCCTGCACAGTTATTGGTGTAAAAAAAAAGCGCATGGGAAGGTGGGAGGGGATACAAATTTTTTGTGCGTTTGCTGCGTAGTATTCGATTGGAATCGAATACCTCGAGCAGCCTGATATTCGATCGAATACCAATTCGATCGAACGCCGTTCGCTCATCTCTACAAGTTGCTGTATCTATTCTACCTGCTCTGTAACATGCCGCTTACTGCATACACAGCATTTCTCACGTATGACACGTATTAGGTTCCCTGTAAAGTTGGAGTGATAGTTTTTCTGGATTAATAACTCATGGTTAGAGATGAGCGAATACCGTTCGATCGAGTAGATATTCCATCAAATTTTAAGGTATTCGAGATATTTGATTCCAAAACGTAGGCATCAAAAAAAAAGAATATAGGAAAAAGTCATTGGCTGGAGAAATCAGGTGACCTCGGATTTATAAGAATAGTGTCAGCCATATTCGTTTCAGATGCGGTTTGGAGAGCTAAGGAAAGACATTGTGAGCAGGGTGAGAGAGAAAGTTTAGCTTGTGCTAGGCAGGAAAAGTGAAAAACAATAGCTCTTTTCAGAGGTATACTGCAGGAACAGGGACACATACACTGAACCTGCCAAAGATGCATCAGGGTAGCATTAAAGGACGGGGGCGAGCACGTGGACATGGAAATCCAGCTGGAGATTTAGTCCAAAGTCCAGGTACTGGAGAGGGTCTGCCAGCAGAGCCCCTCGTCCGTAGCACAAGGGGGCGAGGGCGAAGGGATCCAGGCTGCAGTACCTTGACTGCAATTATATACTGGAGCGGGGTGCAGGGTGGAGTGCTGACGAGGCCCGAGCACCAGGAACCTATACTAGGGTGGATAGCACATATTGGGGACCTGCAACCAGCATGTCCCGTCCACAGTACTGACGAGACACAGTTCCTCGTCCCTGTGTTCCTCATCCTCCTCCTCCAACACCACCACCACCTTCACCGTAAATAAATAGTTAACCCCCCCATTAATGTTTTAGCGATCCCCCCAAGGCTCTGCTCACCCCAAGGGCCAAAAAGTAAAACACTGCTGGTGCAAGGCTCTACTCACCCCAAGAGCCAAAAACTCTGCTGGTGCAAGGTTGAACTAACTTAAAGGGCCTAAAACTATGCTGGTAAAAGGCTCAAGTCACCTCAAGGGCCTCAATCTCTGCTGGTAGCTCAGCTTAAAGGGGTTGTCCCATCACAAGGATCCTATCTATACTGCTTGTTAATGTGGATGTAAGACTTTTCCTAAATACATTGCTTCAGCAAAACTGCTTTGTTTGTCCACTATATTACTTTATTCTTTTTTTTTTACACATCCCTTGACTTATCTGGTCATAAGTCAAGTGATGTATCTGCCTGCTCTCAGGGGGGAGGGAGGAGGTTCTAAGTGCACGGGAGCGAGCCTGGAGGGGGGTAGTTTACACTTTGGGGGGGGGAGGGGCCACCAATACAGACCCGGCATCCACTGTAATAGAGAGTCGGATGCCGGGGAGTGTAGACGCCAGCACAGGTGAAGCCAGCAGCGGCAGGAGTGATGCTGATATTCCGGAGGGGAGGGAGGAGGGGCGGAGGAGCGGAATAGCATGCTGGCTTCACCTGTGCCGGCGTCTACACTCCCCGGCATCTGCCTCTCTATTACAGCGGATGTCGGGTCTGTATTACATTGTGAAGGCTGTACGTCCGATGCCTAGTGCATCGGCAGCGCACACGCAGGGCCAGCGGCATAGAAGCGACGACTTCTCACCGCTGGCTTTGCATAGGTAACCCCGCCTACCAATGACAACAAAGCCGGAAGACAGAAGAATTTACTGCAGCGAAGAGTGGTGAGTATGCGACATGGGAATATCCCTTTAAGGGCCTCTAACTTAATTTGGAAGGGCTCACATGAAGGGCCAGAAAAATAATTTTTGAAGGTCTCACCACATCACACACATAAACAATGACAATTAAGGGTGGGGGCTTTTGGATTTCCCATTGCCTATGCCATCTGTGGTTGTCATGGGCAATGTGATTTAAAAGGGTGCTTGCTAATGTTTCTTTAGCTTTAAATTTGTGTTTCTGTCCATACTATTGTGGAGGAAAGGTTTCCAAGTGTTTTTCCACTTTCATAGAGGTTCTATTGAGTTTGGAAAGTGTCTAGTTGATAGGGTGTGATATTGGGGTAATACTGGGACTTGGACGTGTTAGATGCCCCCAGACATGCTTCCCCTGATGTCCAAGTTGCATTCCAGAGGTGTTGGCATCATTTCCTGGGGTGTCATTGTGGACTTAGTGACTCTCCTGAGTCGAATTGTGGTTTCCCCTGAAACTAGCCTTTTTTCCCCATAGACTATAATGGGAATCAATATTCGGTTGAATAGTTGAATATTGAGGGGCTACTGGAAACGAATATCGACTATCGAATATTTCACTACTCGCTCATCTCTACTCATGATATAATATGCAAATATTGCCGATGTCCTACATTTATGATATTTTACATATTTTTCTACCAGATCTATGAATTGTACATAAAGTCTTGAGGACATCAACTCATTTTTCAGGGCAAACAGGAAATGAACATAAACCAAACCCTCGCTAATACAGAAATCTTTTGAGCGATACTTTGGAAGCTGTAAATGTACACAAAGTATAACATTAAATTACTATTGTCTGTATTTCTATTATAAAGCCTGATTGTTAGGCTAATATACTGGAAGACTATTTAGACTAATGAAGATATCACCACAGGGGGTTACAATGTAACTATGTTAGAGCCATTGGCTGTATAACTTAGCCGGATAATTTGCAACATTTCAATATATTGGTGTATAAATCACAGTGTTCTTAAAAGTCATCAGAAATTACAAAATGGGAACTCGAAGTCTGTTTAGAAGTCCCTGCACAATAAGGAGAGGGAGGGCTAAAGTCCAACCTGTGTTATGATATCAGTTATAACACTCTATAGGTTGAATAAAGAAGGGCGAAAATATAGTTAAATATTGGTTATGATTTGTTATAAGTGCAATGGAAGCTGAGAAAGTCTACCCTACCCAATATATATGAGGCAACAAAGCATAACAAAGTCATTATTATGGGGTTCTTTATCTACCCTGACATCATTTAGGTGGAAGGAACCTGCAGGTCCAACTAAGGAATCATTATAATAAAAGACAATGACTTTTCCCAACTATTGCAGGATACCAAGAGGAAGGCAGGATACTTCTACACTTACTATACCATACATAAAGATTGGGAACACCTAGGTAATAGGGACAACAACATAATATGTTTTTATTAATCCTTTAAGAAAGATATTTAGTAGAATCTAAAGAATTTTCATCAGATGAAAGTCAACCACAATAAAGTGGCAAATAAAGTTTATTTATTGAATGTCCTTATGTATAATTGTGGATACCATGTTTAATTGGGTTATCAAATGCCTAAGTAGGAATAAAAGAGGATGGGTATAAATAGTACATCCTTAGGGCGGATTCCCATCTGTGCCCGTTTCTGGTTTTGCCAATCCAACCGCGAAACTGGACAGGAGACAGGAACCCAGCGCTTAGCTTTCAAACCAATTGAATGGATTTGCAAAGGTGACTGCCCGTGTGCGTCTTCTGCCTGTCTCTTTGGGGAAACCTTTTTTTCAGCTGAACACATTAGGTCCTCTTCATTTGAATATGTTTATTATTGTATGATAATTAGAGATGAGCGAGTACTGTTTGGATCAGCCGATCCGAACAGCATGCTTCATAGAAATGAATGGATGCACCTGGTACTTCCGCTTTGACGTCGGCCAGCCGCTTAACCCCCCGCGTGCCGGCTACGTCCATTCATTTCTATGCGAGCGTGCTGTTCGGATCGGCTGATCCGAACAGTACTCGCTCATCTCTAATGATAATGATATAACAGAGTAGAATTTCAGTATCTGCAGATAATACAAAACTCTGTAAACTAATCAGCACAGAGGCGGATAATATAATATTATCCTCTTCCTGGCACCCTTAGTGGCTGCCTCGATACAGGGCTCCAAGCTTGGAGCAACCTTATCTTTCCTTTCTCACTCTATTCTCTGTATCTTCAAAAATCCTGTAACCAAGAAACTAGCACTATGAATTAGCAACTATAAATCGAATGGAAGACCCTGTGGAGTTTTTTGTTCCTTTTGTATCTATTGTTAAAGCATGGACAATGACTGAATACCTGGAGCACATGTGCCTGTTACCATCCCACCAGGACACTATGCGGCATGGAGGAAACCTACATGGAAGTGTGGACTTCTTCGTTCAAGGAGATGATTTTTGGTGTCTATTGCTGATGTGTGAAGATGCTACAGCTGACTGGTATTTCTTTCTATTACTGTGTAAACGTGGGACTCTGCTACAGCCTGGAAACCTACCATCACCCACCTACCCCAGGAGTTATGGAAGCTTGGCAAGAGAAAAGCACCATGTATACCTGGATGGCTTCAGACTTCTTTGGGGAAGTAGAACACAGTGGTAAGGAGGAAGGAGGAGGAGGGCTTGTGATGAAGGACATTTGGGGCATTTTTTTGTGGTTAATGGACAATAGTGCTGATGCAAGATACCGAACTATCAGCTGTGAGCAGGAGATCTCACCACCTACCAAAGGAACTGCCACATGTTATCATGATAGCTGCATATGTCCCCCACCTCTGCAAAAATGTTTTTCTGCCTGTTATATCTACATGCTGTGCCCTCCTCCTCGTGTCCTCCAACCACATTCGGCTGTATTATTATTAACATCACTCCACACAGAGAACTAAATGATCCTGCAGTGTATCTGTGTTTCTTTCGTTTTAGTTGCTCTGATTCCTAGGATTTCTCTATCTGCCATGAGCTTCTATGTGTTTTCTCTCTTGTTATATACTACTGTACCATCTATGAAACTGTGTCACTGAAATTTCCCCATTGTGGGACTATTAAAGGAATATCTTATCTTATTACAGAGGGATTTGGGGATATTGGAGGATTGGGCAGAGAAATAAAGTTTATTGTGGAAAATATAACTTGTACTTGGCCGAGGAAATTCATTATTATAGCATTTGCGTAAGCAAAGTACTCCGGCTACGCGAAAACCATTTTAACCATAGATAGAATACACAATGGTATCATAGTACCAATCCAGAGGCAAGATCTAGAGGTTTGAGTGTTGCCATATGTAAATCTTCACCGCCATCTGTAATCGCAATACAATGTGATCCCAATGGTGTTTTATATTCCTGAAGCTCCATATTTCAGACAGACATTTCACCAAACTGAACTTCTGTAATTACAAATACAATGTGATCCCAGTAGTGTTTTATATTCCTGAAACTCTATATTTTAAGCAGACATGTAACCAAACCGAACTTCTGTCTCCTTAACCAGACTCCTGCTTGTGAGTGCTGGAGGCCTCTCGATGCCTTGGCTGAGCCTGTGACTACAATTCTCAGCCAAACATTGGAATTATCTTTGGGAATATTACTTGATATCAATACTTAGATCCCTCTAGACCAAGATTTCTAACATGAGATAAGTGGATTTATGGCATTTCCTCAATTGGCAGGTAAGGGACATCACCTTTTGTTCCCCAGTAAATGAATATATGTAGCACAATATCATACTTTGCTAGCCCTTACCTGCTCTCCCGCTGTGCTACTTCCAAAACTGGTCTCAGATTTTTTCTACCGTACCCCTTCCCTCATGATGTAAATCCAAATCTTAATTTTTACACGTTACCATAGCAACAACAGTATCTGAATTCCTTTCTCACAACTCTTCAGATGACGTCCCCCTTCTAATATAATGGGAAGTGTTGAAGAGTACCTTACATGTTCCTCTATTCAGCAGGGAGCCTGAAGAAGACTCTTACCGTAAGTCAATTGCTTTCTCAACACAATGCTGGAGCTCAGTCATATATGGAAACACCAAAACATTAGACAATTTACTTCAACGAGAAGCAAAAACATTTCAGAGATCGCATCTGTCTCTACTATGAATGTGTGGACTCTTTCGAGGCATGCTGATTTATTGATCTAGTACTCTTCTTATGCTTGTCAAATCAATCCGTGGCGCTAATGTACCTAAAATTTATGTACTTAAAATAAACAATTTGTTTCACCCTTTCACCTATTTACGGTGTGCAGCAGCATTTCTTTACATCTACTATGAATGTGGTGAGGTCATAAGAGGAGTGCGTGATTTTTGCTTAAAAAATAAACTCAGTTTCGGCGATCCTCCGTTTTCATGTTTCTACTTAGAAATATTAAAAATCTCAATGAGATCATTGGTGGAGGAATCAGCTAAATCTGATGCAGGCTTCCTCATCCTACCACCCAACTATTGACTCCAGTGAAGAAGCTGTTCATCATAGTTTACATGAAGGAGAAGCCTACATAGAAATATTTCAGATTCTGGTTTGGATAACATCAATTTCACAATTCTGATAAAAATCTAAATCTCAAATTCTTTGGCAAATTAATAAAATTTATTTAATTAATAGCACAGCCCAAGCTCACAACATGTATTTTAACTTCCAGACCTAATACGTTTTCCTATGATCAAAGAATCATCAAGCAAACCTCTATAGAAACCAGAAGAGTCTTTTAAAGATTACTATCAATCCCTTGGAAATTTAAGGGGTCTGTTACCAGATAGGTTTGCAGAGGAGTTAAACCGAGAGTGGATTCCTATCTCCGAAACCACATTAACAGGTAAGGAGACCTCTTGACTTGAGGATGAATTTGGAAGATGAAGATTGGTAGGCCATCAAGACCATTCTTAAAGGTAACATTTCAGGCTCAGGCAGGTATACCATCAATATATCATCTATATATTTTTTGCTCCTTATCTTCTACTCTTTCTGACTTGAATCTTCAATATTTTCAAACTTTTTGTGAATATCTTATTCAATCGTTTATGTTCTGCTGTGTGTGTGATGGGACAGAAACATCATAAGACCTTTCTCTATGTTGATAATCTGTTATCATACATCACCAATGTTGAAACTCTCTCCCAGTCCATATCTGAGAGTTCAATCAGTGATTTGGCCAGGTCAGCAACTTTAATGTGAACTATTCAATGGCATTGCCCTGCCTGTTGACCCGTTGGAACACCTAAAGGTTACCTTTTTGTTTAACTTTCAGTCTAACACCATTAAATATTTGGGAAACCAAATTGACTGAGACGACTAGGGAGAAATTAAATTGGTGGGGGGGGGGCTATTCTATTAGCACTTTCCGATCACACTTCAATCATGACGTATTGACTTGACCTAAACAGAGATTTTCTGGAGAACCTGATTTCTCTCTTTATCATCATGCTACACTTTTGATGTATGTGGTCAACTGGTGCCACCAAGGAGCTAATGAGCAACGGGCAGACATTGCCTAGTATCTACTATGATGTAATTCATACAGTGCATGTATATGGTAGAGGAGATTCTGTTTCACACTCATAACAAAGCCACGTAACAACATAACAAAAGCCAAAAAAAATGAAAAAGTCCAGTTAAAATGTCTTGTCCCTGAGTATTTAAAAAGTTAAGTGTCTAGTTTACTACACTGCACTAAAAGTACTTAGTAAACAATAACGTACTTGGACTGAGATAGGTAACATATTACTATGCAGTGGATTACTATGCAACGGATTACTATGCAGCAGCCTCTGTGTCTCTTTTTTCTCACTCAACAACTCCCATCCCATATCCCCTCTATAGACAAGTAATTGCCTATGTGAGAATACAGTCTATCCTGAGAGACCAAGACAGTCGTCACAGAGTAATGCTAAGATGGAAGAGGGAGGAAGAGAAGAAGTCTGATAAGTGGAGAAGGGGAATTTTCTTTGATAATGTTTTGCTTCCACATAAATCACTAGCCAGACCATAAATGGATTACTGTCTACAATTTTGGGCACCTATGTAAGATATAACTCATATGAGTTAGGTACAGTGCAAGGCAACCAAGATAATTAAAGGGGTTTTCTACAGAATAGGTCATAATCTTTATGTGGGTACTTTGATGATCAGATCCAACTTCCTCCAGATGCAGGGAACCCATAGTGATGTATGGAGCTGGAAATTGCTCTGCTACTATTCTACTATTCTAGTTATAGAAACAGAGCTAAAGTATCCTGGAACTATTAAGGGCTCGTTCGCATCTGCGCCCGGCAATCCATTCTGCTGGTTTCCGTTTCCTGCACAAAACAGGGCAGAAGACGGAAATCTGCCGGCATCTTTCCAAACCCATTCGTTTGAATGGGTTTGAAAAGTGTCCGGCCGTGAGCGCCGGTGAGCTTTTTATGCTCTCCATGGCAAAACCGTTTTTTTTAAACCGGACACAGAGTCAGACATGCAGTACTCTGTGTCGGGTTTAAAAAAGGTTTAAAAATCCGGTTTCGCCGCGGAGAGCTCAACACACACATCGGCGCTTATGGCTGGACTCGGCATGACAGGTTTCCGTCTTCTGCATGCAGAAGATGGAAACCTGATAACGGAGTCCAGACGCTGGTATGAACCTAGCATAAGGTGACACCAGAATACTGCAGCTCTACTACTATTACTTGGACCCCCACCAGGCATAGCCTATCACTATGGAATGCCATATACCACTGTACATTCTGGCAGCCAGGTAAGTTCATTAATGCAGGCTTCCTTTGGGTAAATCTTCAGTATAGAAAACTCATGGGGTCCTAGCAAACCCCTTTAAGGAAATGGGTCAGTTGCAACAACAAGACAGGCTGTACAACTTGGAGTTATTAAGTTAAGATTGAGGCATCTAAATGCAATATATGAGAATATGAATGTTAGATCCCAGGCCGACGCCTCCGCTGAGATGAATGGAGGCTGTTGGCCTGCTCTGCTTCCTGCGCCGGCACTTCTGTTTCCTGGAGGGGGGATCGGAACCTCCACAATAGTCTGTGGGGGTTACTGGTCTCCTAGCGGGACCGGAACTGACACATCCAGGGTCAGGGGGTCAGAGGCGGCCAGAGGCTATTTAGGCCTCATTCTGGCTCTGGCCATTCAGTTCTCCTGAGGATTAGCTCACCCTGCGCTCCTGTTTCTGCCTGTTTTGCCTTTCCCTGCCTTCCTGTTGTGTTCCTGTTTTGGCCTCTATGAATGACCCTGCTTGCCTCCTAGACCTCCTTCTTGACCTGTGATTCGGATACCTCGCAACCTCCAGTGAATGACCCGGATTGCCTGAAGACTGCTTCTTCTTGACCTGTGACTTGGTGCCTCGTGTCCTCCAATGTCTTACCCAGCTTATCTGATTACTCTTCTGCTGTACCCTCTGATACCTCGTGATCTCCAGTGTATGATCCAGCTTGTTCAACCACGTCCTGACTATCCCTACTCTAAACTCTGCTGACCAGCTTCACCTGTTTCTTCATCCGCCTAGGTGATTGGTTTTTGGGTTTTCTGGTTCCACTGCAAATTGGGGTGCACTGTGCGTGTGACGCTCTCTAGGTGGTGGCGATTCTGGGTCCCAGAATTTACCAGTCCATCTCCACCATTATGAGCTCTGGCAAAGACCTTTTAGACTTGGTTCCGCTCTAGTTTGGAGAGCGTTGGACGCTCAGTGCTGTTTTGCCTCGGTGTAATATTGCACTACATTGCTAACAACGAATAAACATAGTAATTTTTGAAAAGGCCTTTTTATACCTAGGCCTGTAATGATGACGGAGAAGGCGACATCCTCTACAACTATAGGAAAATTAGGTTTCATCATGATCATAGAGAAGTTTTCCTTACTGTAAAGGTAGTGAGACTTTACAACTACCTGCCCTACTGTCTGGTTGATTTTTAACCTAGGTCAAGATAAATTTCAGATACCTTATTTTTAGGTCAATTCATATCTGTTTAATAGTGGACTTTGTCTTCTTCTTGATCAATATAGATTGTAATTGTGTGGATTATAGATTGGAATTTTCAACCTTATCAGGTATGAAACTATAAGACTGCTTCACCCGTACATGATGGGGTTTTCACAACTTTAGGAATGATGCCATACTCTCACCAATCCTTCCAATGAAGAGGCCACATTAGTTAAATACCATAAGCCATCACTTGTGGACACTAGTGGTGACGTGTAAGGAGATACAACACAATCCTGTTCACTTGAATGGGACTCCGTTGCAATTTCTTCGAGCAGGTGGATGCAACTTGTGCTATCCTAAAAAACTGATACTAAAACCTTGTTCTGAGGATCAGCCTGGTCCTAAAAGATGGCACTGAATATGATTTTATGGCATATCCTCATTATATGACATCACTTCTTAGGATGAAAAGGAATTGATTAGATCTCCATAGAGGGCTTAAAGGGCTGACAACAAAAGTAATGGAGTGAAGGGATTGTGAACCAACACATTGCAAAATGCCTATTTATTATGCTCCGCATTTTGGGCAACCTCAAAGCTTTGAAATCATTGCTAAATACTTCTATTTTGTATTGTACAACTTTATTTGCAAGTCATTGCAGTTTGGCAGTGACTGTTATTTAGTTTGCTCCAGCAGTGACATTATCCTTGTACTTGCTTGAACTATAGGCAAAAAGAATACTCCAATAGTAAAGCCATGCAAATAATAGAGGTAAATGGGGAAGCATTTAATTTTTACTACTATTTTTTTCTTATTTTATTTTCTTGAAAAAATTTAATAACCCCCCCACCCCAACCCCTGCTGTGTTTTACAGTGATTTAAAAGCTAAATTTTTATTTATTTTGAAAATGACAATGAAACAATTTTAATGTAAAATAACACAAGGCAATATCTTTTTTTCCTCCAGATAATGTTTTGCATAGTGCACCATTCACCAAGCCTTAACACTGAGGAAACATGATTGCATTAAAGGGAATTACATGAATAATTCATGACATCACATTTTGTAATCCTCATGTTAATAAGCAGGAAACCAAGAGTTTATTTTCTGGAAAATATTTTCAACTCATCTTGATTATGTGCATAATGTGTACTATTAGTGTGGCCAGACACTTAGCACCTATGCTTTATTTCTCTTCTTAAAAAATGATGTTGTCCAAAATATTGTCAATTTCAAGCATATAAAATACACAGCAAAGGCTGAATGCTAAAAATGAACAGAAATATATACTGGGAAAAACTGAACAAATTAAATGTATTCATGTGTGTAATTGCCTGAACTAACAGAAAACATTGATAATGTATAAATGTGCCAATCACTTATTGTTATCTTGTATATATGTATAGCAGTGTCGATATATATATATATATATATATATATATATATATATATATATATATATATACTGAATACAGAAGCAGTGTTTAGTTAGATATTTGCACTTATTAATTAACCTTCTCCAGCTACATTGCTAATAAAAAAATACATTTCTATCACTATCTGTAACGTGTGTATGTACATATATATATATATATATATATATATATATATTATATAACTTTCTCAATGCATGTCTAATGAATCTATCTGTCATTTCTAGTTACATAGATAATATTAAAATCCCTTCCTCATTCTATCTCTATCTATCTATCTATCTATCTATCTATCTATCTATCTATCTATCTATCTATCTTTCATCTATCTTTGCATCAGCAATATATCAGATAGGTATCTCTCTATCACTATCTATTTCTATCTATCTGTCTATCTAACTACATAGATAATTTTAAAATACATTACTCAAACATTTCTATCCCTATCAATCTTTTGATTTTTGTAACTATATCTAATTCTCATTTCTATCACAATATATACTTATCTCAATGCCAATCAAACTAATATATAGCAGACACATATATAGCATTTGTCTTATTTCTCTAACTAATTCTCTGCCCAATAGCTATCATCAATTTTCTCATTTTTATTACCTTCTATGAGTTTTGTATCTAAGTGCTGTCTGATCTGTCTAGTATCTATCTATCTATCTATCTATCTATCTATCTATCTATCAATCAGTCAATCAATCTCTTATCTATCTATCTATCTATCTATCTATCTATATCTTATCTATCTATCTCTTATCTATCTATCTATCTGTCCATCCATCTATTATACTCTTTATATATCTAATTCTCTAATTTCAATCACTATCTATGAATTTAGTATCTCAATGTCTAATGATTCTATCTAAAAATCATCTATCTATTTATCTATCTATCTATATATCCATCAAACTATGTAATCTGCCTTTGTAACACATAAATATCTATTTTTTTAATTTCTATCACAATCTGTCTGTTTATCTGAATGTATATTCTTCAAATGACTATCTATCTATCTATCTATCTATCTATCTATCTATCTATCTATCATATGTATCCAACTCATTCAATCCCATCTATCTCTAGATCTTTCACTAAATTTGTCTAATAGCTATCTGATTTTCCATCTATCATGTATACATCTATTTCTCTAATCTAACTCAGAATTTAATGTCCTAATGTTGGTCAGTCTAAAGTATCTATCTATCTATGTTATTTATGCTATATATATACTATTCTATGATGTGTGTTTGATCTGCCTCCTTTATCTTGCTCCTGTAACAGCCATTATCATTCTAAGCACCAATTATTACTGTGCGGCATCTCAAGCTGCAATAATTGTATACCTGCACCATCTGTGGCTTCCCTTTAAACAAATCTTCCTGTGGACAGCTCAAGGGCTGTTATGTGAGGTCAGAAGGATCCCCTGCTGAGACAGCCACAAATTTTTCTTGTAAAAAGAAACCCAATTTGGCATGTGTATGTCAGCAATGTTGTTTGTGATTAGCATAACCTGTCTATAGAAAAATAAAAGGGAAGCTATGAGGCATTTCCATTTACATGGGACTATCAAACATAGCATTGGTGTCATGTAACATAAAAGTGTCCTGCGCAGAAAGCTGTAACAGTTTATATGGTAATTATCCGGTTTTATGGCCGTACACAACTTAACTAATATGGAATAATGTAAATGAAGCGAGCGCCAGGCTCTAATTTACAGGCAAGCACAACATTAGTCTTTTTATAGTGTCATTAGCCAGGGCACAGTACACACGGCACAAGGCTACGTATTGTATTTTATATATCACCGCCTACAATAAGCCGTCAATAATAACAGGCAACATTCCATTGTGCAAAACGACAAAAACTGATCCTATCTCAAACGGCTTCATGAACGCAGCAATTACCTCACTTACAGCAGGAGAATCCGCAAATAAAAATGTCTTTCCAAAATAGGAACTACCTGCAGTCACAATATGAGATATGCATCAATAATGGAAGCTTTATTATATAAGAACAACAAAAGATGACCTTCAAGATCGCAGGCCCTCAGTAATGGGCGAAGCCGCTAAACATTGCTTTACAATACAGATTGCTAGAAACCCCGGCATTCACTGGGAATTTAATTTTCTGTAGCCATTCATTCACTTCACATAAAATGATGCTGTTCTCTTCACTATCCCTCCTCCCACTACAACCATCATTTCTCAAAATGACATCCTAAGATTCAGAGATATTACTATGTCAGTACTAGCTGCCTTGCAGGAAAATTCATCGACTGTTACCAGTGCCTGACATACTGTTTTATTCTTTACTCTCCTCTGATCAGCCCCTCTTTTATATGCATGTTATGCCCGGTAGGGATTCAACTGCAAATTGTATAATCGCATCCGTTCTGCTGCTTTGCTGGTAGAGACTCGTATTGTTCAAAATTTGGGAGACATTTACAAATTTGTTTCATAGGCTGAAGAGAAGCCAAATGGCCGGTATGGTCGGTATACAGAATGTGGGGGAATGTACAAGTAGTATGTATATATATATATATATATATATATATATATATATATAGCATGCAAGTAGTATACAGTGTATATATATATATATATATATATATATATATAGATATAGATATAGATTCATATATATATATATATATATATATATATATATATATGTTATATGTATATATAATATAATGTAAAATAATAAATATTTATTATAGTGATACAAATATAGGAATATAATGGATATTTAGAATATATATATATATATATATATATATATATATATATATATATATATAATGTCTTAAGTTTCTCATGACATATATAATACACTATCACCATACAGACACTGTGAGTGTATTGGAATAATAAAGAATTACAAGAAAAGAGATCTAATGTTTTATTACCACCTGGAAACAATGGGAGCTCTCCAGCTCTGTATCACTTCTGTAAATGTGTGACACAAAGGGTAATGGCGGGATCACATGAGTACAGGGACGTGTGATAGAACATCTCTCATATGCACTCAGGAAGTGAAGGCATCGCGGCCACAGCCAATGATATCCAGAATAAATAGCCTTATAGACTAGTACAGGGAATGAAATATAGGTTAGAATATGAAGACTGGTATTTCCTTGCTATGAGACTGCATGTGATACGGTTTTAATGTTGATATTTATTTTAATGAAGATTTGGTCTTTTATTCCTGCCAATATTTATGTATTCACTATGTAGATGAGTTCACATTCTGTGTTATCAGAAAATTGAAACTCTGGAGTTTTTCTGCATTATTGTGTTACAGGATTCAACACAGGGATAATGCGGCGCATAGTAATGTTTCTCTAAAGGGAACATTTAATGAAAAGAAATACTCAGTAATTCCTTCTTTTATATTTCCTTATCCTTCAATCCTGTCCCATATTGCAATAAACAGAAAGATATATGAACTATTGGTAATACAGTCCTATGAAAAAGTTTGGGCACCCCTATTAATCTTAATCATTTTTAGTTCTAAATATTTTGGTGTTTGCAACAGCCATTTCAGTTTGATATATCTAATAACTGATGGACACAGTAATATTTCAGGATTGAAATGAGGTTTATTGTACTAACAGAAAATGTGCAATATGCATTAAACCAAAATTTGACCGGTGCAAATGTATGGGCACTAGAGATGAGCGAACACTAAAATGTTCGAGGTTCGAAATTCGATTCGAACAGCCGCTCACTGTTCGAGTGTTCGAATGGGTTTCGAACCCCATTATAGTCTATGGGGAACATAAACTCGTTAAGGGGGAAACCCAAATTCGTGTCTGGAGGGTCACCAAGTCCACTATGACACCCCAGGAAATGATACCAACACCCTGGAATGACACTGGGACAGCAGGGGAAGCATGTCTGGGGGCATAAAAGTCACTTTATTTCATGGAAATCCCTGTCAGTTTGCGATTTTCGCAAGCTAACTTTTCCCCATAGAAATGCATTGGCCAGTGCTGATTGGCCAGAGTACGGAACTCGACCAATCAGCGCTGGCTCTGCTGGAGGAGGCGGAGTCTAAGATAGCTCCACACCAGTCTCCATTCAGGTCCGACCTTAGACTCCGCCTCCTCCGGCAGAGCCAGCGCTGATTGGCCGAAGGCTGGCCAATGCATTCCTATGCGAATGCAGACTTAGCAGTGCTGAGTCAGTTTTGCTCAACTACACATCTGATGCACACTCGGCACTGCTACATCAGATGTAGCAATCTGATGTAGCAGAGCCGAGGGTGCACTAGAACCCCTGTGCAAACTCAGTTCACGCTAATAGAATGCATTGGCCAGCGCTGATTGGCCAATGCATTCTATTAGCCCGATGAAGTAGAGCTGAATGTGTGTGCTAAGCACACACATTCAGCACTGCTTCATCAAGCCAATACAATGCATTAGCCAGTGCTGATTGGCCAGAGTACGGAATTCGGCCAATCAGCGCTGGCTCTGCTGGAGGAGGCGGAGTCTAAGGTCGCTCCACACCAGTCTCCATTCAGGTCCGACCTTAGACTCCGCCTCCTCCGGCAGAGCCAGCGCTGATTGGCCGAAGGCTGGCCAATGCATTCCTATGCGAATGCAGACTTAGCAGTGCTGAGTCAGTTTTGCTCAACTACACATCTGATGCACACTCGGCACTGCTACATCAGATGTAGCAATCTGATGTAGCAGAGCCGAGGGTGCACTAGAACCCCTGTGCAAACTCAGTTCACGCTAATAGAATGCATTGGCCAGCGCTGATTGGCCAATGCATTCTATTAGCCCGATGAAGTAGAGCTGAATGTGTGTGCTAAGCACACACATTCAGCACTGCTTCATCAAGCCAATACAATGCATTAGCCAGTGCTGATTGGCCAGAGTACGGAATTCGGCCAATCAGCGCTGGCCAATGCATTCTATTAGCCCGATGAAGTAGAGCTGAATGTGTGTGCTAAGCACACACATTCAGCACTGCTTCATCAAGCCAATACAATGCATTAGCCAGTGCTGATTGGCCAGAGTACGGAATTCGGCCAATCAGCGCTGGCTCTGCTGGAGGAGGCGGAGTCTAAGGTCGCTCCACACCAGTCTCCATTCAGGTCCGACCTTAGACTCCGCCTCCTCCGGCAGAGCCAGCGCTGATTGGCCGAAGGCTGGCCAATGCATTCCTATGCGAATGCAGACTTAGCAGTGCTGAGTCAGTTTTGCTCAACTACACATCTGATGCACACTCGGCACTGCTACATCAGATGTAGCAATCTGATGTAGCAGAGCCGAGGGTGCACTAGAACCCCTGTGCAAACTCAGTTCACGCTAATAGAATGCATTGGCCAGCGCTGATTGGCCAATGCATTCTATTAGCCCGATGAAGTAGAGCTGAATGTGTGTGCTAAGCACACACATTCAGCACTGCTTCATCAAGCCAATACAATGCATTAGCCAGTGCTGATTGGCCAGAGTACGGAATTCGGCCAATCAGCGCTGGCCAATGCATTCTATTAGCCCGATGAAGTAGAGCTGAATGTGTGTGCTAAGCACACACATTCAGCACTGCTTCATCAAGCCAATACAATGCATTAGCCAGTGCTGATTGGCCAGAGTACGGAATTCGGCCAATCAGCGCTGGCCAATGCATTCTATTAGCCCGATGAAGTAGAGCTGAATGTGTGTGCTAAGCACACACATTCAGCTCTACTTCATCGGGCTAATAGAATGCATTGGCCAGCGCTGATTGGCCAGAGTACGGAACTCGACCAATCAGCGCTGGCTCTGCTGGAGGAGGCGGAGTCTAAGGTCGGACCTGAATGGAGACTGGTGTGGAGCGATCTTAGACTCCGCCTCCTCCAGCAGAGCCAGCGCTGATTGGCCGAATTCCGTACTCTGGCCAATCAGCACTGGCTAATGCATTGTATTGGCGTGATGAAGCAGTGCTGAATGTGTGTGCTTAGCACACACATTCAGCTCTACTTCATCGGGCTAATAGAATGCATTGGCCAGCGCTGATTGGCCGAATTCCGTACTCTGGCCAATCAGTGCTGGCCAATGCATTCTATTAGCTTGATGAAGCAGAGTGTGCACAAGGGTTCAAGCGCACCCTCGGCTCTGATGTAGGAGAGCCGAGGGTGCACTTGAACCCTTGTGCACCCTCAGCTCTGCTACATCAGAGCCGAGGGTGCGCTTGAACCCTTGTGCACACTCTGCTTCATCAAGCTAATAGAATGCATTGGCCAGCGCTGATTGGCCAATGTATTCTATTAGCCTGATGAAGTAGAGCTGAATGTGTGTGCTAAGCACACACATTCAGCTCTACTTCATCGGGCTAATAGAATGCATTGGCCAGCGCTGATTGGCCAGAGTACGGAACTCGACCAATCAGCGCTGGCTCTGCTGGAGGAGGCGGAGTCTAAGATCGCTCCACACCAGTCTCCATTCAGGTCCGACCTTAGACTCCGCCTCCTCCAGCAGAGCCAGCGCTGATTGGCCGAATTCCGTACTCTGGCCAATCAGCACTGGCTAATGCATTGTATTGGCTTGATGAAGCAGTGCTGAATGTGTGTGCTTAGCACACACATTCAGCTCTACTTCATCGGGCTAATAGAATGCATTGGCCAATCAGCGCTGGCCAATGCATTCTATTAGCGTGAACTGAGTTTGCACAGGGGTTCTAGTGCACCCTCGGCTCTGCTACATCAGATTGCTACATCTGATGTAGCAGTGCCGAGTGTGCATCAGATGTGTAGTTGAGCAAAACTGACTCAGCACTGCTAAGTCTGCATTCGCATAGGAATGCATTGGCCAGCCTTCGGCCAATCAGCGCTGGCTCTGCCGGAGGAGGCGGAGTCTAAGGTCGGACCTGAATGGAGACTGGTGTGGAGCGACCTTAGACTCCGCCTCCTCCAGCAGAGCCAGCGCTGATTGGCCGAATTCCGTACTCTGGCCAATCAGCACTGGCTAATGCATTGTATTGGCTTGATGAAGCAGTGCTGAATGTGTGTGCTTAGCACACACATTCAGCTCTACTTCATCGGGCTAATAGAATGCATTGGCCAATCAGCGCTGGCCAATGCATTCTATTAGCGTGAACTGAGTTTGCACAGGGGTTCTAGTGCACCCTCGGCTCTGCTACATCAGATTGCTACATCTGATGTAGCAGTGCCGAGTGTGCATCAGATGTGTAGTTGAGCAAAACTGACTCAGCACTGCTAAGTCTCTGCATTCGCATAGGAATGCATTGGCCAGCCTTCGGCCAATCAGCGCTGGCTCTGCCGGAGGAGGCGGAGTCTAAGGTCGGACCTGAATGGAGACTGGTGTGGAGCGATCTTAGACTCCGCCTCCTCCAGCAGAGCCAGCGCTGATTGGTCGAGTTCCGTACTCTGGCCAATCAGCGCTGGCCAATGCATTCTATTAGCCCGATGAAGTAGAGCTGAATGTGTGTGCTTAGCACACACATTCAGCTCTACTTCATCAGGCTAATAGAATACATTGGCCAATCAGCGCTGGCCAATGCATTCTATTAGCTTGATGAAGCAGAGTGTGCACAAGGGTTCAAGCGCACCCTCGGCTCTGATGTAGCAGAGCTGAGGGTGCACAAGGGTTCAAGTGCACCCTCGGCTCTCCTACATCAGAGCCGAGGGTGCGCTTGAACCCTTGTGCAGCCTCGGCTCTGCTACATCAGAGCCGAGGGTGCGCTTGAACCCTTGTGCACACTCTGCTTCATCAAGCTAATAGAATGCATTGGCCAGCACTGATTGGCCAGAGTACGGAATTCGGCCAATCAGCGCTGGCCAATGCATCCCTATGGGAAAAAGTTTATCTCACAAAAATCACAATTACACACCCGATAGAGCCCCAAAAAGTTATTTTTAATAA
Organism: Leptodactylus fuscus; assembly: GCF_031893055.1. Classification (NCBI taxonomy): domain Eukaryota; kingdom Metazoa; phylum Chordata; class Amphibia; order Anura; family Leptodactylidae; genus Leptodactylus; species Leptodactylus fuscus. The sequence goes on from NC_134268.1 coordinate 53,412,000, forward strand.
CATTCCCCCCTAAATAAAGGTTATCCCTAGCTATCCCTGCCTGTACAGCTATCCCTGTCTCATAGTCACAAAGTTCACATTCTCATATGACCCGGATTTGAAATCCACTATTCGTCTAAAATGGAGGTCACCTGATTTCGGCAGCCAATGACTTTTTCCAATTTTTTTCAATGCCCCCAGTGTCGTAGTTCCTGTCCCACCTCCCCTGCGCTGTTATTGGTGCAAAAAAGGCGCCAGGGAAGGTGGGAGGGGAATCGAATTTTGGCGCACTTTACCACGTGGTGTTCGATTCGATTCGAACATGGCGAACACCCTGATATCCGATCGAACATGTGTTCGATAGAACACTGTTCGCTCATCTCTAATGGGCACCTCAACAGAAAAGTGACATTAATATTTAGTAGATCCTCCTTTTGCAAAGATAACAGCCTCTAGTCGCTTCCTGTAGCTTTTAATCAGTTCCTGGATCCTGGATGAAGGTATTTTGGACAAACAATTCAAGTTCAGTTAAGTTAGATGGTCGCTGAGCATGGACAGCCCGCTTCAAATCATCCCACAGATGTTCAATGATATTCAGGTCTGGGGACTGGGATGGCCATTCCAGAACATTGTAATTGTTCCTCTGCATGAATGCCTGAGGATTTGGAGCGGTGTTTTGGATCATTGTCTTGCTGAAATATCCATCCCCGGCGTAACTTCAACTTCGTCACTGATTCTTGAACATTATTCTCAAGAATCTGCTGATACTGAGTGGAATCCATGCGACTCTCAACTTTAACAAGATTCCCGATGCCGGCATTGGCCACACAGCCCCAAAGTATGATGGAACCTCCACCAAATTTTACAGTGGGTAGCATGTGTTTTTCTTGGAATGCTGTTTCTTTTTGGACGCCATGCATAACGCCTTTTTTTATAACCAAACAACTCAATATTTGTTTCCAAAATGAAGCTGCCTTGTCCAAATGTGCTTTTTCATACCTCAGGCAACTCTATTTGTGGCGTACATGCAGAAACGGCTTCTTTCTCATCACTCTCCCATACAGCTTCTATTTGTGCAAAGTGCGCTGTATAGTTGACCGATGCACAGTGACACCATCTGCAGCAAGATGATGCTGCAGCTCTTTGGAGGTGGTCTGTGGATTGTCCTTGACTGTTCTCACCATTCTTCTTCTCTGCCTTTCTGATATTTTTCTTGGCCTGCCACTTCTGGGCTTAACAAGAACTGTCCCTGTGGTCTTCCATTTCCTTACTATGTTCCTCACAGTGGAAACTGACAGGTTAAATCTCTGAGACAACGTTTTGTATCCTTCCCCTGAACAACTATGTTGAACAATCTTTGTTTTCAGATCATTTGAGAGCGGGCTGTCCATGTTCGGCGACCATCAAACTTAACTGAACTTGAATTGTTTTGTAGAAAGAAATGGTCCAAAATACCTTCATCCAGGATCCAGGAACTGATTAAAAGCTACAGGAAGCGACTAGAGGCTGTTATCTTTGCAAAAGGAGGATGTACTAAATATTAATGTCACTTTTCTGTTGAGGTGCCCATATTTTTGCACCGGTCAAATTTTGGTTTAATGCATATTGCGCATTTTCTGTTAGTACAATAAACCTCATTTCAATCCTGAAATATTACTGTGTCCATCAGTTATTAGATATATCAAACTGAAATGGCTGTTGCAAACACCAAAATATTTAGAACTAAAAATGATTAAGATTAATAGGGGTGCCCAAACTTTTTCATAGGACTGTATATGGTCAAGGGGTTGTCGGGGGTGTTACTTTGGACGACCTATCATTTAGGTATGATATCAGTTGGAGTCAACTCACTACAGCTCTTGCTGGACCAGGCCCACAATACACTACAGATATTAGCTAGATTTCATCTAGCTGTTACTTACCAAAGTATTTAGATGACTCTGCACTAGTAGGCCTCATCACTGATGGAGACGACAGAGAGTACAGAGAATTGAACCGGGATTTTGTGGACTGGTGTCAGTGGAACCACCTTAGGAGTAATGCTGGGAAGACCAAGGAAATGTGGTGGACTGTTTGCTTGTGATACAAGGAAGACTTTTTTAAAAATATATATTTTATTTAACCAAAAAAGTATTAAATAAAGTATTTCTATAGTATGATCTATCTGAATGCAAGAAGTACTGTCCGTTCTCTAGGAGGGCCACATAGACTAATGTTGTTTTTTCCGATAACCTTCCCAAGAAGACAAGTAGAAGACAATATGGACTCCTATGGACACTAACACGGAGGAAGCCAAAGAAAGGACGGCTGAGACACAGGCTGCTGGGATGAGTACAAGCGCTACTGCTACTGTCCATTCTTCTGCTCCCGTGTCTGCCATCTGTCTGTCATTCTCTTGAAGCAGGCAAAACAACAAAGGGGGATAGGTCAATCTCGAGACCTTTGACCCTCTGCAAACCTTCCTGTTGGATCTGGAGGTTGGCAGCGACATGAGTTATAGCAGTGATGGAGTCCTATACAAATGGGGCCGGTATTAATTTTATAATTAATTACAAAAAAAATTATTCTAGATAATATTTCAGCAACTCATTTCCTTTATTTCCATGCAACCCCTTTAATATGATAAATTTAAATGTAGAAGTAAATATAAAACTTCTAGGCCCCAATGCAAAATCTGTTCCAGGGCATTCACCCATCGTGTGCCATTTATAATACTGGCATCACTTCAGGAAGAGAGGTGTCTGTGTTCTCCGAGCACAGGTATAACTGCTATCTCTGTATCAGATACAGTTCCTTGAAAGTTACATGTGCAAGCTCAATCACATCCTATTTAGGCCTACCCAGAAAGCTTCATGTGGCACCATTAAAGTGATTTAAACCCACAAGTTTGTAGAATGAGAAGAATCAGTCAAGTAAATATAATGGAAAACTTCTTGTTGTGTTCTTAACCAATTCTTTAACTTTAGATAATGTGGCTGAGTCCCTGGAATCCAGCCCAGTATCCCAGTGGACACTGAAAAACGCATGCTGTTCTGCATTACTGGCCTATGTGCCACATTCATCATCAAAGATCCCTCCAACTTTCAACTGGGTCATAGAGGATGAAGACCAAGAGGAAGCACCCCAGGAGAACTGCTATTACTGCCATTGGGTACCCCGCAGAGCCCCTCAGCACTGCAGAAGCCCAGGAGATGAGGTGGATGATTTGGTCTAAGGCCACTTCTGACAACACCCATGATTCCTACTACTATTCACAGCCTCCAGATCCCTCCAGTGAACTGATGCAGAAAGAGTGGGGACTCATGTAGACAAGTAGGGTTTGTTTTAGCATTCTTCCCACATGTTGATGCACTGATTTGTTAATGTGCTTTAATGTAAGGTGAAATATATAAAAAGTAGAGTAAATAAATTGAAGAAAAGGAGTGGAGGGTTGTTTTTTTTTGTTTGTTTTTTTCAAAAGAAAAACATCACATTCCACTTGGACAGCACTATACAACTCGTGCCCTTGTACAAATGATGCCCTTGAAGAATCAATTTAAGCAAAACTTAAGTTGGGCTATGTGTGCTTAGACTTTGGTTTCCTGTTAATGGTTTATATACTGATGAGCAAAAGGGTAACAATGTTTTGCAGTAGTGACTTTCAGGCTCCATATCTCACCATCCACTATGGCTTTGAACATGAGACTACCATAATTTTATAGACAATCATCTTGGCTACATAAATCTGACTTGCAACTATTTAGCATATGATTATTATGAAGATTCTTGTCACGTAACTGCTTTGTTACTGTTTTGCTCTTGGTGGAAAACTCTTTTTCTTCTTGTATACTACACATTACAACCTGTTCTCACATTCCCTAGTATCTCAGGGCATTATTAGATCGATTCCCAAGTCAAAGATCTTTGGTTCAAATCGAGGATCAGCCATGAAGAAGATTTCCCAAGAAAAGAGAAACTGTATTATTCACCTCATTCATAGTGGTCTCTCCACCAAGAAAATCGCCAAATTGCATCATAGGAGTAACATAGGAGTTCTGGCACAACAAACACGACAGTGGAGGTGGCTCACATGCTTCACAGACGTCCGTGCAAGCACCATGCTGCGGTAAAATCTGCATTGGTACCCAAGTGAGTCGACCAGTATGCACCAACATTGGGAACGTGTAGAAGAGACCTGGGATCAGATTTTGGTTTACGACATGCTTGAATCTGATCGAGAGCTTTCCAGAGATATTCAAGCAATGTTTAATTCCAAAACTAGATTTACAAAATAATAAAAATAAAAATTTCAATTTTTGGAGCAAAACAGTAACAATGCAGTTACGTGGCAAGATTCTGCATAACTAATCATATGTTAAATAGTTGCAAGTCAGATTTATGAATGAGATAGCCAAGATGATTGTCTATAAAATAATGGTAGCCTCATGTATGATGTTGTAGTGGATGGTGAGATATGGAGCCTGAAAGTCAAAGGTACAAAACATTGTTACCCTTTTGCTCATCAGTGTATGATATATGCTATGGTATATGGAATTCTTTGTAAGTACAATGAATCTTTATTCAGGGAAAAGCAGATATTGCAGTATTTCTCTATGTTTATGTAACTGCATAAGACGCAATAAGTTTACCAACAAGAAAAATACTTCCTACTGCTTTAAAATAAGCGTACCCCTGTTTTCCCTAACTTTTAAGCTGGAAAATAGCAGCAAACAATCATGAAGTAGTTAAGATATCTGCAGACAACAGCTATTTTGTAGGAACATATGAATTTACTCTTATTATATGTAGGCATCATTTGTAGCCTAGCAACATTTATAGGCTGTCAACACATCAAATGTATTTTTATCCAAATGAAGTAGTCAGATTTGTAGGACAGGAGCTGCGTACACTACTACTCCAAAAGACAATAAATTAGAAGCAGATGGCGTAACATGCTGCCATAGACAAATGTCAACTGTGCTTGTTTCTATTATTGTGTAAGCCATACAATCTGAAGTGAATATTGAATATATATGTGACCCTCAATATTTTTCTGCAACCCCCAGTCAGAAAGGCAGTCATAATTCATGTATACATAGGGTTGTTTGGGAGATATTTATGTTTTAATTGGTCATTAACCTTTCAACAATATAAATCAATCGTACAGGAGAATAGAAGAAACTTTATAATATATCTTATCAGAGACAAATGTTTCTTTCTCCACTTATGTTCTTTCCTTCTCCCCCTTCTTTCTAAACTAATGTTCACTCTAGAACCACTGCTGAATCCATCTTGGTCTCCCAATGGGTTCCTTGGTCTCCCAACGGTCTCCCAACCGCTACTGATGGGCATCTTGGTCTCCCAAGATGGGATACAGCTCACTGAAGCATCATATTACATGTGCCTTTAGAAATCTACAGGGGGTGGAGCCAAGAGGAAGGAGGAGGGGACAAGTTACAGAAAAGAAAAGAAGGTACACGGACAAACAGAGACTACTGCAGATAACACTGAGTTTTCTTTTCAAATATCTTTTTATTGAAGTTTTATACAATGGTAAGTTTTCTATTTTACCTCAACTGTTCTATTCATATCATTAGTGGTCAGTACCATGGGGGTGCCAAGGGGGGAGATTGGCATCTTTAATGCTATTCTTCATGAACCTTCCACTAAGTGTGCCATTTCTAAGATGATACCATGGCTCTTTTTTGACAGTCTATATCCAGTTCCAACCATGGGATTGAGACATTTCACGACCCTATAGACTTCTCCAAAATCTCAGTACTTGGCTAATAGCCTCAGTGGTAAATTTGCTGACCATTTTTCTTTTTCCAATTTTCTTTATGGTTTCCATTGTTGGACCCGATTTACCAGATTTTGCTTGACTAATTTAGTTCTGTTCTTAAGATGTCTTTTGCCCAACCCACTATTAACTACAAGACCATCTAATGGGGATCTCAACCTTGTTATAGACCCAATCCGTATCTCCTTTTGGGGTTCAGGATGAAGAATTCTTTCTACCTTACACTTAACAGAGCAACTTAGAATTCAATAATGGTATCTTGTACTACAGTGTGTTCTGCTTTGCCATGCTACTTCCAATGCCCTCAAATCTGACTTTGTCTCACGACTTTGCAACTCTGCATCTTTATTTGGAAAACCTGATGAGTGGCTGCCCGCTGCCAACTGGCCAGGAACCAATGTCCATGTACACTCCTGGACTAATACTCATAAGAGACATGGCAAACATAACTGCTTTAGGCTACAAAGTACTTAGTTACAGTATGTATTGAATAGATATGTGGGAACATTATTATCATTTTATTTGTGTAATTTATGCTTTGCTTAGTTTTAGTTTGAACTGCTTAACCCCTTCCTGATATCTGTTGTAGATGCCAAAGTTGAGGAGCTTAAGTACAGTGCCCAGTCAGGAGCTGGTGCCATAACTGACACGGGCTTGCTGTGTTGCCATTTCTTGATCTGCGTTACTTCTGTAAAATAGCAGCAACTCACCAGCTATACTTAAACTCCAGATACTCCATATTCAGTGGTGTAACTAGGAATGGCTAGGCCCCATGGCGAACTTGTCATGCCCCTCCCAACTTTTGACAGACCCTGACCGACTGACCCCCATATTCCTGCACAGTATTATACCCCATACTGGCACTTGCACACAGTATTATGCCCCATAGTGGCCCCTGCACACAGTATTATCCCCCATAGTGGCCCCTACACACAGTATTATCCCCCATAGTGGCCCCTGCACACAGTATTATACCCCATAGTTACTAATGTCCCAGGCCCTATGGCAGCCACTACTGGTGCTAGCCCGGTAGTTACGCCCCTGTCCATATTTACGCCCCTGTCCATATTTCCACAGAACCTGTGGAGAATTGTAAACCACAGCATTTGGGAGGTCAGTCAGAGGGAGGGGACTCATCTGACCCCTATTCATTCCACCCCAAAATTAAATCCCTTTGGTTGTTTTGGGAGCCGAGAGCCTTGAAAAGCTTCCAGGGACTGTGACCTTTTCAAGTCTATATGTGCAAGGGATGTCAAGACCTGCATAGAAAACAAAATCAGTAATGGTTTAAATCGTACATTTAAATCTTTCATTTCACCATCTACTATATGGAAAATTAAATCGCTCCATTGCAAATTTTTATTTATCCCACAGAAAACAACCCCTTAAATGGATGTGCAGATGGAAATATAAAAAATTGGTTCTTGGAAAGCAGGTAGGAAAAAAGTTAGCGAAAAAGAAAATCTCATCAGTGGACAGAGGATAAAGGTAGAAAAAATGAAATAAAAAAATAGGTTTCAAGTTTTGTCTCAGATCCCTAATCTTAGACCTTTAATATTGAATAGCTTCCTACCAAATTGGTCTGGATAACAAATAAGATAGAGGAGGAAAACTTTTTTTGTAAATGTATTGTTTTTGGCTCCACTTTCTAAATTACCCTTCAGAAACGCCTTTCGGTGTAAGTAAAAAACAATATTTATTGAAATTTGACTTCTGTGTCCCAGTTTTAAAATAGAATTGGCATTTGTCTATGTAGATATAAAACATGGCCAGTACTGTAGTCTCGGGATGTATCTAATTTAACGGGATTTGTAGACACAAATGTCTCCTGCAGCTATTGAAAAAAGAGACATTTATATTCTGAATAAAACTTTGTGATATATGAGTGTCCTAGTTTTATGCGGCACAAAAAGTTAGTCCTATGATTATCGTAATTAATTGACACTGGCTCCCATAATATATGCATTATTAACAACGCCAGATTTCCTTGCAGTTTAGTTTAATTTGTTACATCCATTGTAGGAGATAATAGTCTCTTTATTTATATGTAAATGGGACTTGTTATTGGATCAGGTCCCGTACATCAATGTGCCACAAGATGTGGAATGCATTTATGAGCACCTCATATTTGGGGGTACGTTTAAGCTGTTCTTCTGTCCCAGCAAAAGAGATGTAATTGATGGCTTCTTCCAAGCAAACGTGTTCCTCCTGCTAATCTCTTCCATTCTCAACTTATTAGTGTCAGTGGAGAAGAGCCTATCATGGGTGATGTTAAGGACCAATGTTTTGATGTACTTTGGTTAATTCTTTTAAGAGAGTGCTAGTTCTCTAGTGGGCTCTAGGGCTGCAAATATGGAGCAACTTACTAAACTAAAGAAGTAACTAAACCTCAAAACTGGTGTACAAAGCATAAATCTTCCCCAATATAATCAATACATAACAGCTCAGCATTAATAGAAGCATCGAAGTATAATTGGATACCAGGTAACTGTTTGTAACCTAAAGGCTACATGGCTAATATTTCTCTGACTAGCCTATACCCAACTTAGTGATGATAAGTAAGCTAGTTCATATTCTCTAATGTGGAGTATGCTGTGTTATACAGATGTTGAAGGCACATAGAGTGCTTGCATATCCAATCTTAAAGGGTTATTCCAGTAGCTACAAGTTATCTTCTATCCAAAAAATAAGGGAATATCCAATCTAGTGGGACCCCCCCCCCCCCCCCCCGATCACAACAATGGGAGCCCCATCTTGCAAAAGTATGTTTCCACTCCATTCAATTCTATAGACCTACAAGAGACAGTACAGTAACCATTGGGAGGAAGGTCAAAAAGTTGAAAGTAGTAGTTGCTCCTCCAGGAGGGCACTGTTAGCTGCAGGGTGCAGAATCCAAAAGTTTGCCCTGTCTGACTTGAAGTTAGCAGGCAGGGTCATAGATGTGAGGTCTAGATAATGTGATCCTCACAGACTTCACCTGCACACAGTATCTTTCACAAAAATCAGCAGGTATAATCCCCATCTCCTTACTAAGATTGTCCTCAATCTAATTTGGAGGCCAACTGAACCACTTGCTCACTCTTCTCGCACTCTCCCTAACTGGTGAGAGCTAACTGACTGGTGAGAGCAACCAAAATGGTGGAAGGTCTGCAAACCATGTCCTATGAGGAGCGGCTAAAAGAACTGTGACTGTTTAGTTTGTAGAAGAGAAGGCTGAGGGGAGATTTAATAGCAGTCTACAAATATCTGAAAGGTAGTCACAGTGCAGAGGGATCTACCCTATTCTCATTAGCACAAGGAAGTACAAGAAGCAATGGGATGAAACTAAAGGGAAAGAGATACAGATTAGACATTAGGAAAAACTTTCTGACAGTGAGGGTAGTGAGAGAGTGGAATAGGCTGCCACGGGAGGTGGTGGGCGCTCCATCAATGGAAATCTTAAAGCGGAATCTGGATAAACATATAGCTGGGATGATTTAGGAAAACCTGCACTCGCAGGGGGTTGGACCCGATGGCCCTTGAGGTCCCTTTCAACTCTACCAAAAAAGAAAAAAAAAAAAAAAAAAGAGTTCCTCCTCCTAGATAAGAAAGAAGACTCATTGTCTCCTCTCTCTAAAAGCAATTCCTAAAAGAGACTCCTAAGGAGCAGGCATAATTCTCATCTCCTCACTATAAATGTTCTCAAGCTGGATTGGAGGCCAACTTATCCAAGGCACTTGCTCAGTCTCTTCACACTCTCCCTATCTGGTGAAAACCAACTGAGTTCCTCCTCCGAGATGAGGACGGAGAAGACTCACCATCTCCTTCCTCTAAAAAAGATTCATAAGTCATGGATGATGCAATCTACTCAGCCTTCAGTTTCAAGGGTCTCCTTTGTTAAATGAATAATGACAGGATAAACATACACAGTTATACAATGCTATAAATATAACTATATATATATATATATATATATATATATATATATATATATATATATACACACAAACACATCATATTACGGTTTTAATGTTACCAGTGGGATACTACAATAGCAGTCACATTATCTTCATCAAACCTATGAATGGAGTAGCAGCACACATGTGCGACCTGCTGCCACTTGTGACTGGTGGGGGTATCTTGTGGATAAGGATAACCTGTAATTACCAGAATATTCCTTTAATTAAAAGTGGTCCATACTAGTGAAGTGCAGAAAGTGTCATTTATCTAGACAATCTACAAGATAATATAGAACATGATGACTGCTTCTATCTCTGCACTTCAAGCTACAGAATGGTTAACAAGATCCACTTATCAACAAGTAAAAATGTGATCCATAAAAAGAAGAAAATCTTGGCTATGTGACTGAGCAGGGAAGCTTACTCTCATTGCTATAGACTATTTATACAGTAGTCAGCCTGATATAAGAGCCATCATACAAGGTGTTTGTGACTGTGAAGCTGAACACCAAACAAAGCCCATCTAAATATGCAAATGACAATCCCCTGTGGGAAGAATTAAGCAATTAAACTTAAACATCCAGAGCTTGTGCCACACCACACTGGCACTCAGTCATTTTACTTTATGGAAATGATGTGACCATGTAGTTCCGCGAAAGGTATGTTTATAAGATCAGTGAATAGTCTAAGCTATTTCTAGTAGCTACCCAAGCCATTATAATGCTACAGTACAAATGTAGACTTACACACATGAATAATATACATATACATAATGCAAAAAATGCTGAGTATTCTAAAATACTGCTGAAATACTAGATGTAAAAAAAATTGCCAAATGAAATATAAAAAGTATAAAAGTAAAAGACATAAATGTAAAATATTTATTAAATAATAATTGTAGCATGCTTATTGGGTGTGTTCATTTGCAACATCTTTTATTGCAGGGTTGTTGTTTGATTATTTTTTTTGCATTTTTCAAGGTGCTAAATACTGATGCTAGATGTTCTTTTGGTGCCTATTGCAAAATTTGAAAATGACTATATATAGGATAATGGTTTGTGCTATTTTTGGCTGTGAATGACTAATGTATTTGGCGGACACTCTATATATATCTATATACTGTGTCTATGTATATATGTGCATTTACAGGTTGAAAAGGTTAAATTAAAAATGGTTTCATATCCGATTGGTGGGGGGGCAATCAATAGGCCATAAATAGAATTCCTCTTTAAGGCTTTTTATTTATTGCAGATTTACTGTATATATATATAGTAGATGAGGTTGGATGAAGACATCAGTCCATCAAGTACAACCTATAACCCTACAGTCCCTACTGTGTTAATCCAGAGGAAGGCAAAAAACCCCATGAGGCTGATGCCAATTGCCCCATTTCAGGGGAAAATATTCCTTCCCGACTCCAATCTGACAGTCAGTATAAAACCCGGATCAACGTGTCCTTAACCGTGCGTGCCAACTTTGGCTCAAAAAACTGCAGCAAAATTTGCAAAAAAAAAAAAAAAACTGTGTTTGGGGGCCTTATTTTTGTCCATTAAAAAAAAATGAAGTAAATGAATAAAAGTGGGATCTAAATCAAATCAATATTTGGTGCGACCATCTTGTGAAGGAGGAGTCCTGGTAGTGATGATATGGTCCCCACTGAGCCCTGATCTCAACATCCTCCAGTCTGTCTAGGATTTCATAAAGAAACAGAAGGACTGATACAAGCCTACAGAAGATGCAAGTCTACAGAAGAACTAAGATGTTTAGAACAGCGTTCCTGTCCAGTTTATTCCAGTTTTCAGATTGTTGGTGTGAATGTTTCGACGTTGATCATTCGTGTTGTGGGGTGTAAGTACGTAAGACTATACAGGTCAATCTGTGAATAATAACAAGAACGTTTTCATCCTTGAAACTAATCTTGAATATAATGAAATAGCGGAATGGTATAAAGTTACATAACCTTAAGAATTATACACATAACACTAAGCAACACCTCTAAATATAACTATCAGTGTCTAATGTGAAAGCTCAGAAAACTAACAACTTAGGATCTTTAATTTTAGCATCGCATAATCACTAGAGATGAGCGAACACTAAAATGTTCGAGGTTCGAAATTCGATTCGAACAGCCGCTCAATGTTCGTGTGTTCGAACGGGTTTCGAACCCCATTATAGTCTATGGGAAACAGATACTCGTTAAGGGGGAAACCCAAATCCGTGTCTAGAGGGTCACCAAGTCCACTATGACAACCCAGGAAATGATGCCAACACCTCTGGAATGACACTGGGACAGCAGGGGAAGCATGTCTGGGGGCATCTAACACACCAAAGACCCTCTATTACCCCAACATCACAGCCTAACAACTACACACTTTACACACTCAATACCACCTCTCTGACAGTAGGAAAACACCTTGAAACATGTGTATTTGGCACTTGCAGTGAGGAGAGCTTGTCACCAGCAGTGAATTTGGCCCTTGTAGTAAGTTGAAGTTGGCACCAACATTTGTTTTGAAAATCAGGGTGGATTGAGCCTCTAACCAGCAGAGTTTGGGCAAATTCATGGTGGAGGGAGCCTCTAAAAACCCCAGTTTGGACCAATTCATGGTGGAGGGAGCCTCTAAAAACCCCAGTTTGGACCAATTCATGGTGGAGGGAGCCTCTAAACAGCCCAGTTTGGACCAATTCATGGTGGAGGGAGCCTCTAAAAACCCCAGTTTGGACCAATTCATGGTGGAGGGAGCCTCTAAACAGCCCAGTTTGGGCAAATTCATGGTGGAGGGAGCCTCTAAACAGCCCAGTTTGGACCAATTCATGATGGAGGGAGCCTCTAAACAGCCCAGTTTGGACCAATTCATGGTGGAGAGAGCCTCTAAAAACCCCAGTTTGGACCAATTCATGGTGGAGGGAGCCTCTAAACAGGCCAGTTTGGGCAAATTCATGGTGGAGGGAGCCTCTAAACAGGCCAGTTTGGGCAAATTCATGGTGGAGGGAGCCTCTAACCAGCCCAGTTTGGACCAATTCATGGTGGAGGGAGCCTCTAAAAACCCCAGTTTGGACCAATTCATGGTGGAGGGAGCCTCTAAACAGGCCAGTTTGGGCAAATTCATGGTGGAGGGAGCCTCTAAACAGGCCAGTTTGGGCAAATTCATGGTGGAGGGAGCCTCTAACCAGCCCAGTTTGGACCAATTCATGGTGGAGGGAGCCTCTAAAAACCCCAGTTTGGACCAATTCATGGAGGAGGGAGCCTCTAAAAACCCCAGTTTGGACCAATTCATGGTGGAGGGAGCCTCTAAAAACCCCAGTTTGGACCAATTCATGGTGGAGGGAGCCTCTAAAAACCCCAGTTTGGACCAATTCATGATGGAGGGAGCCTCTAAACAGCCCAGTTTGGACCAATTCATGGTGGAGAGAGCCTCTAAAAACCCCAGTTTGGACCAATTCATGGTGGAGGGAGCCTCTAAACAGGCCAGTTTGGGCAAATTCATGGTGGAGGGAGCCTCTAAAAACCCCAGTTTGGACCAATTCATGGTGGAGGGAGCCTCTAAACAGCCCAGTTTGGACCAATTCATGGTGGAGGGAGCCTCTAAAAATCCCAGTTTGGACCAATTCATGATGGAGGGAGCCTCTAAACAGCCCAGTTTGGACCAATTCATGGTGGAGAGAGCCTCTAAAAACCCCAGTTTGGACCAAGTGATGGTGGAGGGAGCCTCTAAACAGGCCAGTTTGGGCAAATTCATGGTGGAGGGAGCCTCTAAAAACCCCAGTTTGGACCAATTCATGGTGGAGGGAGCCTCTAAACAGCCCAGTTTGGACCAATTCATGGTGGAGGGAGCCTCTAAAAACCCCAGTTTGGACCAATTCATGGTGGAGGGAGCCTCTAAAAACCCCAGTTTGGACCAATTCATGATGGAGGGAGCCTCTAAACAGCCCAGTTTGGACCAATTCATGGTGGAGAGAGCCTCTAAAAACCCCAGTTTGGACCAATTCATGGTGGAGGGAGCCTCTAAACAGCCCAGTTTGGACCAATTCATGGTGGAGGGAGCCTCTAAAAACCCCAGTTTGGACCAATTCATGGTGGAGGGAGCCGCTAAACAGCCCAGTTTGGACCAATTCATGGTGGAGGGAGCCTCTAACCAGCAGAGTTGGTGGAAAGCAGGGTGGAGGGAGCCTCTAACCAGCAGAGTTGGGGGAAATCAGGGTGGAGGGAGCCTAGTATTAGCAGAATTGTGCAACGCTTATGGTGGATGAGTATGAGGATGCGGAGGAATTGGAGAGGTTGAGTACAGACATGGAGTTTCATGTTGGGGTGCTTTACACAGGTGGGCCCAAAAATGAAGGCTCTATCCAGTGGTGGTTCATTTTTATCAAAGTGAGCCGGTCGGCACTCTCAGCTGACAGACGGGTGCGCTTGTCAGTGATGATGCCACCGGCTGCACTGAACACCCTCTCAGATAGGACGCTGGCGGCAGGACAGGACAGCACCTCCAAGGCATATAGGGCAAGTTCAAGCCACAGGTCCAACTTCGACACCCAATACGTGTAGGGCGCAGAGGGGTCGGAGAGGACAGGGCTGTGGTCGGAAAGGTATTCCCGCAACATGCGCCTATACTTCTCACGCCTGGTGACACTAGGACCCTCCGTGGCGGCACTTTGGCGAGGGGGTGCCATCAAGGTGTCCCAGACCTTAGACAGTGTGCCCCTCGTTTGTGTGGACCGGTGAGAACTTGGTTGCCTACTGGAGGAACTGCCCTCCCTGCCGCCAACGTCACATGCTGGAAACATCTCCATCATATTCTGCACCAATTGCCTGTGGCAAGCATTGATGCGATTGGCCCTCCCCTCTACCAGAATAAAAGACGAGATGTTGTTTTTATACCGGGGGTCAAGGATAGCAAAGATCCAGTACTGGTTGTCCTCCATGATTTTGACAATACGCTTGTCGGTTGTAAAGCACCCCAACATGAACTCAGCCATGTCTGCCACAGTGTTAGTTGGCATGACTCCTCTGGCCCCACCGGAAAGTTCAATCTCCATTTCCTCCTCATCCTCCATGTCTACCCATCCGCGCTGCAACAATGGGACGATTCGAAGTTGCCCGGAAGCCTCCTGTATCACCATCACATCATCGGACAACTCTTCTTCCTCCTCCTCCTCCTCCTCCTCCTCCATTAAACGCAGTGAAGCGGACAGATGTGTGGACCTACTCTCCAGCTGTGACGGATCGGATGCTATCCCTAACTCCTCTGTGTGATCTGAGTTATCCCTGATGTCAATCAGGGATTCTCTCAGAACACACAAGAGCGGGATTGTAAGGCTCACCATCGCATCCTCAGAGCTCACCCTCCTTGTGGACTCCTCAAAGACCCGTAGGATGTCACAAAGGTCTCTCATCCATGGCCACTCATGGATGTGAAACTGAGGCAGCTGACTTAGTGGCACCCTAGGGTTTTGTAGCTGGTATTCCATCAAAGGTCTCTGCTGCTCAACCACTCTATTCAACATCTGAAACGTTGAGTTCCAGCGTGTGGGGACATCGCACAAAAGCCGGTGTTGTGGCACATGCAGGCGTTGCTGGAGAGATTTTAAGCTAGCAGCGGCTACTGTCGACTTGCGAAAGTGGGCGCACATGCACCACACTTTCACCAGTAGCTCTGGAACATTGGGGTAGCTCTTTAGGAAACGTTGCACCACTAGGTTGAAGACGTGGGCCAGGCATGGAACATGTTGGAGTCCGGCAAGCTCCAGAGCTGCTACCAGGTTCCGGCCGTTATCACAAACGACCATGCCTGGGCCCAGGTGCAGCGGCTCAAACCATATTGCCGTCTCATCGAGGAGGGCATCCCTCACCTCGGAGGCAGTGTGCTGTCTGTCCCCCAAGCTGATCAGCTTCAGCACAGCCTGCTGACGTCTACCAACGCCAGTGCTGCAACGTTTCCAACTCGTAGCTGGGGTCAATCTAACAGCGGAGGAGGAGACGGTGGCGGAGGAGGAGGCGGTGGCGGAGGAGGAGGCGGTAGAGGAGGAGGAGGAGGGGGGTGTTCTTCTCGTGTCCCTGCCAGGAATGTTAGGCGGGGAGACGAGGTACACCGGGCCAGTTTGGGAAGCAGTCCCAGCCTCAACTACATTCACCCAGTGTGCCGTCAGTGAAATGTAGCGTCCCTGTCCGCATGCACTTGTCCACGCGTCGGTGGTCAAGTGGACCTTTGTGCAAAGCGCGGAACTAAGGGCCCGCCTGATGTTGAGTGACACGTGCTGGTGCAAGGCGGGGACGGCACACCGGGAGAAGTAGTGACGGCTAGGGACGGCATAGTGAGGTGCCGCAGTTGCCATCAGGTCCAGGAAGGCGGGAGTTTCAACAAGCCGGAACGCCAACATCTCCTGGGCCAGCAGTTTAGCGATGTTGGCGTTCAAGGCTTGCGCGTGTGGGTGGTTAGCAGTGTATTTCTGCCGCCGCTCCAATGTCTGAGAGATGGTGGGTTGTTGTAAAGAAGCGCCTGATGGTGCCTTTGATGGTGCAGGAGAAGGAGATAAGACAGGAACAGGGGAGGATGAGGGAGAAGTCAACAAAGTGGCGGAGGCAGATGAAGTGGTGTCCTGGCTCGTCCTCTGGAGTGCATCGCCAGCACAGTCAGCAGTGGCAGAGGCAGAGGCAGTGGCAGAGGCAGTGGCAGTGGCGTGAACGGCAGGCGGCCTTTGTCCTGCCGTTGCTGCCTGCCACTGATTCCAGTGCTTGGATTCCAAATGACGGCGCATTGAAGTGGTGGACAGGTTGCTCTTCTCAGAGCCCCTAATCAATTTCGAGAGGCAAATTGTGCAGACAACACTATATCTGTCCTCGGCGCATTCCT
Organism: Leptodactylus fuscus; assembly: GCF_031893055.1. Classification (NCBI taxonomy): domain Eukaryota; kingdom Metazoa; phylum Chordata; class Amphibia; order Anura; family Leptodactylidae; genus Leptodactylus; species Leptodactylus fuscus. Next base: position 53,428,547 of record NC_134268.1, read on the forward strand.
TGAAAAAACTCCACACCTTCGAGAAACGTGCCCTCGAGGTGGGAGTTTTTCGGGGCTGGGTACGAACTGGAACATCTTGGGAGATTCCGGGTGTGGCCTGGCTTCGCCTAAGCTGCTGACCTCTGCCTCTGCCTCTAGCTACCCTTTTTGGTGCTGCACTTGCCTCAACATCCACACTACTTTCCCCGCTTGACATCCCCCCTGTCCAGGTCGGGTCAGTGTCCTCATCATCCACCACTTCCTCTTCCAACTCCTGTCTCATCTCCTCCTCCCGCACAATGCGCCGGTCAACTGGATGCCCTGACGGCAACTGCGTCACATCATCGTCAATGAGGGTGGGTTGCTGGTCATCCACCACCAAATCGAACGGAGATGGAGGAGACTCTAGTGTTTGAGCATCTGGACACAGATGCTCCTCTGTTAGGTTCGTGGAATCGTGACGTGGAGAGGCAGGTTGAGGGACAATGAAAGGAGCGGAGAACAGCTCTGGGGAGCAGGGACATTTGGGGTTATTGTTCTGTGAAGCTTGGGAATTTTGGGAGGAAGGAGGACAAGACTGTTGGGTAATAGGAGGAGAGGAGGCAGAGTCTGACTGGCTGCTGGACAATGTGCTGTAAGCGTTCTCTGACAGCCATTGCAAGACCTGTTCCTGGTTCTCGGGCCTACTAAGGTTTGTACCCTGCAGTTTAGTTAATGTGGCGAGCAACCCTGGCACTGTGGAGTGGCGCAATGCTTGCTGCCCCACAGGAGTAGGCACGGGACGCCCTGTGGCTTCACTGCTACCTTGCTCCCCAGAACCATTCCCCCGACCTCGCCCACGGCCTCGTCCACGTCCCTTTCCGGGAGCCTTGCGCATTTTGAATTCCCAGTTAGAAATTGGCACTATATACCAGTAGCAAAAATTGTGGGTGCACGTAACCCCAATATATTCTTTGAATTACCAGTCAGACAATGGCACTGTATACCAGTAGTAAAAATTGTGGGTGCACGTAACCCCAATATATTCTTTGAATTCCCAGTCAGAAACTGGCACTGTATACCAGTAGTAAAAACTGTGGGTGCACGTAACCCCAATATATTCTTTGAATTCCCAGTCAGACAATGGCACTATATACCAGTAGCAAGAAATGAGGGTATTTATAACCCCAATATATTCTTTGAATTCCCAGTCAGACAATGGCACTGTATACCAGTAGTAAAAATTGTGGGTGCACGTAACCCCAATATATTCTTTGAATTACCAGTCAGAAACTGGCACTATATGGCAGTAGCAAGAAATGAGGGTATTTGTAACCCCAATATATTCTTTGAATTCCCAGTCAGAAACTGGCACTGTATACCAGTAGTAAAAATTGTGGGTGCACGTAACCCCAATATATTCTTTGAATTCCCAGTCAGACAATGGCACTATATACCAGTAGTAAAAATTGTGGGTGCACGTAACCCCAATATATTCTTTGAATTCCCAGTCAGAAACTGGCACTGTATACCAGTAGTAAAAATTGTGGGTGCACGTAACCCCAATATATTCTTTGAATTCCCAGTCAGACAATGGCACTATATACCAGTAGCAAGAAATGAGGGTATTTATAACCCCAATATATTCTTTGAATTCCCAGTCAGACAATGGCACTGTATACCAGTAGTAAAAATTGTGGGTGCACGTAACCACAATATATTCTTTGAATTACCAGTCAGAAACTGGCACTATATGGCAGTAGCAAGAAATGAGGGTATTTATAACCCCAATATATTCTTTGAATTCCCAGTCAGACAATGGCACTGTATACCAGTAGTAAAAATTGTGGGTGCACGTAATCCCAATATATTCTTTGAATTACCAGTCAGAAACTGGCACTATATGGCAGTAGCAAGAAATGAGGGTATTTGTAACCCCAATATATTCTTTGAATTCCCAGTCAGAAACTGGCACTGTATACCAGTAGTAAAAATTGTGGGTGCACGTAACCCCAATATATTCTTTGAATTCCCAGTCAGACAATGGCACTATATACCAGTAGTAAAAATTGTGGGTGCACGTAACCCCAATATATTCTTTGAATTCCCAGTCAGAAACTGGCACTGTATACCAGTAGTAAAAATTGTGGGTGCACGTAACCCCAATATATTCTTTGAATTCCCAGTCAGACAATGGCACTATATACCAGTAGCAAGAAATGAGGGTATTTATAACCCCAATATATTCTTTGAATTCCCAGTCAGACAATGGCACTATATACCAGTAGTAAAAATTGTGGGTGCACGTAACCCCAATATATTCTTTGAATTACCAGTCAGAAACTGGCACTATATGGCAGTAGCAAGAAATGAGGGTATTTGTAACCCCAATATATTCTTTGAATTCCCAGTCAGAAACTGGCATTGTATACCAGTAGTAAAAATTGTGGGTGCACGTAACCCCAATATATTCTTTGAATTCCCAGTCAGACAATGGCACTATATACCAGTAGTAAAAGTTGTGGGTGCACGTAACCCCAATATATTCTTTGAATTCCCAGTCAGAAACTGGCACTGTATACCAGTAGTAAAAATTGTGGGTGCACGTAACCCCAATATATTCTTTGAATTCCCAGTCAGACAATGGCACTATATACCAGTAGCAAGAAATGAGAGTATTTATAACCCCAATATATTCTTTGAATTCCCAGTCAGACAATGGCACTGTATACCAGTAGTAAAAATTGTGGGTGCACGTAACCCCAATATATTCTTTGAATTACCAGTCAGAAACTGGCACTATATGGCAGTAGCAAGAAATGAGGGTATTTGTAACCCCAATATATTCTTTGAATTCCCAGTCAGAAACTGGCACTGTATACCAGTAGTAAAAATTGTGGGTGCACGTAACCCCAATATATTCTTTGAATTCCCAGTCAGACAATGGCACTATATACCAGTAGTAAAAATTGTGGGTGCACGTAACCCCAATATATTCTTTGAATTCCCAGTCAGAAACTGGCACTGTATACCAGTAGTAAAAATTGTGGGTGCACGTAACCCCAATATATTCTTTGAATTCCCAGTCAGACAATGGCACTATATACCAGTAGCAAGAAATGAGGGTATTTATAACCCCAATATATTCTTTGAATTCCCAGTCAGACAATGGCACTGTATACCAGTAGTAAAAATTGTGGGTGCACGTAACCCCAATATATTCTTTGAATTACCAGTCAGAAACTGGCACTATATGGCAGTAGCAAGAAATGAGGGTATTTGTAACCCCAATATATTCTTTGAATTCCCAGTCAGAAACTGGCACTGTATACCAGTAGTAAAAATTGTGGGTGCACGTAACCCCAATATATTCTTTGAATTCCCAGTCAGACAATGGCACTATATACCAGTAGTAAAAATTGTGGGTGCACGTAACCCCAATATATTCTTTGAATTCCCAGTCAGAAACTGGCACTGTATACCAGTAGTAAAAATTGTGGGTGCACGTAACCCCAATATATTCTTTGAATTCCCAGTCAGACAATGGCACTATATACCAGTAGCAAGAAATGAGGGTATTTATAACCCCAATATATTCTTTGAATTCCCAGTCAGACAATGGCACTGTATACCAGTAGTAAAAATTGTGGGTGCACGTAACCCCAATATATTCTTTGAATTACCAGTCAGAAACTGGCACTATATGGCAGTAGCAAGAAATGAGGGTATTTGTAACCCCAATATATTCTTTGAATTCCCAGTCAGAAACTGGCACTGTATACCAGTAGTAAAAATTGTGGGTGCACGTAACCCCAATATATTCTTTGAATTCCCAGTCAGACAATGGCACTATATACCAGTAGCAAGAAATGAGGGTATTTATAACCCCAATATATTCTTTGAATTCCCAGTCAGACAATGGCACTGTATACCAGTAGTAAAAATTGTGGGTGCACGTAACCCCAATATATTCTTTGAATTCCCAGTCAGACAATGGCACTATATACCAGTAGCAAGAAATGAGGGTATTTATAACCCCAATATATTCTTTGAATTCCCAGTCAGACAATGGCACTGTATACCAGTAGTAAAAATTGTGGGTGCACGTAACCCCAATATATTCTTTGAATTCCCAGTCAGACAATGGCACTGTATACCAGTAGTAAAAATTGTGGGTGCACGTAACCCCAATATATTCTTTGAATTCCCAGTCAGACAATGGCACTATATACCAGTAGCAAAAATTGTGGGTGTATATAGCCCCAATTCTATTGCTAGGGGACTTGCAGGGTATTTCTGAGGTGAAGGTGGGGGGGCACACCGTTGGAACGGTGATTTGGGGTGTATATATGGGGTATACGGGAATACACTGTCAGTGTGTTCCATTCAGGATCCTGGGAAAGCTGGGTTGCGGCGATTGAGCCCGTCAGTGCCACGTTACACTGACAAGCTTCTCCCTGGAATTGAAGTTATATGTAAGCCCAATATATTCTTTGAATTCCCAGTGAGACAATGGCACTATATGGCAGTAGCAAAAATAGTGGGTGTATATAGCCCCAATTCTATTGCTAGGGGACTTGCAGGGTATTTCTGGGGTGAAGGTGGGGGGGCACACCGTTGGAACGGGTATCGGGGGTATATATCGGGTATACGGGAATACACTGACAGTGTATTCCATTCAGGATCCTGGGAAAGCTGGGTTGCGGCGATTGAGCCCGTCAGTGCCACGTTACACTGACAAGCTTCTCCCTGGAATTTAGCTCTTACAAGAGCTGTTGTGGTTGTCTTCTCCTTCCTATCTAGCCTGTCCCTGCCTACCCAGAATCTAAGCCCTAGCTAGCTGGACGGAAACCTCCGTCCTCGGTGAATTGCAAGCTCAGAATGACGCGAACCTGGGCGGCGCTGTTCTTTTAAATTAGAGGTCACATGTTTTCGGCAGCCAATGGGTTTTGCCTACTTTTCTCAACGTCACCGGTGTCGTAGTTCCTGTCCCACCTACCCTGCGCTGTTATTGGAGCAAAAAAGGTGCCAGGGAAGGTGGGAGGGGAATCGAGTAATGGCGCACTTTACCACGCGGTGTTCGATTCGATTCGAACATGCCGAACAGCCTAATATCCGATCGAACATGAGTTCGATAGAACACTGTTCGCTCATCTCTAATAATCACATATCTTATATCTGTTAAGCACAGGACTGGGAATGGTGAGCAGCTATACAAGCTGGAGTCCGGGGTTGTATACTGTGCGTTCTGTTCTTATTCTGCCGCCAGTGTTCCCATTTCTTAATTTATTTAAGTGTTCTTGACATTGCCTCCTTTCTTGATTTCACCTTCCCCATTACATTACAATAGAACCTTATCTCCGCTCATTTTATTTTCTAATATCATACCGACTCATTCAGACCTTGGGTCGGCCTTGACTTTACTCTTTGCCTTGTCTTGTGTATTTGTTGTCTTGAAATGATAACTTATTTATTGTCCTTTACTGAAAGCGAGCTCAATTAGCATTATCCAAAAATAAGTCTCAGTTCACACAGATGACCTTTGATGCGCATACCGATAAAATGTCCTGATGAATACACTAAACGTTTATATAGCTCGGCCCATACAGCTGCACACATTGCCCATCGATATCATTTATGCATTAGATATGGTAGACAGCTTAGTAACACATTCTGCAGTTCATTATGATATATTATTTTTGTGACTAGCCATAAGAAGTTATAGCTATGAAATCTATACGAAGGTTTATCTCTATGATGGCTACTGACTGTAGCGATGGGGGAAGATGAGAAAGCAGCGGACATATTAGGGAGCTGTAGGCTGAGAGGTGAAGAGTCCTCTGTTCTAGACATCAGTATTTTATACAGTATATGTTAGGTGGGCAGGGGTAGACTTGGCATTTCTGGGACACTAAACAAAATTATGCCGGGGGGCAACGAAAAATTGTAGCCCCATTAGTTCCCTTTATTGTTCTCCCCACACCTTAGTTGTTCCCCATACACAATATACTACCCTTAGTAGGGTATAAGCTGTAAGGTCTTGGCACTGCCATCATAGAGTGGCTTCAAGTGCTGATACCTGTTATATCCAGATACTGACAGTATCAGGATAGCATATGCAGGAGCATATTGGGCTATAGAGGACCCAAGAGTGAGCAGCGATGGGTATTAGATTTTTTTGGCCATTACCTACTGAAATAATTCAATACGTAACACAGGCAAATAAAGAAATAAAAAAACAACCACTGATTGGAATATGGTCAGCTGGTGGTACCAGAGGTCCCCGGTACCCATGCAGTTGCTTGGGTTAAATGGTGGGTAACAACACCCCTTTAAGTGAGATACCCCATACAGAATATATATTGGAAACAGAAGCTTTACGTTACACAAATGACTACTGAATCTGAAATACGTACAGTTCTGATCAGTATAGTGTGAACAATACAAGTAGATCCTTACGATGATTTTGGAGGCCCTAAGTGGTTTTCTCAATTGTTTCGACAGTGGGAAAAGTAGGTAAATCTAAAATAAGAACATAAAATAATGTATTTGTATAGTTAGCACATGTGTCTTGCCTTTGGACTGCTGTTACCTCATTTCCTAGTAAATCCTTACTGTATAGCTCAGTAACCTCACAAGATGACTCTTCTCCCGTTTTCTCTACTTCAATGTTTTGTGGGGTTTTTTGTATGATATCTTCCTCCATTATGCTTGTGCTAAGTTTAGAGCATTTGTCATCCTCTACATGTCAGCATCCATGGTTGTTTTTCCTTTATGCGAGAGGAGTTTGGTTTTAATGGAAATTCTTAATTTGATGGACACTTTTATATTTTTTCTTTCATTCCCAACTTGCAATTCCATTATTGTAACTATTTTAGGTGTTTGTTACAAGATGTAAGAAGTCGACATGATGAAATAGTTACATGCAGCTATACAGTAAAGAAAGATTAAAAAGGAAAAAAAAATCTGTTAACTTTTGTCATAAGCAAAATCTTTTTAATCAATAATTTGGTCAGTATTTCTCTTCAGTGTTTGTAAGCTAAACAAAAGACCACACAGAGATAAGATATAACAGAAAGATTTCCACCTGTTCTGTGCCATTGGCCTGCTTCTGGTTTTGATTTACGAACACTGATACCAAACACTGACCAAAATACAGATTTGTGAATAAAGTCTGCCATCAGGCTCATATATACCTATAATATAAGGATATACAATACATAACAAAAAAAACATTTTAAAAACACTGTAGGAATATAACAGTACTAAAGTACTCTTAATCTCAACACTCAAATATATGGGGGATCTGTGAAAACGTGTGCAAGACAAGCATGAAAAATAGTCATAATTAGGGTTGAGCGATCGAGATCAAAAAGATTGGATTCCGATCGGCGATCGAGTAAATTTCACTATCGCAATCGGAAATCCGATCCGGATCTTTTCCAGCAGGATCGAGGTTGGAGTTATCTCAACATCGGCTCAACCCTAAAAGTGACTTTTCCCATAGAAAAGCATTGATTAGGGTTGAGGATCGGGATCGAAAAATTTCACGATCGGGATCGAGATCGGCTGGAAAATGATCGGAAATCGGATTTTAAAATCGATCTTAAAATCTCAAGATCGGCTCAACCCTAGTCATAATTCATAGCCATTATGGTTGTCTGAATGTAGCCTTAGTCGTATTCTAAACAAAATAGGACACGTAATGATTTGACATCAAGTGCACTGAAGATGGTGCAGCAGAAAATACAGGCTGGCCTGAAATTCCAGTATATACTTACTGCTCACCCGTAATGTATGGAAGTGTCTGTATGCGGAGAAGTCATGTATTCCATTAAGGAATAAGTCACAGTTTCAATGGTATCTGACACAAAGTGACACGTTTTTGGTATGTAGAGGAGCAGAAACAGCTGTAATGTATGAAGTAATGTAATATTTACTTATAGCTAGAGATGAGCGAATACTATTCAAAACGGCAGTTTCGAATAGCACTCTCCAATAGGAATAAATTGACGCAGCCGGTGCGCAGCCAGCGCCGGCGTCCGGCCGCTTAACCCCCTGTGCGCCGGTCGCTCCCATTCATATCCTGCTGTTTCGAATAGTTTCCGTTCATCTCTACTTATAACCATACGCTATTGCAGATAGCAATAGCAATGGTATTTTATTATAAGATCATTGCATTATAGTAAGGAACAAGGTCCCTAAAATGATACCAGATGTGTACTGGAGTTGCGGAAGTCCTATCTGGGAAGTCTGGAATAAAAAAGAAAGTTATTAGAGGGAGAGGCTCAGAGGCGTAACTTGAGGTTGCTGCTTGAGGGGGCAGAGTCGCACTGTGGCCCAGGAGCCTTAGGGGGCCCATTGGGACTGGCATCAGTATTTAGATTGCAGCTTCCAGCTTGCCCATGAGCCAAGGAGACCCACAGATTCTCCTATAACCACACTAAGGTGGATTAAACTCCTTAGCACTGGTAACCATCACTATCAAGAATTCGCTGTAGGGATAAGGTAGGGGGCCTTGGACAAAAGATTGCACCAGAGCCCACAAGACTTTAGTTACACCAATGGAGAGAAGAGTAGCTGGTTGGAAGCAATGCCAGACCTCTTTGGAGAATGTCATTAGGATGGTGTGAGACTGGACCCTAAAGGGTTCACCTAGACCAAAGGGCTAGGGAGGATCGGAAAAAGTCATAGTCTATCAACCTCAGTCCATCTGTTGTGAACTTACAGGGTAGCTCAGGATGTCACATTGTGAAGAAGTGGATCATTATAATACAGGGTATTATACTGAATGGTCCACCTTTTTGAGGTTCTTACAGTAAGAACAGACTTAAGAATATGGTGATATTTGGAGATCATAACATTAGTAATGGTAGATTGTATAACATTAGCAGGTACCAGTTAATATGTAAAGGCTAGGGAGTGATTATAGGGTGACATCACTGATGTCTTTGGGGAGGGGAGAGGAAACACATCCTCATCTGTAATATAGCGCCAGTTCTGTTAGGGAGCGTTCACACTACCGTCGGTGTCCGACAGCTAGTGTCCGCTGCTAATGTCCGTTCAAAATCTTGTGCGGACAGCAAAACCCGACATGTAGGTTTTTGCTGTCCACTTGAAAAGTCGGACATCTTTGGAAACAGACAGTTAAGGAGAGGCACAGACTGTAAAAGAATGCACCCGATGTCCATTTAAATCAATGCAATATGGGTACTTTGCAGTCAGCCGGTTACTTCGATATTTTTTTACTTCGATATTTTTGGACTTGATCATGACAACATCTCATGTTAGATATATAGAGGTGTCACATAATAATATTACATAGGGTCAGCCATTGCTAATATGACCATTATAACATAAGGGTCAAGAGAGATGAGAGGTTTAGAATTATTACAGTAACTAATAGGTAAAATACTTGAAACGCCCTAAAGTCTAGTAGATTCTATAGTTTCTAAGTAATATACTACCCTATTGCAGGCTGTTTAAGGGCAGCATGATATAAGGACATCTCTGCTGTTAGATATCACCAACTGACCACAAAATAATACGCCGTTTGGGTAAAAGGGTTTTCACAATTACAGTATTGAGTGCCGGTCACTGGGGAATGACTTTCGGCTGTTTGGAGGAGCCATGGTGCTCTTTGTTTTCATGAACCTGCGGTATATATATATATATATATATATATATATATATATATATATATATATATATATATATGTATACATGCGTGGCCATTCAGAGGTGTGTTTATTAGTGCCACATTTCAGACTCTTTTATTACTAGCACTACTGAATCTTGCTCTTTTAATCAGAAACAGAGCTCAGTAAATAGTGCCTAATGTTTATTGCGTTTAACTGGATGTATACTGTGCTGAGGGTACGCCAGGAACCGATTATCATAATTATACCTGTTTCTATGGAAACCCTCAAGTCTATCAGTTTTGATTCATTATATTGTTATACCTTCTAGCACTTTCTAATTATTAAGTGCCCACATAAAAGTCTCAGTTACTGCTGTTACTATAGAAATGAGCTCAGTATAGAAAACTCAATCTTTAACTGTTAAGCGCTCGACTGACATGATAGCTGGTGTCTCACAGTAATAGGTGGCAAGAATCCAAAATGTGCAATGATTTCATGGTTGATACATGATATCTATATTTCAAAGAAAATGAATCAATGTTTATGCATAGATATGACATGGATGGATGGATGGATAGATAAGATATAGATAGATAGATAGATAGATAGATAGATAGATAGATAGATAAGAGATAGATAGATAGATAGATAGATAAGAGATAGATAGATAGATAGATAGATAAGAGATAGATAGATAGATAGATAGATAGATAGATAGATAAGAGATAGATAGATAGATAGATAGATAAGAGATAGATAGATAGATAGATAGATAGATAGATAGATAGATAAGAGATAGATAGATAGATAAGAGATAGATAGATAGATAGATAGATAGATAGATAGATAGATAAGAGATAGATAGATAGATAGATAGATAGATAGATAGATAGATAGATAAGAGATAGATAGATAGATAGATAGATAGATAGATAAGAGATAGATAGATAGATAGATAGATAAGAGATAGATAGATAGATAGATAGATAGATAAGAGATAGATAGATAGATAGATAGATAGATAAGAGATAGATAGATAGATAGATAGATAGATAGATAAGAGATAGATAGATAGATAAGAGATAGATAGATAGATAGATAGATAGATAGATAGATAGATAAGAGATAGATAGATAGATAGATAGATAGATAGATAGATAAGAGATAGATAGTTGGATAGATAGATAGATCAAGCTGATATGGCAGTAATACAAACACAAAAATAACTTTTCCATTCGAATAGCGAGTGGTACTCGATCGAGTACAAGTATTTCAGATACCATAGTATTCGATCGAATACCTACTCGATCGAGTACTACTCGCTCATCTCTAATGATCACTCAGTTATATGAAGAACCTCAAATTTATATGTATAAATAGTAGCTAATATCAGCAAATTTATGTGTATTTAACTAATAGCAGCAATGGATTTGTCTTGGAGCTGTTTACTGAAAGGAAATGTGTGGTTCTGTCCTGTAACCCTGAGTCCGGGGAGACAATATTGCTACTGTTTTGTTCATGTGGCTGGAAGTAAGCCACACGTATAGTTAGGTTAACATTGCTGTTTCGTTAGTTGCTCAGACAAGCAGGTTCTTTTATTTTGTTTTTGCCTGAAGATAAAGGGATTCTACCATTAAAATCAAATTTTTTTCTCCCTAACATGTAGGAATAGCCTTAAGAAAGGCTATTCTTCTCCTACCTTTAGATGTCTTCTCCGCGCCGTTGTTCAGTAGAAGTGCTGGTTTTCATCGGTATGCAAATGAGTTAGCTCGCAGCACTGGAGGTGGTCCCTAGCGCTCAAACAGCACTGGGGGTGTCCTCAGTGCTGCTAGAGAACTTTCCAGCACTGCCTCCATCTTTGTCAGGAACAGCCTCTTCACGCGTCTTCTTCCGGCGCTGCTGGCCAAACTTCTAGGCCTCGGGCAGAACCGATTGCGCATTCCCGCGGCCACAAGAAAAATGGCTGCTTACATAGTAAAGAATGGATGGATGGATGGATAGATATGATGATAGATAGATAGATAGATAGATAGATAGATAGATAGATAGATAGATATGATAGATGGATGGATGGATGGATAGATAGATAGATAGATAGATAGATAGATAGATAGATAGATAGATAGATAGATAGATAGATAGATATGGATGGATAGATGATAGATAAATAGATGGATAGATAAATAGATGGATAGATAGTTAGATTTAAAACTTTTAATAAAAGGAAATAGAATAAGTAACAAATAATTTCTTGGAGAAGAAGGTTGTGTGAGATACGGCTTGACAAACCCGACATTACTTTAGGTGAGATTCCTTCGAGTATGTAGACATGGGCACATTTTCTGCCTGATCTGGAGCGGATTAGATTCTGAACTGTACAAATTATCATCAATTCTGTCAGAAACAAATCAAGTAAAATAATAATTCCCTAAACTGCCAACTCAGGTTAAACTATTGATTTATTACTGTGAAGTATTGAGATTAATTCTAGTATTCTACTCATCCAGACAACTTCTCAAAAGTCACAAATAGTTATTACAAGAATATATCAGCTTACTTGTAGATGGTAGGACTATTGTCCGCAAAGAGAACACCCAGGGATCTGGGGCACTGGTTTTTAGGCCTAGTCCACTAAATCCCCAAGGGAGCCCCTTTTTCATCTGTGTTTGGGAGGCAGATAAAGCTGAATCCTGTGAACATGCAGGGAGCCTAGAGTCATTCTGTAGACTTTGAATATTCCCTCATCTATATCACATAATATCATCAAAAGAGTCAGAAAATCATGTGCACAAAGGACAAGGCCGATGGTCAATATTGGGTGGTACTGTCGTGAAAACAGTACTGTAAATCACTGCATGTGCTCAGGAACACTTCCAGAAATCACAGTCTGTGAACAGAGTTCACAGTATAATCCAGAAGTTCAAGTTAAAACTGTGTCATGTAAAGAAAAAGTCATATACTAACAGAATCCAAAAACGCCGCTGTCTTCTCTGCGCCAAAGTTCCTTTAACATGTATTGTGGCAATATGGAAAACTTTTCTGTGGTCAGATGAAATTCTTTATGGACACCACAAACACCATGTCCTATGGACTCAGAGAGGAACCAACCAGCTTGTTATTAGTGAACAGTTCTAAAGTCTGACTTTCTGATTTACATCAGTGCCTATGGCATGGGCAGGTAAATATCTTGAATAGCACTATTAATGCTGAGCACTATATAGAGGTTTTAGAACAATTTTCACTTATACTCCCATGCAGACAATGTCTCTTTCAGGGAAGACCTTGCATATTTCAGTAAGACTATGCTAAACCATATACTGCATCCATCATAACAACATGGCTTTGCAGAAGAAGAGTCCAAGTGCGGAACTGACTTTTTACCAATAGAAAACATTTGACACTTTATGAAATGTAAAATCTGGCAAAAGGGACCAGCTAGAATTCTACATCAGACAAGAATGGGACAACTTTCCTCCAGAACTCCAGCAATTGGTCTCCTCACTTACCAGATGTTTACAGACTGATGTGAAAAGAAGGGACACAGTAGTAGACATGGCCCTGTCCCAACCTTTTTGAGACTTGTTTCTGCCATCAATTTCTATTTGAGTTAATTATTTCAAGTAAAATGGAAACATTGCCAACTTTCATCTTCTGATATGTGTTCTATGTTCTATTGTGAGTAAATTCTGGTTATATGATTTATGAATAGATGATTTGCAATCTTGTTTTCTTTACTTTTTACACAAAGTCCCAACTGTTTTGGAATTTGGCTTCTAACATTAAATCTAGAATTCTTCTCTTATAAGGAAGTTCTGACATTTCTGTTGCATGTGAAGTGTGTGAGTCAATTATGGGGTTGATCAATATGCTGGTTGACAATATGCTGAGCCTTCTGAAATAATGCACATAGCTCTGTAAATTGAAGATAATTCAACAATTCCTATTAAGATGTCTATTTTTCATTTTTTCATATCAACTGTGTGTATGAAAAATACATATCTATGAAATATACATTTGAGAAACTCATAAGTATTCAAAAAAAGAATTGTGAAACTCGACTGTAGATTGTTCCAAATATCTTTTTTTTTATTCTTTTGCTTAGTTTTGCGCACTGCAGTTGTTACATAGAAAGTAGTGTATGCAAGTCAAAGACTATAATACAAAAAAAATCAGATGTACTGTGTATTGGCATTTGTCTTTGGTCAAAATAATATTGGGAAAATATGGAAATATGTATGTTGTACATGTTTGGTAGACCAATGACACTTGGAAGTGTTGTTCAGTCTAATATAAATGAGGTTTGGTCACTGTGTAATGTAAAGTCATACAACCTTTTAATATACCCTTGTCCTTTTATAGTCCCATGCTGGACAATTGTATTATGTATTAACCCTGTATGACAGGGCACTCTAATGTAAAATGAACAATGCACTCATCACTTACTTGGTACTCACTTCATTCCGATAAAAAAAAACAACTGGTTGTGTGATCTGAAGTCACTTTATCGATATTACAGGTTACGGGTGCTAAGGGGATTCATCTTAGTATGGTTAGGGTAATCTGTGGGTCTCTTTGGCTTATGGGCCAGATGGAAGCTGCAATCTCAATACTGATGCCAGTGCTTATGGGCCCCCTAAGGCTCCTGGGCTTTGGAGTGACTGCACTCCCTCAAGTTACACCCATGGTCAGTGCGATCACATGATTAGCTGGGGGAACCAATCAGAGGCTGAATAGAGTGAATGACGCATGAGTGTACTACAGAGCTGAGACAGAATATATACAGCCAGAAAGGGGCTTTAAGTGTCTTGATGTTATAGCTTTTTCAAGATCCCTTATTACTGCTGCTTATTTCAGCTTACACATCCCATAGAGAATGCAAAGGTTAATCTGCTCATTTGCTTCTAATTCTGGCGGTTTGAACGAGGGAACAGGTCTTAGTCAAGGGACAGGGCTACATCATCTGTATGTCTTACAAGGCCCAGAGGATGCAGGGAGGCCTGCTATTGCTGCCAGTTGTCTTACAGCCAGTCACAAAACAGCAAGTAAAAGAAGGGAGATGTGCTTAATTGTGATCCATGATGATCAAATAGGATCATAGATAAGGAGGAGATTAATGAAGATTAATGAAGCACCACCGGGCCCCGTCTCCCCCTTGTTTCTTTAATAAACTTGCATTACATGGGTAATGTAATGGGTAAATCTAATCCATTACCCTAGTGCCATATACCCAGTGACGAAACTAGGAATGGCGGGGCCTGGCGTGGCGTGGTGAACTTTTGACATGCCCCCCCCCCCCCGACCGATGCCGAAGACCTCAACCGACCCCCTCCTATGCATTCCTGCGCGTTCTATTATCCCCCATAGTGGCCCCTGCACACAGTATTATCCCCCATAGTGGCCCCTGCACACAGTATTATCCCCCATAGTGGCCCCTGCACACAGTATTATCCCCCATAGTGGCCCCTGTACACAGTATTATCCCCCGTAGTGAGCCCGGCACACAGTATTATCCCCCTCCTATGCATTCCTGAGCGTTCTATTATCCCCCATAGTGGCCCCTGCACACAGTATTATCCCCCATAGTGGACCCTGCACACAGTATTATCCCCAATAGTGGCTCCTGCACACAGTATTATCCCCAATAGTGGCCCCTGCAAACAGTATTATCCCCAATAGTGGCCCCTGCACACAGTATTATCCCCCGTAGTGACCCCTGCACACAGTATTATCCCCCATAGTGACCCCTGCACACAGTATTATGCCTCATAGTGGCCCCTGCACACAGTATTATGCCTCATAGTGGCCCCTGCACACAGTATTATCCCCCATAGTGGACCCTGCACACAGTATTATCCCCCATAGTGGCCCCTGCAGACAGTATTATCCCCCATAGTGGCTCCTGCACACAGTATTATCCCCCATAGTGGCCCCTGCAGACAGTATTATCCCCCATAGTGGCTCCTGCACACAGTATTATCCCCCATAGTGGACCCTGCACACAGTATTATCCCCCATAGTGGCCCCTGCAGACAGTATTATCCCCCATAGTGTCCCCTGCACACAGTATTATGTCCCACTGTGGACACCCATAAACAATTATTATACTCTGGGGTGTTTTCAGACCCCAGAGTATAATAATTGGAGACCCGGGGGAATAAAAGCATAAAAAACTACTGTTTCTTAATAGAGATGAGCGAACACTGTTCAGATCAGCCGATCCGAACAGCACGCTCCCATAGAAATGAATGGAAGCACCTGTGACGCTGACTTTGCTGGCGGCCGGCCGGCGTCACAGGTGCTTCCATTCATTTCTATGGTAGCGTGCTGTTCGGATCGGCTGATCCAAACAGTGTTCACTCATCTCTATTTCTTACCTATCCCCTGGCTCCTACGCTGTCGGCCTCTGCTTCCGTTCTTCTTCAATGACGTCAGACGTCACATGACCCGGGACACAGGCCGGGTTCATGTGACGTCAGAGACGTCAGAAAGGACATCAGGAAGGAGGCCTGGCAGGATCGTGGAGAGGTAAGTAACAGTGTTTTTTATGTTTCTTACCTCTCCCGGTCCGCCAATCATTATACTCGGGGGTGCGAAAAGACCCCCGAGTATGATAGCCTGCGGTAGCGGCTGTCACCGGGCCTCTAATGTCCTGGGCCCTGTGGCAGCTGCCTCTGCTGCTATGGTGGTAGTTACGCCACTGCATATACCCCAGATATTAATGTTTCTGGCTAATGTTAGTCGGTTGTATCTTTATTCCACAACTTATATAGCACAGAGAATGCCATATGAGGACATTACGTTGTAGGGAGAAGCCCAGCCATGGTGGTCCCATACCACTGCCAATCTGGTGAGAACCACCTGTGCAGTTTTCCCCTACATTAAACACAGGACCTGCATTGCTATCATATGACAAGTGAGAAAAGTGGCCCAAAGGTCATAAAATGGGTTAAACAAATGCTAGGCCCTTCTGTCCTTCAATTGCTAAAATCCTAAATGTCGGCTTAGATAATTGTTACATGGTGCCTCTGTCCTATGTACAACATTGTTTTAAAGGGTCTTGTTTGTGCAAGTTTTTATTTTTACTAAAACTCATAATCTATGCTTTGTGTTTTATCCATTAAAGATTTAAAGAATGTAATTCCTACAATGTAGATGGAAATGTTGACCAAATAGTAGCCAGTAACTACTAAGAACACCATGAAACAGCATTTGTCCCTGTCATATCTTATAGGGTATTGTTCAAATAGCATATTGATTTATGGGAATAATTCTAATTTTATACAGAGCTATAATGATAAAGTGCATCTTGTCTAGTGAAATATATTATAGGCAGGCCTGATGCTAATAAATCATTGCAATAAATAAATGCATCACTGTTTTCTTCTGGTTGCTCGCCTCAAAGATCTCTACTGATCTTACTATGTATCTAGAGAATGCATAGGTTCCCAAACATAGAAATCATAGATTTACATAAGAACATTGACGTCGTACATAATATGTAGAAAATAGGGACAATTTAATATGGCCATAATCTCTGTATAATATACAGTATTTATATTTATAGGTTACTTTACCTATGCTATTACCTGACATTAACTGGATTGGACAAAAAATGTAAAAGAATTGATCTGCCATTGGAAAAGTTGTAGGAATAAGATATTAGTAACCAATGGGAATCAATCATGTTTTAATTTGTTAATTTCTCTCCATTCTTAAGTAAATGTACCAATTCATAAATTTGAGAACATTGCTCCATAATTTCAAAATAATCTATGGTTTGGAGATAAAAATAGGTCAATGTAATAATAATAATACATTTTATTTATATAGCGCCAACATATTCTGCAGCACTTTACAATTTCTAGGGTTCAAGTACAGACAAAAAAAGATACATTACAGAGGAATAGTCACTTCACACAATGGGACTAAGGACCCTGCTCACAAGAGCTTACAATCTATGAGGTAGAGGGGGTGACACAAGAGGTAGCAGGGGCGGCATTGCTTATACAGTAGTCTGACAATGTTGTAATAGAGGATACTGTCATTACACAAACATAAAACTGTACGAGCCGCCACCAGTCGTGTCCTTTAACATGTGGATGGTGCCTGGACATATGAAGTTAGTCTGATATGGCATCATATCTTGTGGGGTAATGTGGGAGCTGGAACAGAGGAGAGTTTGTTTTAGGGTTTCTAACTATGAACAGGTTTACATTAGGAATTGTGATAGGCCTGTCTGAAAAGATCTGCCTTTAGTTTGTGCTTGAAGCTGTAGAAATTGGGAATTAATCTGACTGTTCGAGATAGAGCATTCCAGAGAAGTGTAAACATGGGGGTTCCAAGGTAGAAATGACATCCAACTCAATCAATTTAAAGAGGACCTTTCATCAGATCGGGCACATGCAGTTCTATATACTGTTGGAAAGCTGACAGTGCGCTGAATTCAGCGCACTATTGGCTTTCCCGATCTGTGCCCGGTGTAAAGCGCTATCAGTCCCGGTACCGTAGGGCTTTACAGTCAGAAGGGCGTTTCTGACACTTAGCAAGGGATGCCCTTCTGCCCAGCAGTGCCTATCGCGCTGTACTGTGGAGCGGGGAGGAACGTCCCCTCCCTCTGCTCACACAGCTTGTCCATAGACGAGTATATCAGGAGGGGAGGGGGCGTTCCTCCCCGCTCCACAGTACAGCGTGATAGGCACTGCTGGGCAGAAGGGCGTCCCTTGCTAAGTGTCAGAAACGCCCTTCTGACTGTAAAGCCCTACGGTACCGGGACTGATAGCGCTTTACACCGGGCACAGATCGGGAAAGCCGATAGTGCGCTGAATTCAGCGCACTGTCAGCTTTCCAGCAGTATATAGAACTGCATGTGCCCGATCTGATGAAAGGTCCTCTTTAAGGACACGCAGTAAGCCCCTCTTAGGAGAGGTAAATGACATAATAGCTGTGAAGACCAGTGAGGGTATGTTCACACGGAGGAATTTGCATTCCGCATGAGAAGATTACGCACGGTTAGCTATAACAGGATGCCGTAGCAGTGCACTGGCATCCTGGCGCGGCATTCTGCTCCAGATTAGGCCCAAATGAATGGGCCTATTCAAGAGGGAGCCTCACGCCGCGGCAAGAAGGGTCATCTCACTTCTTTTTTCCGCTACCATTGACTGGTTTATTGACTGGTTTTGGCAGTGGATTTTGAGGCGGATTCTGCATCAAAATCTGCTGCCAAAAAACCCTGTGTCCACTGACAATTAAAGATATGCATGAACTGATTTGAATTTTTTTTTCTTTTACATTCTGTGGTTCTTAAGAACAACCCTTGGCTAAGAGGACCCTTAAAATTTTTATAAAATTTAATTAAAAATGTGCACAATTTTTTTGCTGCATATTGGTGTGAATTTATGCCAACCATGAGATGGAGCATGTCAAGCAATTTTGGGCTCTCATGCTACTTGCAACATTTTGACCAATTTGATGCAATTTGTGCATGTCTGATAACATGCAGATTTATGCCTTTGGTATGGAGAAACATGTTGCAGTGCATAGTTTGGTCTCTATAAGATCCTCCGAACATGATGTCATTAAGCTCATTGGGCAGAGTAGTCTCTGTTGTATTATGTTCTTCGAGTCCTCTGACTGACCTTGCTTGTAGAATGAAATTTCTATTTTCTTTCGTTGTTTGTTTTATACTGCTTCCATTTATCTCCGCTCTGCTGATTCGCTTCATCATTGGTGACTTCCACAATCAATAATGCATTTTCATGAGGCAAAATAAAGACATTGACAACAGGCTGTACTAATCATAGAATGTGAAGCAACTGGATAGATTTAGTTATTTATTCGGCTTTACATTATTTATAGATTTATAAATTTCATTTTCTGAACACAAAAATGTTTCCGCTACTGTATATGCATATCATTTCAACACTTTAAGGGAAAATCATTTACAAAATAGGATGGCCTATATTTCAGGTCTCAGATTCCAAACTCAAAAATGTATGAAAATGTTAGATTAAAATTGCTTTTCAATATTTACAGAGCACATTAACAGGCAACACATTATCTGGCTATAGCAACCAATAAAAACCCAGCTTATGAATATATGGTCTGATATTCTGGTTCATACCATGGCGTCATCACAGAAGTGATGGAGGTCTCAAGGCCCGGGACATTAGGGGCCCAGCGACAGCCGCTACCGTTGCATTTTTTTTCTTAATAGGCCTTATTTACTTACCGATCCTGGCAGGAGCCGGGTTCAGTAAGTGAAGCCGCGGGCCCCACAAACACTAATATTACACTCAGGGGTCTTTTCAGACCCGGGAGTACAATGATCAGAGGCACGGGAGAGGTAAGGGAACATAAAAAACAGTGTTACTTACCTCTCTGTGCTCCGGGAAGGCTTCAGGCCTACTTCTGTAACATCCCGGACGTCATTGATGATGGCCGACATCACCGAGGAGTACAGCGGAGCCAGGGATAGGTAAGTAACAATGTTTTTTTATGTTGGTATCCCCTAATGGTCTCCAATTATTATACTCTAGGGTCTGAAAAAGACCCCAGAGTATAATACTTATTCATGAGTGTTCACAATGGGGTATAATACTTTGTGCAGGGGCCACTAGGGGCATAATACTTTGTGCAGGGGCCACTAGGGGCATAATACTTTGTGCAGGGACCCCTATGAGGCATAATAGTGTGTGAAGGGGCCACTTTAGGGAATAATAGTGTGTGTAGGGGCCACTATGGGACATAATACTGTGTGCAGGGGTCACTACTGGGCATAATAGAGCGCGCACAAATGCGGGAGAAGGGGGGTCAGTCATGGTCTTCAGCATCGGTCATGGGGGGGCCATGCCAAAAGTTCGCCACGGGGCCTCACCATTCCTAGTTACGCCACTGCTCCAAATCTTTTATAAATGAATGTTTCTAATGAATTCTGATCTGTAGCCAAAAGTAATAAAAGTGGAGATAAGTTCCCAACATTCTATCCTGGCCAAAGGTTAAAGGTTAGAATTTAGAAATAATTGTGACAATTGACTGACCAAGACCAGGCAACTATCCAGAAATAAATAAGGACATCCAGAAAGAAAGCCTGAAACTTCAAGAAGAAGGTTGAAGAACCAGATTTGGTCTAGAAGTGGCAGCACTCATTAGGCAGGACTGTGTTGATGCTAATGAAACTGAATCATGGCTGAACGAACATCTGCCACTTCCTATAAGTGAGGGTTATGCAAAGGATGAATCCAGTGATTAAGTCATATTACAGAGATTTCAGCCTATGCCATGTCAGTGAGGAAGAGACCAGGGTCAGATGAGAGCATGGAAAGCAAATCTAATTCTGAAAAAATAAGACAATGCTTGTGATGATAACTCAAGAGATGAACAGACCACACAAAAGAGCATCCAATGACCCCCAAGAAAGAAGAATCCAAGCAAGAACCTCAGATTCTTATGAGAGCCTTCAACAATCACAAACCATGGAAATAACGGGACAAAAACCCCCACAAAAACAGGCAACTTTTCCCATAAATCTCCCCTTAAACACCCTTACAAAATATCCACACATATTACATGCATTATATTAACATTATTATATTAGGAGTCCAATGTTATATTATTATTCTGTTACTTTTATAAATTAGTCATATAACAAAATGCAGGTGACATTTGTCTGCTTTATCGGCATAATATAAGAGGTTGTACCATCAATACAAAAAAGAATAAGTTATCTGAATATACAATATTTTTTATTAAAAGAGCAAATTGTATTGAAATTGTATTATAACATTAATCGGAGGTCGCGTCCATTGGCAACTGGCTTTACAGAGACAATCTGCATGGAGGAAGATGATCCCTACTACACTCATAGAGTCCCATTATATACATTTCTACACAGCAATAAGTGCCACCGACCAACGAGAATTTTTATGTACAAATAAACAGATGGCAGGGGGCCACACGGTGGCTCAGTGGTTAGCACTGCAGCCTTGCAGCGCTGGAGTCCTGGTGTTCAAATCCCGGCAAGGGCATAAAACCATCTGCAAGGAGTTTGTATGTTCTCCCCGTGTTTGCATGGATTTCCATCCCATATTCCAAAAAAAAAAAAAAGACATACTGATAGGAAAAAATGTACATTGTGAGCTCTATGTGGGGCTCACAATCTACAAAAAAAAAAAAAAAAAAAAAAACAGATGGCAAATGAGTTGACACCCATATAAGTAAAAAAATAAAACAACGAGCCCGCACTACAAGTGGGCATACGCAGTCGACTCTGCCCAGGCCCGATGCCTGGCAGAGTGAATTCAGAGCCGGAAGACGCCGCGGGGACGCTGCACGGAGAAGACTTCTCGGAGGATCCAGCCCAACCCTCACTCGTGGACTTGGTAAGTATAATTTGATCGAATGTTGCCTACCCCTGAAACGAACATTTTCCCCCCATAGAGAAGACTTCTAAAGGTAGGAGAAGAACCAGCGTTGATTGGCTGACTGTATAGCATTCGGCCAATCAATGCTGGTTCTGCATTGGACTTTTACATTTGAATAGCGAGTGGTACTCGATCAAGTACGAGTATTTCGAATACAGTAGTATTCGATCAAATACCTACTCGATCGAGTACTACTCGCTCATCTCTAGTCCTCAGCATTATTTTGGAACATTTGCAATGAGATGACAGCTAAATAATGGACCTATGTGACGCCAACCAGTGAGCATTTTATGCACAAATTAACAAAACTATCAGCCAACGAATTTTGCTTTGAAATTTGTTGGCCGATTAATGGCTGTGTATATATGGAGCAATGAGTGGGAACAAATGTTCTTGTTTATAGTATCCACAATAAAAGGGGTTTAAGTTGTATGAGTGTTGGCAAATGTTGAGCTATTGTAAGGCTTTCTTGTTTTAGTGCAACCTTGCTGCAGAGAAATTCAACTTCTATACCATATGCAACAGAGTTGTTCAGTGCACTCAAGGCCGGACTTGTCCTGCTGGAGCAACCATTTTCTTTTCTGGTCGCCACCGGTGCATCCCTCAAAATGGTAAAATTGTGTTTCCAGACAATAATTTCACCAATAGGGGCAAGTTTACAATGGGAACTGTTTAAAATTCCTAAGGCAGCTCAATGTTAAAACAAAGTAGACCAGCACACCTCATATTCATCACCATGCAGTATATTTTTATTGCCCATCAATCCATACCACGGTTAAGATTTATCTAGAAATAGAAAAAATTATATTAAACCAATGCTTTGGGTTAGATCCCTCATTAAAGAGGATCTTTTATCACGTGGGGCACATGGAGTTTTATATACCGCTAGAAAGCCGACAGTGCGCTATAAAACCATATGTGCCCCAAGTGATGAAAGGTCCTCTTTAATAGATGTAGAGGGGAAGGTGTTTCCTACTCCAGCCCATTTGTGGGAAGATCATTATAAGGCCAGGGCCCCACAGGTCAGAGACCCCATGGGAAAAATCGTGTGGTTTTACAGTAACTCCAAAGTGGATGAGATAATTGCAAATCCCATGTCCACTTTGCTGTAAAGATTGTGGCGTGTCCTTTGGTAGATCCAGCAAAATTAGATGAAATTTGTTGAGAGATTGATGTCTGCAATGGTCATACATAACAGTAACAACTCATACTACTAAGAAATTGGAGCATGTCAATTATATCAACAGAAAGTCCGAAGAGGAAAACTCCACAAACTTTCTGCTGCAGGAAGGACCGTGATGCGTTGCTGTTGCGTTTTTTTCCCGCAGCTCTTTATAGCTGCAGGTCATCCCATGGGGCCTTAGCCTCACTGAGATTTGCAGGGCCCAAAAAAAGAATATGGTGCAGCTTCTTTGTATATGGAATAAGGCTACTTGCACGATCGTATGCCACCCATGGCTCCACAGCCCCATTCACTGCTTTCAGTGCGGCTTGGCTGCAAAATAGACCGGAATAGGACACAAAAACATTATATGTCTAACGTTGTATTCGCACTTCTGAAATTTGCGCATGTGAAAATGTGCACTTTTGATGGTCAGCACCCTACCCTGCTAATTTATGGATGGTGCGTTGTGCGTGGTCATGAAAATCAGATTGAACCTGGTTCTACTTTTTTTGTGGACCCCAATCATAGTTGTCTAAATGAAGACATTGCAATGAATGGATATATATGCCGTCGGTAAAAAATTGCGGATGGAATACATACATAAAGTGCAGACATAGCCTTGCCTTATAGTAGAACAGTAAACATAGGTGTTAGGCACAACCTCATGGGGAGAACCATTATTATGTCCTCACCTTGAACACTCATTCAGCCTATTATTGACCAATTCAGAAGATCATAATCTATTGGAAAATGACGTGATCAATTTTTGTATGAAGATTATTTTTATGTATGAAATTAAGAAACATGATCTTATGTTGCTAGAAATTCTAATCATTCTTTAAAAAAAAAAAAAAAAAAGTTTGCAGCTTTTGCCATCTGATCATTTTCTGATAGACAGCCCTACTTTGGAGCAGTTGCTTTGGAGTGACAGCTAAATAATGGTCCCATGAATATGTTTCGGCTTGTTTCATGCCTCTACTGATTTCATTGTGCTACACACAGTGCACAGATTCTTCTGCCATCTGGACATTTTCATCTAATGCATTATCGAATATATTTGGTTTATCAAACAAGTGACAGACAGGTGTCTTGTGAGCTGTAAGGCAATACACAGGTGATAGGCAAAAGACTGAGTCAGCTGTATTTCAGAAAATTGGATTCACATATATATACAAAGTGATGGAAAAAAGTGATTTTCCTTATTTCTGCATATTTGTCCCATTGAATAATTTTCGATATGAGACAAAAAAAACGGTGCCCCTTTAAAAAAAAGAGTAACCCCAGAAAATGAATGACGCAGTAAATAGAAGAAAATCTTGCAGAAACTGTTATGTTAGTCCAGGGAATACAGATGTATGATGTATGAGGAGTTTCGCTAAAGGTTGAGTTTAGAAAGTCTTGCATCCTATCATATTGGCCATGTACATAAGATAACTGGCTGCAGCAGCTCTCCCCCACCATACTGTCTGCTAAGATAGCGGTCCATATTTATCTGTAGACCATTGGCAGATCCAGCTAAATTTGATGAAATTTGTTGAGTGTGTGATGTCTGCAACGGTCATACATAACACTAACAACACATACTACTAAGAATAGCTGGATCAGCCAATGATCTGCAGATAACTATGGACCGCTATCTTAGCAGACAGTATGGTGGGGTAGTTTCTGCTGCAGCCAGTTACCTTAGTCAGCTAGAAGTGTGGTCTGAACTCCTGGACCATACTTAAAATATTTCTCACAGCTTTTATTGTCATATAGAAAAAAGTAGGATTAAGGATTGTTGGGATTGTTTTCTTGTTTTTTGTATTTTAGATGTTTTCATAATTTTCTTGCATTATCATCTCTGATGCGTCAGTCCAATGTGCCTTAAAGGGGTTGGCCACTTTCAGACCAATATTGAGAGACAAATGATATGGTTTGTGTAATAGAAAGTTGTACAATTTTCCAATATACTTTCTGTATCAGTTCCTCACAGTTTTCTAGATCTCGGCTTGTTGTCATTCATTCTGTTACCTCTAGAGGATAAAACTCTGACCATGGTCATGTGATGTACGGTCCATGGTCATGTGATGAGGACACAGGTACCGCTCATTATAGTCAAAGCACAGTAATCAGACATCTGCCTGGTAATCAGCTATGCACCTGTGTGTACATCACATGACCATGGACCATAAAGATAAGATAAGATAGTCCTTTAATAGTCCCACAATGGGGAAATTTCAGTGATACAGTTTCATAGATGGTACAGTAGTATAAAACAAGAGAGAAAAACACATACAAGCTCATGGAAGATAGAGAAATCCTAGGAATCATAGCAACTAAAAAGAAAGAAACACAGACACACTGCAGGATCATTTAGTTCTCTGTGCGGAGTGATGTTAATAATACAGCCCGACCGTGGTTGGAGGACATGAGGAGGGGGGGGTCACAGCATGTAGATATAACAGGCCAAAAAAAAACATTTTTTGCAGAGGTGGGGGACATATGCAGCTATCATGATAACATGTGGCAGTTCCTTTGGTAGGTAGTGAGATCTCCTGCTCACAGCTGATAGTTCAGTATCTTGCATCAGCACTATTGTCCATTGTTCATTAACCACAAAAAAATAAAATGCCCCAAATGCCCTTCATCACAAGCCCTCCTCCTCCTCCTTTCTTCTTACCACTGTGTTCTACTGCCCAGAGAAGTCTGAAGCTATCCAGGTAGACAGGGTGCTGCTCTCTTGCCAAGCTTCCATAAACACATGGGATATGTGGGTGATGGTCGGTTCCCAGGTTGTAACAGAGCTATAGCATTCGGCCAATCAATGCTGGTCAATGCATCCCTATGCCGAGATGTAGCAGTGCTGGCGGTGCGCTCAGCACTGCTACAACGGAGATGAAGAAGAGCTGAGTGTGCGCTGAACCCTGCTGCACACTCAGCTCTGCCCCATTGGACTGCTATATCAGACACTGCTACATTGGCCAGCACTGCTACATCAGGCCATGCGCTCAGCTGAGCTACTCCAGAGTAGCAGTACTGGCCATGCACTCTGCTCGGCTGCATCTCCGGAGTAGCCAAGCTGAGCGCACGGCCCGATGTAACAGTACTGGCTGATGTAGCAGTGCTGGCCGATGTAGCAGTGTAGCAGTGTCCCATGTAGCAGTGCTGGCCGTGCACTCAGCTCGGCTACTCAGGAGTAGCAGTGCTGGCCGTGCGCTCTGTTTGGCTGCATCTCTGGAGTAGCCGAACTTAGCGCACGGCCCAATATAGCAGTGCTGGCCGATGTAGCAGTGTAGCAGTGTCCGATGTAGCAGTCCAATGTAGCAGTGCTGGCCGTGCACACTGCTCGGCTGCATCTCTGGAGTAGCCGAGCTCAGCGAACGGCCAGCTCTGCTTCATCTCCGATGTAGCAGTGCTGGACGTGCGCTCTGCTCGACTACATCTCCAGAATAGTCGAGCAGAGCTCATAACTCGATGTAGCAGTGCTGGACAATGTAGCAGTGTAGCAGTGTCAGATGTAACAGTCCGATATAGCAGTGCTGGCCGTGTACTCTGCTCAGCTGCATCTCCGAAATAGCCGAGCTGAGCGCACTGCCCGATGTAGCAGTGCTGGCCGATGTAGCAGTGTAGCAATGTCCGATGTAACAGTCCGATACAGCAGAGCTGAGTGTGCAGCAGGGTTCAGCGCACACTCAGCTCTGCTAAATCTCTGATGCAATAGAGATGAGTGTGCAGCAGGGTTCAGCGAACACTCAGCTCTGCTTCATCTCCAGCATAGCAGTGCTGAGCACATGGCCAGCACTGCTACATCTCGGCATAGGAATGCATTGACCAGCGTTGATTGGCCGAATGCTATAGCATTCGGCCAATCAACGCTGGTTCTGCCAGTGGAGACGGAGTCTAAGAGCGGTCCACAGCAGTCTCCAGTCTGGTCCGATCTTAGACTCCGCCTCCTCACAGACGAGCCTCCGGCAGAACCAGCGTTGATAGGCCGAATGCCGTACTCTGTATGGCATTCGGCCAATCAACGCTGGTCAATGCATTCCTATGGGAAAAAGTCAGCTCACACATATCGCAAGCTGACAGGGATCCTGACCAGATAGAGCCCCTAAGAGCTCCGTGAGTAACATTCCCACCTAAATAAAGGTAATCCCTAGCTAATCCTGCCTGTACATCTATCCCTGTCTCACAGTCACATAGTTCACAGTCTCATATGAACCGGATATTAAATCCACTGTTCGTATAAATTGGAGGTCACCTGAATTAGCCAGCCAATTACTTTTCCGATTTTTTCCGATGCCTCCGTTGTCGTAGTTCCTGTCCCACCTCCCCTGCACAGTTATTGGTGTAAAAAGAAAGGCCAGGGAAGGTGGAAGGGGAATCAAATTTTTAGTGAGTTTGCCACCTGGTGTTCGACTCAAATCGAACATCTTGAACAGCCTGATATCCAATCGAACATGTACTCAGTCAAACACTGTTCTCTCAGCTCTAGTAACAATTAAAGTTTAAATCTTAATGTTTGGGCTGGGTTCACACGGAGGTTTTTTGGACCGAATTTTGAGGTAGAGGCCGGAATTCAGCTCCAGATTAGGCCCAAATAAATGGGACTAGTCGGGAGGGAGTGTTTGCGCTGCTGAATCCGTGTGAAGAAATGGCATGTCGCTTCTTTTTTTCCTTGAGCGAACAAACCACTCGCTGAAAAAGAAACCCATTAAATTCAATGGGAGGTGTTTTTTTGAGCCGGAGTTTGACGTGGATTCCACGTCAAAATCCGGTCCAAAATACCACATGTGAACCTGGCATAAGATCTCCACTTGCCAACATACAGACACTATATCCCTTATAGGGAAGATACCTATATAATACAACATCTGCAAGCAACAAATTTTGTTTTCCACAGATTGCTACAGAATATATGAGACAAAAACATGTTTTAAAATTCGGGCCAATCAATAATCTAATATGGCAGTGAATTACAAATGGCTATACCATAGATCTATGATACAACTATGTACATAAAGCCATCACGGCGCAGCACATAGCCCTCCCCGGAATATGATAGCACTGTCTGTTTATCCCATTGAACAGTTGGCCTGACAGAACTAAAATATCTGCAGCATACGGTAGAATATTTTTATTCAAACAACATATAAATAAGTGTGATTTCTATTTCTTTTGCTTTTTCTGCTCAAAAACAGGTTTGACAAAGAAAAACTTTTCAAGGATTTTGCAAGGAGGAAGCAAAACACATTTCCAGCAGGTTGATTTAACCTCAAAGGATTCTAGGAAAATGTGCAGTGAATAGCTCCAGGTTCAGAATGGTTTTGAACATTAAAGTCTATGGCTTAAAAGCTTTCTTAATAAACGTAAAGCTTAGACAACTTCTTTAATATTTCTCTTGTTAGAAGCATCTTAATAACAGAATTATAGCGAGTAATAACAGTAAATTAAATGTGATTGCTCTCGGAATGTGTGGCGGAATTTCATTTGCAGATCTATCATAGAAAACATGTCAGAGGAAGTTAGAAATTTCTTGTTATTGTATTCTCGGACATTCGGATAAAACAGATTCAGACGTTTGTTTGACTGTTCCTGAAAAATCTTTGAAAAAGAAGAAAATTTCTATAAAAAATAAATCAAGTTTTCTGATATTCTTGCAGTTTATGGCTAGGAACTTATGAGCAATAT